>NC_086326.1:112944083-113269083 GCF_036172605.1 Pelobates fuscus
ATAAGGACCACTATGGGAGGGAGGGGGGGGTAAGGACCACTATGGGAGGGAGGGGGGGGATAAGGACCACTATGGGAGGGAGGGGGGGTATAAGGACCACTATGGGGTGGAGGGGGGTATAAGGACCACTATGGGAGGGAGGGGGGGTATAAGGACCACTATGGGAGGGAGGGGGGGTATAAGGACCACTATGGGAGGGAGGGGGGTATAAGGACCACTATGGGAGGGAGGGGGGGTATAAGGACCACTATTGGAGGGAGGGGGGTATAAGGACCACTATGGGAGGGAGGGGGGGGTATAAGGACCACTATGGGAGGGGGTGGGATAAGGACCACTATGGGAGGGAGGGGGGTATAAGGACCATTATGGGAGGGAGGGGGGGGTATATGGACCACTATGGGAGGGATGGGGGGGATAAGGAACACTATGGGAGGGAGAAGGGGGATAAGGACCACTATGAGAGGGAGGGGGTGGGATAAGGACCACTATGGGAGGGGAGGGGGAAGTAAGGACCACTAGGGGAGGGGAGGGTAAGGACCACTGGGGGAGGGGTGAGTCAGGACCACTGGGGGGGGGAGTGAAGGAACACGGGGGTGGGGAGGTAAGGACCACTGAGGGAGGAGGAGGGGAAGTCAGGACATATGGGGGGGGGAGGGGGCGGCAAAAATTTTTTTGCCTACGGCGGCAAATATCCTTGCACCGGCCCTGCACACACTGCATTCACACACTGCATTCATGCACACACACACTGCATTCATGCACACACACACTGCATTCATGCACACACACACTGCACTCATACACACACACATACGCACACACTGCATTCATTATACACACACTGTAAATAAATATTCAATTAATAAATTTTTTTTAGGATCTAATTTTATTTAGAAATTTACCAGTAGCTGCTGCATTTCCCACCCTAGTCTTATACTCGAGTCAATAAGTTTTCCCAGTTTTTTGGGATAAAATTAGGGGCCTCGGCTTATATTCGGGTCGGCTTATACTCGAGTATATACGGTATCTTAATTATAATTAGTGGGACCTGGCTGACAACCCATGCCGAAAGTATAGGGAATTTAATTTGCTAGCACTATATTTAACCCTATAACTTTCCAAGACACCATAAAACCTGTACATGGGGGGTACGGTTTAATTCGGAAGACTTCGCTGAACACAAATATTAGTGTTTCAAAACAGTAAAATGTACTACAACGATGATATCGCCAATAAAAGTGACATATTTTTGCATTTTTTCATGCACAAACAGCACTTACACAGACGATATTATTGCTGTGATACTTTTTACTTTTTTGAAACACAAATATTTGTGTTCAGCCAAGTCTCCCGAGTACAACACTACCGCTCATGTACAGGTTTTATGATGTTTTCAAAAGTTACAGCGTCAAACATAAGGCTTGTTTAATTTTTTTCACATTGAAATTCCCAAGATTGCTTACGTTGCCTTTGTGACCCAATGGCAGCCCAAGAATGAAAATTACCCCTATGATGGCATACCATTTGCAAAAGTAGACAACCCAGGGTATTGCAAATGGGGTATGTCCAGTATTTTTTAGTAGCCACTTGGTCACAAACACTGGCCAAAATTTCATTTTTTTTTTTTGTATTTTTCACACACAAACAAATATTAACGCTAACTTTGGCCAGTGTTTGTGACCAAATGGCTACTAAAAAAAACTGGACATACCCCATTTGCAATACTTTGGGTTGTCTACTATTGCAAATGGTATGCCATTATGGGTGTAAATTTAATTCCTGGGCTACTATACAGTCTCAAAGGAACGTAACCAATCCGGCGAATTTCAATTTCAAATGTAACGTGCTATATTTGACCCTGTAACTTCCCAAAACACCATAAAACCTGTACATAGAGGGTACTGTTTTACACGTAAGACTTTGCTGAATACAAATATGTGTATATTATTGCAGTAAAAGCAAAGTGTGTGTGTGTGTGTGTGTGTGTCCGTCCGTCCCCGAGGACTTGTTGAAACAATTTATTCGGTGAAGAAACAAAATCGACGTTTCGACCCTCAGGTCTTTATCAAGATACGAAACAGTGTAAAAGAGTGACATTTATACCTTACATAATTAAGGAGTAATCACTTACCCTGGAATAGCTGAGCACCCCCAAGCCATGTGTGATCGCTGACCTATAATTGAAAAATGCCGTGCAGGTCCCGTAAGTGATGACGTCAAAAGGAGTGCGACCGGAACAAGTCGTGAACATGCGTCTGGTTGCCAAGGGAACCTGGAGTGAATGGACTTACGTGATGTGTATAGAATAGCATAAGTTAGAGGAGTATGTATGTTAGATAGAAGTAATGATGGAACTGTATACTGATGTGGGCATGTAATGTTACATGGAACGATAGTCCACAGAGAGATAAGCTACGCAAGGGGTGAGATGTGTATGAAGTAATGAAAAAACGGATCTCTCAAATAGAAGAGCCTATTGAAGAAATTATGTGAACAGAGTGAAAATGTGTGCATAAGTATTGAATAGTAGCGAAAAAAAGGGGGATATATAAGTGTAAAGAAATATATGTGGAAGAAATAATAATAAAATACACACCAGTGAGGAAAAGTGAAAGTGCAAACCTAAACAAAAGGAGATAATAATGGAAAATAAACATAAGAACAAATAATAATAGAAAGTACTGAAAGTAAAATAAAACTAAAAATATATAGATAAAAATAAAAATAAATAAATATAAGAAGAAAAATACAAATACAAATACAAGTAAAAATACAAAAACAAAAGAAAAATAATAAATAAAAAATAAAAATGAAACTGCCAAAAAAAAATATATATATACAAAAAACTGATAATAAGGCTGGAAAAAATAATGAATATAGAAAATAAATATATACAAGAATAAATGTGGATAAAAGTGAGGATATGTATGACAAAGAGGGGGGAAACGCAGAAAGATGAAAGAAACGAAGACCCAGAAGAATGGAAATAGAAAGACGGAGGCAGAAAGGCCTAGGTGAATGGAAACTATGGAATACAGAACCAATAACCAAAGAGCAACACAACCTGCTGAAGTACGAAAAGCAGGACAAACACAGTGAAATTTTTTTTTTTTTTGCATTAAAGTTGGTTGGATATATGCAACATGGTGCAAAAAAATTATATATAAATATACAGTATTGTGTCCATCAATGGTGTATGTGTTAAGTACACAGCGCAAAAGTAATAAATATCACAACGATGCAGAGCCCAAGCAGATGCATGAGAGGATGAGTCCAGTGGACCAAAAGCAGAGTAGTAAAAAACAGAGTCAAGAAACAGGCCTAGGCTCTGGAAATAAACTGTGCAGATAAACTGAAAAAATATTTAACGAGTATCCAAAAATGCATGGAGGGAGACGTATTCGTTGAGGCCCCTTGGGTGTAAAGTGTCCAGTGTCTTGATCCAATATGCCTCACGCTGGAGCAGGATCCTGGATCGGTCACCCCCTCTAGAGAGCAGGGGGATGTGGTCGATGGCTATAAATTTGAGAGTGGGAAGACGGTGGTTCATCTCCAAAAAAATTTTTGCCCACCGGTTTGTCAGTCTTGCCATCCCTGAAAGCAGTCATAATTCCTGACCGATGGCCTCGCATTCTGTCCCTTAGTGTAAGGTCGGTTTTCCCCACGTAGTATAGTCCACATGGACAAGATATTAAATAGACTACGTGGTTAGTAAGACAAGTGATATGATGTTTAATGAGATAACGGTTCCCTGAATGTGGGTGGGCAAACGAGGGGCCTGTGAGCATATGGCCACAAGTAACACAATTGGTGCATTTAAAGCAACCTAGTTTGGTATGGGTTTTGTGCGTCTTATATTGATCAGGGTAATCATTTTTGACTAAAATGTCTCTGAGATTCCGATTACATCTAAAGGCGATGCGAGGAGGATGCGAGAAAGCAGAGTGCAATGTAGGATCGGAAGCCAACAGGTCCCATCTTTTGCGAATAGCCTTAGCTATTTGATCACTGGCTGTGTGATATAGAAGGGGTAGTGTGACGATCCTAGGTTTGTCCAAAGACATCGTGGTTTGCGTACAAGGCTTATTATGGATCTCCCAAGCTCTATCTAACGAGCGTTTGAGTGTCTGCTGCGAGTATCCTCTTTTCAAAAAAGCCAGTTGCATCGAGGAGATCTGTGTCTTGGTGTTGTCCAAATCTGAGTTGTTCCTCAGTACTCTGAGGAACTGTGAAGTTGGGAGTGATCTCTTAAGTGCGCCAGGATGGAAACTTGTGGCATGGAGGACAGTGTTACGGTCCGAGCTTTTTTTAAATAAGGTATATCCAATAGACTTGTGGGACCGATATATTTGTACATCTAAAAATTGGATCTTCTTGATGTCGCAACAATGGCTCAGACGTACCGGGGAGTTAATCATGTTTAAATCTTTGATCATGATCTCAAAAGATGAGGGAAGGCCAGACCACAACATGAAAATATCATCCACATATCTAAGGTATAATATGAGGTTAGACTGATATTTTGATAAAATATGCTTCTGTTCATATGAATACATGTAACTATTTGCATAGTTCGGGGCTATGGCCGATCCCATCGCCGTCCCGGTCTGTTGAACATAAAAGAACTTCTCGAAACGAAAGTAATTGTTGCTCAAAGTGAACTCAAGATATTCAAGGAGAAACTCGATGGGTGGTCCCTTGTATTGATCCGAATGGATGAGAACCTGTCTCATAGCATCTATCCCTTCAATATGGGGTATGATTGTGTATAAATTCTTTACATCTACAGTTTCTAGAGTGATGGGACCATCCGGAAGAGTAACTTGTTTAAGATGGGTAAGGAGATCCTGTGTGTCTTTAAGACACGTTGGTATCGATAGAGTAGGCGTTTTACAGTGATAGTCGACAAATTTAGCCAGCGGTTCCAATATTCCTCGTTTGGCGGAGACGATGGGTCGGCCAGTGGGATTCAAAGGGTCTTTGTGTACCTTGGGTAAGGTGTACAATAAAGGGGTTTTAGGATGTAGATCAATTAGATATTTAGCGGTTTGATCATCCAGCCAGCCGGCCGTAACGCCCCTGTTAACCAGTGCTTGTAGTTTCTGTGTAATGATCTTTGTGGGGTCAAACGCAATTTTCTTATATGTGGTGGTATCAGACAGTTGTCTGAGAATTTCTATGCGGTAAGATTCGTAATTCTGTAGAACAATATTATTTATGCTTTGCAGCACCGAGGCTTTTTCTTCCCGGATTAAGTGAAAGGTAGAGTGCCAGACTTTGTATATATTTTATATATATATATATATATATATATATATATATATTCAAAGAGATGGTTGCACTCACGTAATTAAAAGTCCAAAGTTTAATGACAAATTGTTAAAATATCCAAGATCAACGTTTCAGTCCATTCAGACTTTCATCAGGATCATGTATATATTATGACTTTTGTCCCCCCATGCACGACGATCTCGGCAATTGATAATCTAAATATATCCCCAGTCCGGTCTTTAAGTGGATCCTCCTCTGACAGAAGGAGTAATTCTCTCCCCCCGGCATGCAGAGACACAATGTTGCGTCTGACCGTAGTGTTTACTGCGGTCACTATGGCAACGTGACGCAACCGGGTCACATGGAGGACCCCAGCTGACCTGTGACGAGGAAGTGATTTCCAAAACGGCGCACATGCGCAATAGTGCCGAACAGACGCCGTGTATTGGAGGAAACAAGCAGCAGCTGTACTTTGGTGAGTGTTTAATGATCTCTAGTCCTATTTAAGCCTGTCATTTTTTTATATGAGTTTTTTGTGTCCTGATGAAAGCTCCAAACGGGAGCTGAAACGTCGACCCTCTGGATTGACTTATAATAAACCAACTGATTTTTTTGGAAGACCTAGAGTGCCGGTATTAATTTTCTATTTCTGAATATTGTATTTAGACTGAGCACCAGGCAATATCTGTACCTATAGTTGGAGTGCTGGAATACCCAATTTTTGTATGTATGTATATGTATGTATATGTATGTGTGTGTGTGTGTGTGTGTGTATATATATATATATATATATATACACACACAACCGTGGTATGGTTGTCATGCCCTGATGGCGGCCCTGCATAATACTGTTTGCTTTTACTGCAATAAAATACACATATTTGTATTCAGCAACGTCTTACGTGTAAAACAGTACCCCTTATGTACAGGTTTTTTGGAAGACCTAGAGTGCCGGTATTATTTTTATTTATATATATATATATATATATATATATATATATATATATATATATATATATATATATTCCAAAAGAATGAGAGCACTCACTGGATTTAGAAAAACATGTATTAAATCTTAGGCAAACAAATAAACGTTTCGACCGTCAAGCAGTCTTTATCAAGATGCCAAAACAATGCTCAAACAATATATAGCATATCTTAAGTTAAACTTACCCTATCACCAAGTGAACCCAATTATTCCGACATGCCCCTGTGACAAGTTCCGAAAATCGTGTCCTTGCGTACATGCGTGATGACATCATGTCATGTGATCGCAACTCTATCTGTTGCCTAGTAATGGCAATACACTGTGATGTGATCGCAATGTAACGGACCGTTTCAGCAGACAAGGGGTTAAAATCGTTTAGGCGATAATCCCCTTTTCACAGACAGGCATAGCAACTGTAAAATCACTAAAACTCACGAATTGGATATAAGTGAATGCACCAAACTCCCGAACTGCATACAAGGGAATAAGGTAGCACTCCCGAACTGGAACCTCACGAATAGCTGCTAGCAGACGAACAGGAAAAGCTCCCAAGCGGCTTACACTCCTGGCAGTCAGTCCCTATCAGCATACAATGAATCCACCCAAGAACGAGACAAGGCTCCGTGTTGAGGGTCAAGCAGTGGTCTGTTTATTGAGGGCTACCTGCCCCGGTATTTATGCAGGTCTCCCACCTGGTGGACACTCCCCTAGGGGACCAGATGGAAGACTGTAACAACGGACAGACAAGTACCAATTACAGACATACAGCAGTAAAACATCCCCACATTGCATCCTGACTTCCTCCCCTCTGCCCTGGAGAAGTAATTCAATTATCTCCCAGGACAAAGGGAAAAACTCCATTACACACGTGGGGACACAAAGACAGACTATCACTTTAAAATACCTAAAGACACATTTTATACATAAAACACAGACATGTAACATATCCCCAGATAGCTCAGGTCTGAGTGCACATTATTAGGTGAATGGCACTCAGACCACACGAATACAGTTTAATTGCCATGGAGCCAAAGTCTTTAATTACACTAATATGCTCCATGGCATGGCTACCTGGGTTAAAACATTCCTCCAACACAAAATACCGAATTTCTATGTATTCCCCAAATCCATACGAATTAGAACCAGGGGCTGGAGGTTCAGCGGTGCGTGCACGTAAAAGTGTCAGATTTTGGTGCATGAAAGCCGGGCAGAAAAGCGCTGGCTGCCCGGGGAGCTCCAGAACACCGCCACCTAGCGGCCGCTAAGTGTAACAGCGGCCACCCAGTAACAAGCAATTAAGCTGCGGTTAACCGCAGCTTCAGGGAGGTAAATTGGCAGCACACTCCAGCTCCTGGGTGGCCAATTAACAGCGCCTGCCGGCTCCCCACGGCTCTGGCGAGGCTGAAAAACGGCTGTTTGTTAGGTAGATAGCATCTACCGAACAGCTGTGCAGAAAGGGAGAAATAAATCCTTCTGCACAGTAAAATTAACCCTTTAGCTGACGGTCCATAATCCAAAGGCAGCAGGCGGGCAACTAGGCTCCTCCAATGCAATGTGGCGAGATTGGTCTCGTCACACGCAACTTTTATCTGTTGCTTAGAAACGGCAACCTACTGTGAAATGTGAATCGCAGAGAAATTAAAATCATGCATGGAGGAAGAAATCTAAATCAGAAACACCAAAGTTAATACTGTAGTTTAAATCTAAGGATGTGATATAGACAAACAGATAATAAGATTAGAATAGAAAGGAGATGGCTAAGGAATATGTGAAAATAACATGACCTATGTGACACAATAAGTGGTAATATGCTGCATGTGAATATGAAAAAAATAATGAATGTGGAGTGTGTGAAAACTGTATGTCATGAATAGTGATGCCGCGAACACAAAATTTTCGGTACGGGAACTTTCGCGAACCGGGCGAACCGCCATTGACTTCAATCGGCAGGCAAAATTTAAAACCCACAGGGACTGTTTCTGGCCACAAAAGTGATGGAAACGTTGTTTGAAGGGGACTAACACCTTGACTGTGGCATGCCGGAGGGGGATCCATGGCAAAACTCCCATGGAAAATTACACAGTTGATGCAGAGTCTGGTTTTAATCCATAAAGGGCAGAAATCACCTAACATTCCTAAATCGCAATGGATATGGATTGACACCTGACATATGCATTGACACCTGTCCTCAGAGACCCTGATACACACTGACACAGAGCAGAATAGGGACTGTTCCCCCTACATAGGGTCACTTGGCAGATATGGCGTGGTCGTGGGAGGTGGAGGATTACTTTCACCTCTTCCCCTGTTAGATTCCCGTTGTGCTGTGACATCACCCTTATACGCTGTGTAAAGCATACTTTTTAATTTATTTTGCAAATGCCACTTTCTGCTTATACCGGGGTTCTAGTAGCGTGGACACCCAGCACAGGTCGTTCTCCTTCAGCCTTTTTATACGAGGGTCCATCAACAGGCACGACAGCATGAAAGACCCCATTTGCACAAGGTTGGATGCCGAGCTACTCATTTCCCGTTCCTCCTCCTCAGTGATATCAATGAAGGTATGTTCTTCCCCACCAGCCACGTACAACACCACGGGTGCCAGATAGGTGACAACGAGCACCCTGGGATGCCTGTTGTGGTTGGTCTTCCTCCTCCTCCTCAAAGCCACATTCCTCCTCTGACTCCTCTTCCTCACAATCCTCTTCCAGCGTTGCTGTAGGTCCAGCAAGCAATGCTGATAAGGCTGTTTCTGGTGGTGATGGTGACACAACTCTTCCTCTTCCTCTTCCTCTTCACGTTCATCTACTGCCTGATCCAGCACTCTTCGAAGAGCACGCTCCAGGAAGAAAACAAATGGTATGATGTCGCTGATGGTGCCTTCGGTGCAACTGACTAGGTTTGTCACCTCCTCAAAAGGACGCATGAGCCTACAGGCATTGCGCATGAGCGTCCAGTAACGTGGCAAAACAATTCCCAGCTCCCCAGAGGCTGTCCTAGCACCCCGGTCATACAAATATTAATTAACAGCTTTTTCTTGTTGGAGCAGGCGGTCGAACATTAGGAGTGTTGAATTCCAACGTGTCGGGCTGTCGCAAATCAAGCGCCTCACTGGCATGTTTCGCCGCTGGATATCGGCAAAGTGTGCCATGGCCGTGTAGGAATGCCTGAAATGGCCACACACCTTCCTGGCCTGCTTCAGGACGTCCTGTAAGCCTGGGTACTTATGCACAAAACGTTGTACGATAAGATTACACACATATGCCATGCACGGCACATATGTCAACTTGCCCAACTTCAATGCCGCTAACAAATTTGTTCCGTCGTCACAAACCACTTTGCCGATATCCAGTTGCTGCGGAGTCAGCCACTTTTCCACCTGTGTGTTCAGGGCGGACAGAAGTGCTTGTCTGGTGTGACTCTCTGCTTTCAAGCAAGTCAAACCCAAGACGGCGTGACACTGCCATATCCGGGATGTGGAATAGTACCTGGGGAGCTGGGGGGGTGCCGTTGATGTGGAGCAAGACGCAGCAGCAGAAGAGGACTCAGCCGAGGAGGTTATGGAAGAGGATGGAGTAGGAGGAGTAGAGGAGGTGGCAGCAGGCCTGCCTGCAAGTCGTGCCATGCTTGGCAGCCGTCAGCAGGTTTACCCAATGCGCAGTGTAGGTGTACCTGCCCTGACCATGCTTTGCTGACCAGGTATCAGTGGTCAGATGGACCCTTGCCCCAACACTGTGTGCCAGACATGCCATTACTTCCTTTTGCACAATCGAGTACAGGTTGGGGATTGCCTTTTGTGAAAATAAATTTCGGCCGGGTACATTCCACTGCGGTGTCCAATAGCTACAAATTTTTTTGAACGCCTCAGACTCCACCAGCTTGTATGGTAAAAGCTGGCGGGCTAATAGTTCAGACAAGCCAGCTGTCAGACGCTGGGCAAGGGGGTGACTTTCTGACATTGGCTTTTTACGCTCAAACATGTCCTTGACAGACACATGACTGTGGGCAGATGAGCGGGAACTGCTCAAGGCGGGAGACGGAGTGGCGGAAGGTTGAGAGGGGGCAAGGAGGACAGCAGTGGTTGACGTGGCTGAAGATGCTGGACCAGGAGGAGGATGGCGGCTTAGAGTAGGCGTGCTGCTTGTACTCATGTGTTGATCCCATAAGTGTTTGTGATGTGCGATCATGTGCCTACGCAAAGCAGTTGTACCTAGGTGGGTGTTGGACTTCCCACGACTCAGTTTCTTTTGGCACAGGTTGCAAATGGCATCGCTGTTGTCAGAGGCAGACACACAAAAAAAATTCCACACTGCTGAGCTCTGCAATGACGGCATTCTGGTGGTGGACACAGCATGCGTTGATTGGCGTGCTGTCGGGCTGACCCCGGGTTCTGATGCATGCTGTCTGACTGTGCCACTAGCTCCTTGCAACGACCTCCCCCTGCTTCCAACTCGTCTCCTCCTCCTACCTCTCTGTCTCCCCATCTGAACTTTCGCCCTGTTCTTCTTCTTGCCCAGCGGGCACCCACGTGACATCCATGGACGCATCGTCATCATCAACCGCTTCACTTGTATCTGACAACTCAGCAAAGGAAGCAGCAGCGGGTACAACATCATCATCGTCACACCGTACGTCCATGTGTATAATGCTGCCTGCCTGAGACATATCCCTGTTATCTACATCCTCTGGCAATAATGGTTGCGCATCACTCATTTCTTCAAACGGATGTGTGAATAACTCCTCTGACATACCAAGTTAAGCGTCTGTGGTGCTAGTTTTGGTGGCGGCAGGCGGGTGAGTGGTATCTTGAGAGGTGCCTGAAGCTAAGCTGGAGGTTCCGAGCGTCAAGGTTCCGAGCGGAAGCTGTAGAAGATTGGGTGTCCTGTGTTAGCCAGTCAACTATGTCCTCAGAACTTTTCAAGTTCAGGGTACGTGGCCTCTGAAAACTGGGCATTATTCTAGGGCCAAAGGGAATCACAGCACCACGACCACGATGGCCCCTGCGGGGTGGCCTGCCTCTGCCTGTCATTTTTTGGGGGATTAGTGGTACTATGCGTGCAAGCTACTGTGAGACCAGCTATGGCAGAGGTTGGCAGAGTACACGCTGTAGGCCTGACACAACCGCTTGAAGACAAGTAACTGCTATTCAATCTATAACAGTGAAAAAAGTTTTTTGGTTTTAAATGCACGCTATAGAGACACCAGATATGAGTGGCAATGTGCACTGGCAGAGGTTGGCAGAGTACACGCTGAAGGCCTGACACCCAGACGCTTGCAGACAACTAACTGCTATTCAATCTATTACAGTGAAAACATTTTTTTTCTTTTTAAATGTCAAGCTTAAGCTATTGTGACACCAGATATGAGTGGTGGCACTGGGCAAATGGGCACAGTATCCACTGAACCTGACACAGAAGCTGGCAGACAACTAACTGCTATTAGCTTACAGTGAAAAACTTGTTTTGTTTTTAAGGGCACTCTATAGTCACACCAGATATGAGTGGCAAAGTGCACTTGCTGAGGTTGGCAGAATACACGCTGAAGGCCTGACACCCAGACGCTTGCAGACAACTAACTGCTATTAGCTTCAGTGGTGTATCCTGGTTTTGTGCTGCCCTAGGCAGGACAAAACTCAGGCGCCCCCTCCCGCCCGCCCGCGCCACCCCCACCTAACCCTTCCCCCGCCCCGCCTTCTAAATACACACACACATTCACTGACAGATACGCATACACTAGCTAACAGAAACCCACACTCACTAACAGACACACTCACTAACAGACACACTCACTAACAGACACACTCACTAACAGACACACTCACTAACAAACCCACACTAACAATAACAGACATTCATACACACACACACACAATAACAGACATTCACACACACACACACACACACACATTCTCACACACACACACACACACACACACACAATAACAGACATTCACACACACACACACACACACACACACACACACAATAACAGACATTCACACACACACACACACACACAATAACAGACATTCACACATTCTCACACACACACACACACACACACAATAACAGACATTCACACACACACACACACACAATAACAGACATTCACACACACACTCACTTTTTTATTTTTTTTATTTAACCCCCCCCCCCCCAGCCTCCTTACCTTTGGGAATGCTGGGGGGGGGGGGTTGTAGCGGACTGGACCCTGCACCAGAGTCTGCCCCAGTTTCCTGGAGGGGACTGCTTGCTCGCCTCCTGCCCTGTGATTATGGACCCTGGGAGATATGACCCTTCAAGTACAATATTTGGGCATAATGGATTATGTATGACCTTACTGGCACTTTAAGAACCATCTGGGGACATACTGTGGAGTTACTGGGTGACCACCATTTCATGTATCAGAGGCACATGGTGAGAACAATGGATGAAGCACATGGTGAGCCATTTTAACTCACAGACATTGTTGTGACTTTTCTACACTGTGCCATCTCGACGGTATTTGGCACACAAAGACATCGTGCAGTAGTTTTAAACTATACAACAGGGGACACATTATACAGTAATTATTTTTTATATAATCTGTAAATGTTCTGCGGAATCTGCATTAAACTGTATCTTCCAAACTACTGATTGGATCTGGGTGAATTTTGGATATGTGGTTCACCCAGATCCCCTGGTTCTGAGGATATACTTTATATGGGGTTATTGCATGTTTTGGGGTCCCTGTGATATGTTTCATAAAACTGTATTCTTCTGCCTGTGATAATGAGATTACCCATTGTGTTCAGTAATCCTATTACAGGCAGAGGGGAGGATTTTGTGTGGGAGTGTCTGTGTGTGTGTGTGTGTGTATTGTACCGATTGATTGGTTGTTTTGTCCCTCCCTGTGGGTGGACCTGTATTCTCAACAACTGTAATAAAAACCAGGCTGGGAGTGCCAGCCTCAGTTCCTGCTTAACCCTCAAAGTGAAGTGTTGTCTCATTATTGGGGGAGGATTTATTGCATGCTGTTCCAGTTTGACTGCTAGGAGTGCAAACCTATTCGTATGGTTCCTATTCAACTGTCTACAGCATTCAGAGGCTTGAGAGGAATTATATGCTTCTCAGATTCGGTGATTGTGGTGTCTGCCAGAGTGTTTGGAGTCCTCAGGAAACGCTAGGAGCATCCTTTAACGGAGGTACCCAGTCGGGGTGCCAGGCGATCCGTTACAGGGGTTCCCTCTTGTAGCGGAGTGCAATATTAAAATCCACGATCTCCGCTGGTATAACAGGTACATCCACAGTCAGCGCTGAAAAGTAAGGCAATATCCCCAATCCTCCCAATAACCGGACGAAACACAGTTTGGGAGTCAACTAACTGGCTTTATTCACAGCGTGCATATTTATACAGTTCCCCATGCAAGGGGTTTCCATACAGTTGTTTCAGGGGATTTCTCCCATCATGCAGCATAATTCTCCCAACAGGCTTTGCTGCACGAGAGGGATACTCCCACTAAAATGGACGATTAAGTGGATTATCCCCTCGTGCAGCAGAACTGACAATCTACATTAAAATACAGTTTTTGAGTTCTATTCGGTAGATTAATGTGACCGAACGTTCGGTAGATAGCTGGAGTCTGAGCGCATCTTTTGGGAGAATATCGCTCAGCTCCCAGCTGAATTGACCGAACGCCGCATGAAATACACTTAACCATTGAGTAAGGTTTAAAACTACCGAACACCGATGGGGAACAGAATGTGATGAGAGCGGAACTCCCGAACGCTCTGGAAGTCCAGCGGTGTTCGTATCATCGAGTAGCCGTTTTTAGTTCCAGGCACTCGACGACCGAACACCGCTGGCGAGACAAAGGATCCAAGATGGGCGACCGCCGCATGGTCGGTAGTCGAACGACGGCCACCTAGGAGAGCCTTTAATTACCGATTGCAACATTGTTGCAATCGGTTAATGAGCGCCACACGACCCTAAGTGTGTGGTCCACCTGGGGAGCCCGTATTCGTTTGGCGAACGGCCCGGATAGCCGCGATTCGTCAAACGAAGTGTTTGCAGGCTGGTAGCTTAGGGCTGCCAGCATGCGAACGGCCATAGTAAAATACATACATAACACAATATATACAGTCCCCCCCCTACAGCCTATGGACAACCTTGGTACAGCATAGTCCAGAAGTGGCTAGGTTTGCCACAATGCTCCCCCAGAACCAAGCCGGCATACACAGTCTGATCCCAACGGATCGGCTTGGGGATGTCCAGGAGAGCACCCACAGATCACTTTTCAAGTTCAGTTTGTCTGGATAACCCGTCGGCGTTACCGTTTTGTTTCCCTGGGCGGTAATGTATGGTGAAGTCGAAGGGCTGCAGCGCCAAACTCCAGCGCAGCAGCCTGGCATTGTCCCCAGCCACACGGTTCAGCCACATCAACGGGTTGTGATCTGTGAGTAAAGAAAAAGGTTGTCCATACAAATACGGCTGTAGCTTTTTAAGGGCCCACACCACGGCCAGGAATTCCTTTTCGATGGCGGCGTAGCTTACTTCACGGGGTAATAACTTTCGGCTCAAGTAGGCTACGGGGTGTTCTCCACCATCGGCTCCAACTTGGCTCAGCACTGCCCCAATCCAAACATCGAAGCGTCTGTGTGAACAAGAAATCTTTTAGTTGGATCGGGTGCAGCGAGTACGGGAGCATTAGTTAGAGCAGTCTTTAGCTGTTGAAATGCCTGATCACACTCTGGGGCCCAGGTAACCTGTCGGAAGGTTTTTACGTGTCAAGTCGGTCAGGGGTTTGGCTAGGGCACTATAATTGGGCACGAACTTCCGGTAGTACCCTGCTGTACCTAGAAATGCCAGTACTTGGGTCTTGGTCCTAGGGGTAGGCCACTTAGCCACAGCTTCAATTTTAGCCGGTTCGGGTTTCTGGTGCCCGCTCCCCACCCGGTGTCCTAAATATTGTACCTCTGCGATCCCGACATGGCACTTACTAGGTTTCAGGGTCAGTCCTGCCTCCCCTATACGGTCAATTACTGCTCCTATATGTCGGAGGTGTTCTGACCAACTATGGCTATATATGGCAATATCGTCCAGGTATGCGCATGCATATTCCTGGAACCCGTCCAGTAGCCGATCCACCATCCTTTGAAAGGTCGCCGGAGCGTTTTTCATCCCGAAAGGCATGACCCGAAATTGGTACAGGCCAAACGGGGTGACAAACGCCGACTTGGGGATGGCGTCATCGGCTAGCGGAATTTGCCAGTATCCCTTACATAAGTCTATGGTCGTGAGATACTGCCCTCTAGCCATTTTATCCAGCAACTCGTCTATCCGGGGCATCGGATAGGCATCAGACACCGTTTTGTCATTTAGCCTCCGGTAGTCAACGCAGAAGCGTGTGGTGCCGTCTTTCTTGGGCACCAAAACTACCGGCGATGCCCAGGGGCTGTCTGACGGTTCGATAACCCCTTGTTGCAACATTTCGTCAATTTCTGCCTTCATATGTGCCTTGACTGCTTCAGGGACACGATATGGTGTCTGCCGCATAGGTAGCTGTCCTGGGGTTTCCACTCGGTGAATGGCCAGCAGAGTGTACCCGGGTAAGTTGGAGAAGATAGCTCCTTTAGCTAGGATCAACTCTTGTACCTGGGCACGCTCTGAAGGGCTTAGCCGCTCCCCCAGTTGGACACCCTTGGAGGGCTCCATCTGGTCCTCTGATTCTAATAGGTCAGATAGAGGCAGATTCTCCTAATCCTCAGAGGCTGAGGCGCATATTGCCGCCACGTCCTCCATCCTCTCATGGTAGGGTTTGAGCATGTTTACATGGAGCATGCGTCGCTTCCCTACCCCTGAGCAGGGGCCAATCACATAGGTCGTGTCGCATCGCTGCTCTACTACCTGGTATGGGCCTTGCCAGATGGCCTGCAGCTTGTCTGTGCGGACAGGTTTTAAAATTAAAACTTTCTGCCCCACTTGAAAGCTACGGTCTCTGGCTCCCCTATCGTACCAGCGGCACTGGCGTTGTTGGGCCGCCTGGAGGTTGGTGCGTACAGCCTGGGTCAATGCCTCCAGTCGGTCCCTGAACTCCAGCACGTAAGGTACAATGGGGTTACCATCAGGGCTACTCTCCCCCTCCCAATGTTCCCTAATGAGATTCAATGGCCCCCGCACCCTCCTCCCAAATAGCAATTCAAAGGGGGAAAACCTGTCGACTCTTGGGGTACCTCCCTATAGGCGAAAAGTAGATGGGGTAGGTAACGCTCCTAGTCCTTTTGAGTCTCGCCAAATGTACGGAGCATCTGTTTTAGGGTCCCATTGGACTGGGGATGGTATGCTGAGTTAACTATGGGTTTAATACCACGTAACCTCGGCGGTGAACTGGGTGCCCCTATCTGAGATTATCTCTTGGGGAAACCCGACCCGGGAAAATATTTTTATTAATGCTTCAGCTACCGTCTCTGCATGGATGTTGGAGAGGGCAATGACCTCGGGATACCGAGTGGCGTAGTCCACTACGGTTAAAATGTACCTCTTACCGGAGGGACTGGGTTTGGGTAGGGGCCCTACGATATCCACAGCTACTCTGCTAAAGGGTTCCTCAATGATGGGTAATGGGCATAGTTTAGCCTAATGGCGGTCACCTCGTTTGCCTACTCGTTGGCACACGTCACAGGAGGTGCAATATTGCCTTACATCCTTAGAGATCCCAGGCCAGAAAAAGGCGTGGGTCAATCGGTAGCGGTGCGTGTCATTCCCAGGTGACCTGACAGGGGAATGTCGTGAGCTATCCTAAGCAGCTCTTGCCTATACTTCTGGGGCACTACTAGCTGCTTAGTGGTCACAGTGACCGCTCCGCCTACCCCCCGCTCTGCTATACGGTACAATAACCCTTTCTCCCAGATGTACCGCTCCCCCTCTAAACCAGCCTGATCAATGCTCACTTTATCTTGGTACACCTGCAGCGTGGGGTCAGTTTTTACCTCTGCCTCAAATTGTGTGGGGGTGTCCCAGGTCATACATGTCAAGGGGTTGTCATGGTTTCTTACCTGAGCCTTGGTGTGAGCTGGTGGGGCCGTGGTGCGTGCCTGCTGCCGGGTGGTTACTGAGTGGACCTCCTGAGGTGGGGCTTGAGGTACAAAAGCAGATGTCATCGGACCCAGGTCATTCCCCAGTACCACATCTGCTGGTAGGTTTTGCATCAAGCCTACCTCTACCATACCCTCCCCCGCACCCCAATCCAAATGAATCTTAGCAGTGGGCAATCGATATACTGCTCCCCCCGCCACTCGTACTGCCACAGATCCACCAGTGTGGGCTGTATCAGGAACCAAATGGGGAGTAATCAGGGTTAGGGTAGCTCCCGAATCCCGAAGCCCCTGGACTTCCTTTCCCTCAACGGTTACTAACTGACGGTGATGTTGCCGGTTATCTGTGGCTCGGACTGTCATGACTTCATGTAATATACCCAGGGGTTCCTCTGCATGAACACTCCACAACTCCTGCGTGGTCGGTTCTCTTTGATAATAATGGGCAGCGGCCCTGGGTACTGGGTTTGGGCGCCCCTGATTCCAGGCGGGCTTGCCCCGGTTTTGGGTACATTCCCGGGCCATATGCCCCCATTGTTTGTAAGAGTGACATTGGATGTTGGCCCGCCCGTTATACCTAGAGGGTGGAGGCAAATTCACTTGGGAAGGACGAAACGGGGAGGCTGTGTGCGCTGGAGGTGGTATAGCGCCAGGTAGTCCGGTGGGTCGGGGGTAGCTTTTGGCTATAGGTCCATGGTGTCGCCGTGCGTCAAAGTGTTGGTCGGCCAATCTAGCTGCTTCAGTTAGGGTGAGGGGTTTCCTGTCCCGCACCCATTCTTGTGTCTCTGGGGATAGTCCATTAAAAAACTGCTCCAGCAACATCAGCTGGCGCAACCCTTCCATGGTGGTGGCTTGGCTGGCCTGTATCCACCCTTGGGAGGCCTGGTCTAGCTTGTGCGCCCATTCAGCGTGCGAATCTCGTTCTGGTTTGCGCAAGTTTCTTAACCTGCGCCAGTATGCCTCTGGAGTAATGGCATACCTCTCTAATATTGCTCGCTTCACCTTCTCATAGTCTTTGCTGTCCTCACTGGGCACAGCACGGTATGCTTCGGCTGCCCGACCTGCTAGCTTGCCTGCCAGCAGTGGCACCCATACTGTCCGCTCTAACTCATGCAAATCACAAAGTCTCTCAAAGTCCTGCAAGTACCCATCAATCTCATCCTTTTCCTCGCAAAATGCTTTGAAGGCCTGATACGGGATTTTGGGCTTTACCGGGTGGTAGAGGGATCCGGTTGCGGACTCCGCTCGGGCCAGTGTGTGCTGCGGGCTGTGTGCCATTACGTATTCCTGCACATTCGCCATCACCAGGTTCATCATGGCATCCGATACAGGCTGCGACAAGAATGCTAGCCTGGTCCTCATTTCTCTCTCATAGAGCGTTTCTTCCATAACTGCTGGGGGTGTAGCGCTGCGGGCTCGGTCTCCCTCCATCAGCTCGGCAATTAGTGTAGCCTTGGGTTTGCTGCTGGCTATCTTACCCCTGGCTTCCAGCAGTTCTTTTAACGTTTGTCTCTTCAGCTTAGAATAATCTGTCTCCATTCACTTTCAGTAGTCAGTTCTTTCGCTGTATTCTGCTTGCCATTTCCTCTTCTTATTCTGCAGTTCTGATTGCACAAATTGCGCTTTTCGGCTGTAAGGTTGGATCACGTCGCTTGGCACCAATTGTAGCGGAGTGCAATATTAAAATCCACGATCTCCGCTGGTATAACGGGTACATCCACAGTCAGCACTGAAAAGTAAGGCAATATCCCCAATCCTCCCAATAACCGGACGAAACACAGTTTGGGAGTCAACTAACTGACTTTATTAACAACGTGCATATTTATACAGTTCCCCATGCAAGGGGTTTCCATATAGTTGTTTCAGGGGATTTCTCCCATCATGCAGCATAATTCTCCCAACAGGCTTTGCTGCACGAGAGGGATACTCCCACTAAAATGGACGATTAAGTGGATTATCCCCTCGTGCAGCAGAACTGACAATCTACATTAAAATACAGTTTTTGAGTTCTATTCAGTAGATTAATGTGACCGAACGTTCGGTAGATAGCTGGAGTCTGAGCGCATCTTTTGGGAGAATACCGCTCAGCTCCCAGCTTAATTGACCGAACGCCGCATGAAATACACTTAAAGGGAAACTCCAGTGCCAGGAAAACAATCCGTTTTCCTGGCACTGGAGGGTCCCTCTCCCTCCCACCCCCCAATCCCCAGTTGCTGAAGGGGTGAAAACCCCTTCAGTCACTTACCAGGGGCAGCGACAGGTCCCACGTCGCTGCTTCCTCCTCCCCCGCCGCTCCTCCTTCTGGTTACGTCGGCCGGTGGGCGAGACTGATCTCGCCCGCCGGCCGAGGAGACCTAATGCGCATGCGCGGCAATGCCGCGCATGCGCATTAGCGCACCCCATAGGAAAGCATTGAAAATGAATTTCAATGCTTCCCTATGGGGAATAGAGCGACGCTGGAGGTCCTCACACAGCGTGAGGACGTCCAGCGACGCTCTAGCACAGAAAACCTGTGCTATGAAGCAGGAAGTGTCCTCTAGTGGCTGTCTAATAGACAGCCACTAGGGGAGGACTTAACCCTGCAAGGTAAATATTGCAGTTTTAAAAAAACTGCAATAATTACACTTGCAGGGTTAAGGGTAGTGGGAGTTGGCACCCAGACCACTCCAATGAGCTGAAGTGGTCTGGGTGCCTGGAGTGTCCCTTTAACCATCGAGTAAGGTTTAAAACTACCGAACACCGATGGGGAACAGAATGTGATGAGAGCGGAACTCCCGAACGCTCTGGAAGTCCAGCGGTGTTCGTATCATCGAGTAGCCGTTTTTAGTTCCAGGCACCTGACAACCGAACACCGCTGGCGAGACAAAGGATCCAAGATGGCCGACCGCCGCATGGTCGGTAGTCGAACGACGGCCACCTAGGAGAGCCTTTAATTACCGATTGCAACATTGTTGCAATCGGTTAATGAGCGCCACACAACCCTAAGTGTGTGGTCCACCTGGGGAGCCCGTATTCGTTTGGCGAACGGCCCGGATAGCCGCGATTCGTCAAACGAAGTGTTTGCAGGCTGGTAGCTTAGGGCTGCCAGCATGCGAACGGCCATAGTAAAATACATACATAACACAATATATACAGTCCCCCCCTACAGCCTACGGACAACCTTGGTACAGCATAGTCCAGAAGTGGCTAGGTTTGCCACACCTCTCTCCCTGGTGGTCCAGTGGCTGCTGGGCGGCGCTGGCAGGCGAGGGAGCACTTCCTCTGAGCTGTCTGCTCAGCTCCCTCGCGCGCCGCAGAGTGAGGCTGGGAGCCGGAATATGACGTCATATTCCGGCTCCCAGCCTCACTCTGCGGAGCGTGAGGGAGCTGAGCAGACAGCTCAGAGGAAGTGCTCCCTCGCCAGCCGCCCACCAGCGCGGCCCAGCAGATCGCCCGCCTAGAGGGCTTGTCAGTTAGCCGCAAGGCTAACAAGGCATTTGCCCTGGGCATTTGGGGGCGGCGTTTTTTGCCGCCCCCTGGAAAATGCCGCCCAAGGCAAATGCCTTGTTTGCCTCGTGGCTAATACGCCCCTGATTAGCTTACACTGAAAAACTTTTTTTCTTTGTAAAAGCTCGCTATAGAGACACCAGATATGAGTGGCAAAGTACACTGGCAGAGGTTGGCAGAGTACACGCTGAAGGCCTGACACCCAGACACTTGCAGACAACTAACTGCTATTCAATCTATTACAGTGAAAACATTTTTTCTTTTTAAATGTCAAGCTTAAGCTATTGTGACACCAGATATGAGTGGTGGTGTTCTATCAAAAAAACCCTACCCAGTGAAAATTCCCTACCCTCGTCACTTCCGGTGACGCAGCCGCACCGGAAGTGACGTTTAGAGGGGGGTGTGCGCTGCCGCGCAGACGCACACCACCTAGGTAGGGACTTAACGCAGCGAAGAGGGGAAGCTAAAGGCAAAGTGCGCACGCGCGGCAAAGTACTTCCGTCGGAGCTACAGCGCGCGTGCGCACTAGTGGGCAGGGAGCTCTTCACAAACCGCGCGGGCGCAGTATAGGGGTATGGAATTTTGATGGCCATTAGCCCTGTGAAATCTCCCTACCCCTATACTGCGCATGCGCGGCCCCAATTGGCCACGCGTGCGCAATGTGTGCTAGGGAAATTTTACAGGGCTAATGTGTACACTGCCCATGCGCTGGATTGGGTAGGAGGAGACTCTCACTTGCTGATTTTCAAAAATTACTGGACCTTTAGCCTTTGCTGGAGCTTCTCATGTGCATTGGTTGTGTTGGTGGATTTTTTGCTGTGCTTACTGTGCTATACATTTATTCTACTACACTTTACACCCTTTCACCATCCTGTGGGTGCAGTTGTAGAAGGATTACCAGGACACCATTAAGGCAAAAAAATACTTAGTTCAAGATGGCATCTTAAAGTCTGAATAGCTTATCTGTTGTTTATACTAAGACGTAAGTGCACAGTTGTGGGAGATTCCCGGATCTGGGGAAGTTCCATTAACTTGGGGTTACCACAGTATATTGTGTACTGAAAGAGTCATAGGATAGCCTTGAAGCTTGTTTATGCGTTATTGTTATTGAAGCCCATGGATCAGCGCAGTCAGGGGAATGGGCCTTGACAGAGCCAAGGAGTAGGCAGGTGGAGCTATAGATTCGGGGGTGGGGTTAGGGTGGAGCATGCTAAAGGGTGTGGAAAAGTGCGAGTATATTAAGCGGCCATTTTAGCAAACGGCCATTTTAATTCAGAATCCGCACTTACCTGTTAATTGTTTTGGCAGGTTGTGGGGTTTCTTTTCTTCTGTTTTTCAGATGGCTTCGCTTGAAGAGATCCTGGACGGTGTGAGAGCAGCAGTGAGAGACAGGGGGATGGCTTGGCTGCAGCAGCAACTGGCGGTTCCTGGGACCAGCGGTAACCCCCCAGCGGCTGTGGAAAGGCGTTCGGTGCGGAGGGCGAGACCGCCCCAGCGGCTGAGCCCGGGCGTGATGCCCGCAGCGCGTCGGAGACGGAGTCCTTCCAGAGAGGCGAGCGGATCATCAGTTAAGGAGGCTGGCCAGTCGGAGCCAACGCAAACGCCGCCGGCCCCGTCTGTGCGACGCGGTGCCGGTAAGGCAAGGGCGGAGAGTAGGCCTGGCACGGTGTCGCGGCCTACCACGAGGAGCGCTGCTCGCAGGACGGCGGGCGGCAAGGCGGCGAAAGTAGCGACGGCCTCCGAGGAGACCGGGACCGCAGAGGATGTCGGAGGTGTGGATAGAGCCCAGACACGTCCCGGTGAGTCTGCCGCTGGTTTAAATACCGGGCGGCAAGGAAAGGCGCTGGGGATTGGGAAGGACGGGCTGACACCACCTCAGAGGACAGCAAGGGATTCCAGCGGAGGGAGACCTGATCAGGCGGGCGAGACAAGGCCCAGGCAAGGCAGCGGGGGGACAGCAGGACAGGTCACCCAGCTAGGGCTGCAGGACCGAGTCAGGGCGGCAACGGAAGGGGCTTCTGTTTGTCAGGGCCAGCGCAGCGCTTCCCCAGTGGACGGAGGAGCGGACAGTGAGGGATTGTCCCAGGGGTACGACACACACTCTGACAGCGGGGTTAGGAGTGTACGGGAGGGCCATAAATGTTGCTCCCGGGGACGGCATGATTACAGAGACAACCCTAGGCCTGCGGAATACAAGAGGCGGCGCAGGACAAGCGCCAGGCAAGTCCGGGCAGGGTGTGTCAGGGAGAGGAGCCCGTCTACTGACGGGTGCAGTAGGCAGGGATCAGTCAGCAGGGCCAGGAGGAGAGGGGAACGGCGCTGCGAGTCTGGGTCCTCCGACGGGAGCGCTCAAGGACGGCCGGACAGTTCTTACGGCCCAGAGGGCCTGGCTACTAGGCGAGAGAAGCGCAGGGTTGACGATAGGGAACGTATGGAGGAAGGGCGGGTAGAGGGGCACTCGAACAGACTACCCAGGTGTTCTTCTCCCTACAGGTCGCGGAGCGGTACACCTACGGTCCCGCGGAGGGATCTGGCGGAAGGGAGTCGGCGTCAAAGGGACACCCCGGAGCCGCACGCGGCGGAGGGAAGAAAAACGACCCCGCGGCCTTCCGCGGCCGGAGGCTCTGGCGGTGAGTTGCCTGTCACATCACATTCTGATTCCATGTTAACTTGCCTAAAATCATTGTTAGACTCATGGGGCGGTGGGGAGGGGGCTTCACCGCAATTTTCGAGGGTATGGGTTCCGGAAGTAGGTTCCGGGACGTCGGGGCAGGCGAAGGGGACGGTGAGCGGTGTCTCCGGACGGAGCACGCCCGAACCAGGCGACAAGACAGGCTTAAGTTCGGTGGGAGGAGGGGAGGTTTCTGACGCGGCACGGCAGAATGTACATGTCTCTTTCGCGGGCCCCTTGGGATGTCACCTGAAGTCTGAGGTGAAGGACAGGATTTGGAAGGGTGAGTTCGTAGAGGTTTTTTCTCTCCTTCCTCTGGAGGAGTTCCTCGATCTAAAGGATGAGGATAAAAAGGATGCGAAGAAGGAGGAAGAAGAGAAGAAGCGTAGGTATCGGAAGATACCAAAGACGTTTGCGAACTGGTTGCGGGCTTTTTGCATACTGGCCAGCGTCATCGGGGAAAAGTTTCCCGATCGCTGTTCACAACTTTTTTGCTATTTGGACGGGATAGGGGACGCTTACCGGACGTATGGTGGGATTGCTTGGTGGAAATACGATGAGCAGTTCCGCCAACGTTTAGCAGCGAACCCGAACATGAGATGGGATCAGATGGATCTCCCCCTGTGGATGCGGCTCATGATGGCGCAGAAGGCTGCGCCCTTTCACGGGGCGGCCGGTGCAGCACCTGGAGGAGCGGCGCCGGCCGGTCAAAAGAAGGGTTTCTGCTGGCTTTTCAACGAGGGCCAATGTAAATGGGGCTCGTCGTGCAGATTCAAACACGAGTGTTCCGGTTGCGGCGGTACACATGGAGTCAATAGGTGCTTCAAGAGAGGCAAATCGACTAGCGGGGGAGGTCCCAGTGGCGCCACGGCTCCCGCCGCTGCCACTGGGGGCAACTCCGGTGAAGGTAGGCGAGATGCTGCCATGGCTAAAGCGCTACGCTAATCGGGCTGACGCGGAGTTTCTGAGGGAAGGATTCACGGAGGGGTTTAAGATACCGTTTAAAGGGACAGGGTCAGGGACTTTATGTTTGAATTTACGTTCCGTTCGGGATCACCCAGGGGTGGTGCGGGACAAATTGATGGCGGAGGTACGGCTTGGCAGGATGGCGGAACCCTATGCGGTCCCACCTTTGCCGAATTTGAGGGTGTCTCCGTTGGGGGTGGTCCCCAAGAAGGAACCAGGCAAATTTCGGTTGATACACCACTTGTCTTACCCAAAAGGGGCGTCCGTTAACGACGACATTGACGCGGCCCTGTGCTCTGTGTCATACGCATCATTCGATCAAGCGGTGGAGTTGGTACGGAGAGCGGGGCCGGGAGCGTTGATGGCGAAGGTGGACGTGGAGGCGGCTTTCAGGTTGCTTCCTATTCACCCGACATGTCACCACTTACTGGGTTGTTTCTTTGATGAGGGTTTTTTCGTGGATCTGTGTTTGCCCATGGGCTGCTCTATTTCTTGCTCGTACTTTGAAAAGTTCAGCTCTTTCTTTGAATGGGTGGTGCGTCTGGAGTCGGCTGGGGGTGCAGTAGTGCACTATCTGGACGACTTTTTGTGCGTAGGTCCGGCAGGGTCCGATCATTGTGGGCAAATACTAGGGGTGTTGCAATGGGTGGCACAGGTCTTTGGGATCCCGTTGGCGGCGGAGAAGACGGTAGGCCCGACGGTATGCTTGAGCTTCCTAGGGCTGGAAATAGATTCGGTGAAGGGTGAATGTAGGTTGCCTTTGGATAAACTGACAGCGCTCCGCCAGCGGGTGGGGGTAGTCAGGGGTTCGAAGAAGGTGACCTTGAGGCAGTTGCAGTCCCTGCTGGGGAGCTTGAACTTTGCTTGTAAAGTGATCCCTATGGGGAGGGTTTTTTGCAGGCAGATGGCTCGAGCAACCTGCGGGGCGCGATTGCCAGGTCATTATATCAGAGTCTCCGCTGCGATGAAGGCGGATTTGGATGTTTGGTTGTGTTTCTTACAGGAGTTCAATGGTCGGGTATATTTTAGGGAGGAGGCGACGTCATCAGAAGCGATAGGCTTATATACGGACGCTTCCGGGAGCGTAGGTTTCGGGGCCTACTTGGCTGGGAGATGGTGCGCGGAAGAGTGGCCAGAGGCGTGGAAGGAAAACGCCTTGATCAGGAACCTGGCCTTCCTTGAACTCTTTCCTGTGGTAGTGGCGGTATCTTTATGGGGCGCAGAGCTCGCGAACAGGAAGGTGATCTTTCATTCTGATAACATGGCGGTGGTGCAGGCAATTAATAATATCTCGGCATCTTCGCTGCCTGTGGTATGGTTGTTGAGGCGTTTGGTGCTGCTGTGCATGTCTTGGAATATTGTGTTTAGGGCGAAACACGTCCCGGGATTGTTGAATGTTATCGCTGACGCCTTATCTCGTTCGCAGTGGGAACGTTTTCGGGCAGCGGCGCCGGGAGCTCAGGAGACAGGTCAGTCATGCCCGGCGGAGATGTGGCGGCTCGGGACGTCTTGCTTGGGGGCTTTATAAGAAGTTCCCTGGCGCCCGGAACGTGGACTGCGTACACCAAGGTATGGTATGAATGGGAGGAGATGATGGGGCAGTCTGGAGGGGCGAATTCGCCGGCAGGTAGGTTGGACACGCTTTTGTGGTTATTGTGTCGGTTATTCGCGGGAGGGGCTTCTCCCGCGAAGGTGGACCGTTACATGTCAGCATTGGCATTTTGGTTTAAATTCACGGGTAAGGAGGATATTACAAAAACTTTTTTGGTGAAGCAGGTGTTGAAAGGCTTTCGTAAAGGACGTAGGTCTGTAGACTCGAGACGGCCTGTGTCGTTTAACATTCTACAAGGCCTGGTTGACAGGCTGCATGACGTTTGCACATCTGCGTTTGAAGTGCTCTTGTTTACCGTAGCTTTTGTTTGGGCGTTTTTTGGGGCATTCCGCATCGGCGAACTGGTCAGTTCTAATAAGTCCGGGGCGACTGGGATCCGGTTCGAGGATGTGTTGCTGGGACAGGACAAGGTCGAGATACGCCTGAGGCACTCCAAGACGGACGTCTTTGGGCGAGGTAAGACGATAAGTTTGTTTGCGTTGCCGGGGTCGGTAGTCTGCCCAGTAGCGTGTGGGCACAAATACTTGGGCGTGCGCCCTCAAAGCTCTGGGTGCTTACTCGTTCACGAGGATGGTCTTGCGCTGTCGCGCTTCCAATTTGTCAGGGTATTCCGCATGGGGCTGCAACAACTGGGTTTGCATCCCTTACAATTTGGGACTCATTCATTTCGCATAGGGGCTGCAACGGAAGCAGCACAGCTCGGACTCGGGGATGAACGGATTAAGCAGATAGGTCGGTGGGAGTCCGCGCGCTTTAGGACTTATGTATGAACAGATAAGTTGGTTTGAAAAGGGTGTCTGGTTAGGTTTGAGTTGTGGTGTCGATGCTCTGCTAGTTTATAACTTGTGTTTCTTTACAGGTCGGGTTGTATGGTTGGTGGGTCACTCCTACGTTTATTGGGCGCAGAAGAGGGCCGCAGTTCGGAGGAATGGAGCACAACTGGGCTTTCTTCAGGACACTGTACAGTTACAATGGTTTGGTTTTCGTGGTTTCAGTTGGCAGAGCATTAGTGGACTGATTTTTGGTAAATTGTTGGAAGGAAATTCCCCGGACGTAATACTGATACATGGTGGGGGTAACGATTTGGGGCTTATCCCTCAGAGGGAGCTAATTAGGAGAATGAAACGGGATTTGGATCGCATCCGGGAGCGGGTGCCGGGAGTGGTTATAGTGTGGTCTGAGATGGTGCCTAGATTTAATTGGAGACACGCCAGGGACACAGCGGCGGTGTCGAGATGCCGGGGGAAGGTTAATAAGGCCATGTCAGTTTTCGTTAGGAGGTCAGGCGGGGTCCCGGTAAGGCATTGGGAGTTAGAGGGTATGTTACCTGGGTATTATCGTAAGGATGGGGTGCACCTTTCGGAGGTAGGTTGTGACTTGCTAAACCTCGGTTTTCAGGAAGGGATCTCCCGGGCCCTATTTCTGTGTGGTGGGGGGCGCTCGAGACATTAAGGGATCAAGTCTCGGGCTGTGGCGGGATAGGGCTAGGGTAATTGGGATGGAAGTGGATTAGCAAGTGGCTAGGCTAAGCTTAAGTTGAATTAGGCCAGAGTTGGAAGTGGTCTGTTGGTTCGAGCTCATCGGTGGCTCCGAACCTGGTGGTGTAGGGGTGTCTCGGTACGCCCCTACAGTTAATAAAGTTACAATTATGGGGCCTCTTTGGTAGGCCGTGTGTTATATTTATGTGTTATTTATATTGTTATATATATATTGTTTATGGTATGGGGTCATTGTCTGGGTTAATGCTGTACGGATGGGGGTGGGGGTAAATTAATTTATTTGGCAATGACCCCAATCTGTTATCTTGTTTATTGAAAAATTTAAATAAAGCTGTGGACTTTTATTTTCCAACAGAAAATTGGTGTCTGTGTTTATTGGTGGGTTATGGGAAAGAAAATGCCACAAGCCGAATAACGACTGTGCGCATGTCATGAAGCCCATGGATCAGCGCAGTCAGGGGAATGGGCCTTGACAGAGCCAAGGAGTAGGCAGGTGGAGCTATAGATTCGGGGGTGGGGTTAGGGTGGAGCATGCTAAAGGGTGTGGAAAAGTGCGAGTATATTAAGCGGCCATTTTAGCAAACGGCCATTTTAATTCAGAATCCGCACTTACCTGTTAATTGTCCCTCCCACCCTCCCTAGGTTTTTTAGCAGGTCCCGTTTTGTCACAGCGGCGGGATAGGGCTAGGGTAATTGGGATGGAAGTGGATTAGCAAGTGGCTAGGCTAAGCTTAAGTTGAATTAGGCCAGAGTTGGAAGTGGTCTGTTGGTTCGAGCTCATCGGTGGCTCCGAACCTGGTGGTGTAGGGGTGTCTCGGTACGCCCCTACAGTTAATAAAGTTACAATTATGGGGCCTCTTTGGTAGGCCGTGTGTTATATTTATGTGTTATTTATATTGTTATATATATTGTTTATGGTATGGGGTCATTGTCTGGGTTAATGCTGTACGGATGGGGGTGGGGGTAAATTAATTTATTTGGCAATGACCCCAATCTGTTATCTTGTTTATTGAAAAATTTAAATAAAGCTGTGGACTTTTATTTTCCAACAGAAAATTGGTGTCTGTGTTTATTGGTGGGTTATGGGAAAGAAAATGCCACAAGCCGAATAACGACTGTGCGCATGTCATGTAATTCGTCTGGGATAAAATGGCGTGAACATAATATGCACTGAGGTTATTGCTTAAAGAAACATCTATGAAAAACATGTTCCATTTCTAACACCTTGTCAATTTGCAATATCTCTTAAAGACAACATACACCATTTAAGAAATACAACATTTCATTCTAAAACTTGTAATATTTGCATTTGCCCATCAGCTGGGCTGAACTATATACCCTCCCCCCCGTTACCCTCTGCTGGTCTGAACTATGAACCCCCCCCCCCCCCGCTAACCACTGCTGGGCTGAACTATATACCCCCCCTGTTACCCTCTGCTGGGCTGAACTATATACCCCCCTGTTACCCTCTGCTGGTCTGAACTATGTACCCCCCGCCCCTTACCCTCTCCTGGTCTGAACTATGTACCCCCCTTACCCTCTCCTGGTCTGAACTATGTACCCCCCCCCCCCCGTTACCCTCTGCTGGTCTGACCTATGTACACCCCCCCACTCCTTACCCTCTCCTGGTCTGAACTATGTACCCCCCCCCAGTTACCCTCTGCTGGTCTGAACTATGTACCTCCCGTTCCCTCTCCTGGTCTGAACTATGTACCCCCACAGTTAAGCTCTGCTGGTCTGAACTATGTACCCCCCGTTACCCTCTCCTGGTCTGAACTATGTACCCCCCCCCAGTTACCCTCTGCTGGTCTGAACTATATACCCCCCCACTTACCCTCGGCTGGTCTGGACTATATACCCCCCCATTATACCCCCCTGTTACCCTTTGCTAGTCTGAACTATATTACCCCCCTTACCCCCCGTTAACATCGGCTGGTCTGAACTATATACCCCCCCGTAATACCTCCCCCCCTCCAGTTACCCTCTGCTGGTCTGAACTATATACCCTCCCCCAGTTACCCTCTGCTGGTCTGAACTATAAACCCCCTCCGCTAACCACTGCTGGGCTGAACTATATACCCCATTGTCTGCACTTATCATGCCTTTCTGCAGGATTTAACTTTAGTACTATCACCTGTATATATGTTTGCCAATCACCAGAGCGGTTTTCCCATGCTCCCTGAAATTGACTCGATTGCTCATGGAAAAGGGAGCCCTCGTATCCCTTCCAGACATCCAGTCACTCACTAGGAATGGGTTAGGTGGACGTTACCTGATGCTGTTGATATTTATTCCGATGAATGGAACAGCACCAGGCACCCCTTCTATCAATCTTGGTCAACATAAAACAGCAGACAGGCCAAAAACAATTAATCCCATTTACAGACTACACTCTGTCTCCCTAAATGTGTACATAGTATATTACAGCACCAAAGGGGGAAATCTGTAATTTTATGTTGTCTAGCATTACATAACATTGTGTAATACAAACAGTTGTGTGTTATTTATGTACCGTGTATACACACTGCTGTGTATATAATTTTGCTGTACATAACCTACTGTTTTATACTACTAAACAATGCAGTGTACAACACTGTACCATGCACAGTAAATCTAAGGGGATCTCAGATGCATAGGAATCTTGACTTTGTACAGACTCCATGAAGGTAAGTAATACTATCGTGATGACACAACTATTTAAAAAAAAAATAAAAAAATAATAATAATAATTTTGTGTGCTTATTGTCCACTCACAGGCTTAATTTACTCTCTTGCCTAGCAGTGTCCTGTCTCATCAGACTCCCTGACGGTGAGTAGTACCCATATGGTGTTGTGATTATAATAACAGTTCATAATTTTGTCCTTATATTGTCTCCTTACAGGCTTCGCATTTCATTCAGTCTCTCACCTCGCCTATTGTGTGGGCTTAGACTTTTCAACGGTGAGTAATTACAAGATCGTGGTGATACAATTATATTGCATAATTTGGTCCTTATTGTTCCCTTACAGGCACAACATTTGATCCATTCACTTGTCTAGCAGTGTCCAGTCTTATCAGACTTCCAGACGGTGAGTAATACCCATACTGTTGTTACCTTTGTAAGACTTTAACATTTTAACCTCATAGGCTGTGCAGTAGATTTACTTAGTTACACTGTAGTGTCCGTTGTTAGTGGACTCTACACTATGTTGTGGTATTTTACACCATGTTGGGGCAGTTTTCCTTTCACTGTGAAAAGGCTAGTTTCAGTTTGTGGTTACATATGTTAAGTGGTTGTTATGTATGGCATTTAGGGTACTTTTTAGTGATTTATATAAATTTGTAAACTTATGATGTGTGTTCTATTTTTATAGAAATGGAGACCAAGTACAATGACATCGTCAAATTCCTCTGTTTCGGCGAATACCCACCTGGCTATTCTAAGACACAGAGGCAGACTTTCAGGCAGACCACTGCCAAATTTACGTTAAAGGGTGAGTATCAAAAATACAGTCAATCTTAGTTGTTTGTAATTAAACAAACCCTTTAATTTTTCAATTTCATTACAGAAGGAGAGCTCTTCGTTTGAAGAAGAGTTATTAAAAACGAAGAGGAAGCAAGGAGGATCTTCGTAGAGTTTCATTCGTCGCCCATTAGAGGACATACCGCATCAACAGGACATGATCGGCCATCTCCTCGAGATTCTTCTGGCATGGAATGGCCACTGATATTGATAAATGGGTACACACTAATTATCTTTGTGTTTTGCTATATTAATGAAAGCTTGTACACAGGTTAACAACTCATATCCTACAGATCCAGGAATGTGATAATTGCCAGAAGTCTGGAAAGCCATTGTCTGCTCCACAGACGTTACAATGTATTAAGGTAAATATCTACTATAGTATTGCATAACAAATGTTATTACATTGTTTTATTTAAAACTGTAATATATATTTTTTTTAATCACATTAGGTATCTGCTGTCTGGGAGCTTGTTGGGATTGACCTAACAGGTCCCTTCACAGAGACAGTGGATGGCTTTAAGTACATATTGATGGCTACGGATTACTTTTCAAAGTGGGTGGAGGCTTTTCCTCTTAAATCAAAATGTGCTGCTGAGGTGGGACGCCATATTTGCTCCATGGTCTATGGACATGGTTGTCCCAAGCGTATACTTTCAGACCAGGGTAAAGGATTTGTCAATCAAGTATGTGTACTTTCAATTTAACATTGTTTTTAATAATATTTTGTAATATGTTGGCTTATAAAAAATTATATGTTCCTACTTTTTTTGTTTTTTTCTTTTTTTTTTCTTTCAAGCTCAACGACCACATGTGCACTCTTCTTGGAATCAAAAGAAGCGTGGCAGCGGCATATCACCCACAGACCAACGGCCTTGATGAAAATACAAATCATAACATCAAAAGGCAAGTTTTGATTTTATTTCTGCTTTTAGTAGAACTTTGCTTCACAGGTTTACTTAAAGGGAATCTCCAGTGCCAGGAAAACAAATCCATTTTCTTGGCACTGCAGACTCCTTAGGTCCCTCCCTCCCACTCCCCCATCCCAGGTTGCTGAAGGTGTTAAAACCCCTTCAGTGACTTACCTTTATCCTGCGAAGATGTCCTTCGGCGCTGGTTTGGGCTCTGCCCACTCTCCTCCCCCGCCGACGTCAGCGCGCACATTACAACTCCCCATAGGAAAGCATTATCCATTGCTTTCCTATGGGGATTCCAGCGACACTGGAGGTCCTCATGCATTGCGTGCGGACGTCCTGCATCTCTTAATACACGAAAATTGTTTTAAGAAGCCGGAAGCTCCTCCAGTGGCTGTCTCATAGACCGCGACTGGAGGAGGACTTAACCCTGCTAGGTAATTAGTGCATTTTATGAAAAACTGCACTACTTATTCTTGCAGTGTTAAGGGTAGTGGGAGTTGGCATCCAGACCAATCCAATGGGCAGAAGTGGTCTGGCTGCCTGGAGTGTCCCTTTAAAGACACACTATATTGTCAGCAATACAAGCATGTGTTCCTGACACTATAGTGTTAAAGAAACACTATTAATTTCATGCCCCTTCTGATTACTTTTAAATGCTTTTTTACTCACCTTTTCCAACCGGTTTGTTTCTCCTAACAAATAGACCCGTCCAGGCAAAGGCGGCTCTCTAATAAGGAGATTTTAGTGTCGCCTTAGGGCAGACTACCATGTCGGATCCTAGGTCAGAAACCGAGGAACAGACACAGGAGGGGGCCCGGCAGCTTGTCCATAATGCTGCTTTGGTGCAAGGCCCCACCAGTCCGTCTGCCTAGGAGAGAGCCAGCCTCTTGTCTGCAGTTTTTCCGGGAGTGAGCCACAGATGGAAGTGTCTCGCGATCTCCAGCCTGTCAGAATGTTGCCGCTGGTTACCAAGCAAACGCTCTGACTGGAGATAAAACATTTACCACGTGGTATGCAGCTCACTCCCAGCGGAGCTGCAGACCAGAGAGCATGACTACTGGGGAGAAGGGGTGCACACAGCACCACCAGTGAAGGTATTTAGAAACCCACTCACCCTGTTTCTTATATGAAAGCATTGAGAGGCTATTGCACATGAGCTGCAAAAAGCTGCACTGATTGCCCATGAGCTGCAAAAAGCTGCACTACGCAAATCGGCATCTCCTTGTGGTGTTTTTTCAGCACACTTGTTTGTATTGTTGTATGCTGATAACAAAAAATTCCACTTTAATTACAAGAGCGTTGTAAAAATGTTTTATCTTATTTTTTTTTCATTTTTTTTATTCATTGTAGAGCTTTCACTAAATTGGTGAATGAAAATCAAAATAACTGGGACGTGTATTTGGACGCAACATTGTTTTCCATAAGGTCAACGGTCCAAACCACTACCAAATATTCAACTTTTCTTTTGATGTATGGCAGGGAGGCCGTTTTACCAGCCGAAGTTCCTGTTGAACTGCCAGTGAGTTGTTGCTGGTTTTTCTGTCTCCACTACAGTTAAATATGTGTGTAAAGTATGTGTAATAATTGTTTATTATATACAGATCTCGCCTCATTCTGCTTGCTTAATTCAACATAAGCTGCACATAAGATTCTTATAACATTGGACAGTTATATGTTAGTTAACTATTAGCTGATCAAGTTTGCTGCCATAACCATATTTATTTATTTTTTTTGATTTTTTTTTTTTTTTGATTTTTTTTTTTAATTCTTTGTTTTTGCTGTGCATAAAATATAACACAGACAGGTCAGAGGTGCCCCAAGAGCAGTCCTCCGGCTTTTCCCACGCTCAACATGCGGGGCATAAGATGAATAAGCACAGTTTATAATATTTAAAAGTAACTCGAGAAACAGACGCTTGTGTAGGTAGCTATTTGGTAAATTTAGGCTAGATCTATGCAACAAACAATATATCTGGTGAAGATAAACTAAAGCATTATGGTTAGGCATGAACAATTCTGGCATGTAACGTTATGCATTGATTAGCAGTAGGTAAATGGTAGCTACATCACGTGTTATAGCTGTGAAGTGCAAAACTAAACAGGCAGTATATGCAGACATGTAATCATGAAATACAATAAGAGTTCTGGGTTCCCTCGCTTATGCTATAAAAGCACCCCAACACCCCAGTAGCAGGCCGTCAGGCACCTGTACTCCAAGGTGGGATGTATGCAGTTTCAGTGTCCCCAGTGAGTCCAGAGCTGTTTCATTCAGTCGATGCTGCCTTGGGTGCTGAAGGCTTGTGAGTCCCCCTGTGATGTGGAGCACTCTTCCGCCGCTTTCTTCTGGCTGTTTGGTGCCTCTTTTCTGTAGTCTGGCTGGTAAGTGTCGATGTGCTGTTGTGGAGGCAGTGCCTGCCAGATCTTCGGAACGGAGTTAGGGTGAGCACTCTGCGCTAGTCGTCTGGGTCTAAGTAGATGGGTCTGTGCCTCTCTGGTCAGCAAGCAACCAATGCCGCCTTTTTGTCGAGGGTGGGCCTTGGTAGCGCTTGTCCGGCGGTTGCTGGGTTGTTTCATGCAGACGTTCAGTGCCTGCGCCTAATTCAGGAGGGTTACATCTCCTCGGAGGCCTGAAGTGCTCGTGTGAGCCAGCAGGGTCGCGGTGCCGCCATCTTAGATGTGGTCTGGGCTGCGTGTTGGGGACTGATGGGGCCTTGAGAGTTTCGGTCCCAGCCGGGACCACAGGGAGCATAGGGTGCGGGCCGGGATCACCCCCACCGGCCCAGAGGGGGGGGAGACAGGGCCTGGTCCGCCGAGGGAGTCTGGCTGGGTAGCATCAGGCAGGATAGTGGGCGGCGGCCGTCCGCCTCACTCACCGCCCGAGTAGGCCTCACCCAGAGGACGCGATGCATACCTCCCCGGGGGACTAAAACAGCAGCTGCAAGCCTCTCCCCGGGTCCAATGACTCCATAGGTGCCGGTCCAACGCGGTAGGTCGATAAGTGGATCCAATAGGTCCATATTTTGTGTTTATTAAGCGAGGTTTGCTGGAGCTGTTGTGCCGTGCGACCGGCCAGCTCGGCGGCCAGGCCCCGCCCCCCGCCATAACCATATTTAAAGATAGTGTGCACATGTGACTAATCCAAATATATTTCATAATTCATAAACATTTTAATCTTGAAAATGATCTGTTCTGTTTTCCACTAATAGCTGTATGACTGTACAACCAAAGGTACTTTTTTATTTTTTTATTTATCTTTTCAAAATTAACATTCTTTAAGTTAATAATTAGTTGACATTTTGGTGTGTGTAAACATATAAATATATTTTAAAAACTTCCACAACTTTCGAACATCATCTTTCCGGAGGAGAAGAATTATGTAACCTTTCTAAATGAGAAGAAGGCATCAATGGAGAAAATAAATGAAATGACAAAGGAAAACATAGAACAATCGCAGGAGAAGCCGAAGAAGACGTATGCGAAGGATGTGTTGGTAACGAGGTCCTTCTTTATAATATGAGGAAGCGTGGTAGGAAAGGAGGAAGGATAGAGCCGGACTTCTCTGGTCCTTATATTCTCAAGGAGTTGTGTGGCAAGGTGGTGAAATTGGAGAATTCGTGTGGAGTTACTCTAAAGAAAAAGATAAGCATCGACCACATCAAGCCATACAAGAGGAGTGAGGAAAACAAAGCCCACAGGCACAAGGGTGATGTCGAATTGCCCAAGGAAATCGGCACCTGTGTGTCCTCCATACCACCAAGGATGTCTGTCATCTGTTTTGCTGCACCGGAAAAGGAGGTACCACCAAATTTACAACCCGACTATAATTTATTTTTCTATTGTGCATATAGCGAGCCTTGTTCTTTTTTCATCATCCTATTTTTAATTTATGTAGTATTTTTATTTTAAATTAATGTTAAATGTAAGTGAATAACATTAATCTTGACTTTCTTTTCCCAAGTCATCTGCATCTTTTATTGTCATGCAAAGCATAGAAGACAGAGGTAGCAGTTACTGGGTTCTTTTTTTTTTTTTTTTTTTTTTAGTTTGACCCTGTTGGTCATTTGTTTGGCCATGCCCTGTTGGTCTGGTCTTTCACCCTGTTGCCGTTCTGGCAATTTTTTTTTTCTTTGGTAAAGTTGCCACTGTTTGGCATCGTGTTCTATCCAGCTCTCGTTATTAACCATATATAGACACAAAAAGGAATGAGATACGGCTGTGCATAATCTAGAACAGGAACAGAAAAAGAAACATAGTGTGATACAGCAAAATGAGAGACAATGCGCTTATACAATGTTGCACTCACGAGATCAAAGTGAATAAATCGCCAGAATAAAAGCCTGCCCGAATTGGTTTGGGTGGCTGTACGTCTCCACTCTCCACTGGAACTCCAAGCAGACCAAAGATGGAATGAGACTTCAATAGAGGTAGGTATGATAAATATGCAGATTTATTTGTAATAAGACAGGCTATAAAATTGTAGCCGTATTTTAGATAAAATAAAAACAAAAAACGAGGTCCTACGCGTTTCGTTCCTATGCAAAGGAACTTCCTCAGGGACAAAAATACAATTCAATAAAATCAATCAGTACAAAAAATGCATACAACATTATCCCCCCCAATAAGTCTCTATAAATAGGCCTAAGCCTTCAGTTCATTGGTGGATCCAGTGGGAGTTACCCTTGATTGATGACCCGGTTCAGATGTGAAATGTCCATCAGATTAGTTCTGGTGTGGAGAAGATGTTCCGACGAGTAATTCTGGCGCCAACCGATGAAACCGGAAACCGGAAGTAACACTCCGTTTGTACTTCCGCGTTCCATTGCCCTGTGCGTTTCAACTCATAAGAAAAAGCAGTTAGACAGGTTGCCATCTAGAGGTCGCCCAGGATATAGCAATCCTGATATTAATGAGCAGTATAACATGTTTATAACAGGCGAACTCCTTTTGACAAAGGGTAATTGCAATCAGAATGGTTAGATTTGAAGGATACAGAACTTACAAATCAGTTTAGTATCAATCCAATATCCTCCCATTATAATTCAATGTTAAGAAATCTCAATTTGTCTTTTCTCAATAAAGTACAATAGAAAAATAGTCTGATTCCGTTTATACTGTCAATATTTTGAAACTTTCTAATGTAATATTAATATAAGACTAAACTAGTCCACCACGTAAATCATCTTACGGTTTAATTATCAATAGCATGTAAGAAAAAATAATAATAGTATATAATGACATCATATTAATAAACGACTGGCAATTTAATAAGTGCTGTGCATAATTCATATTTCACTAATCAAAAAAAAATTAAGAGAATATATTTACAAGGTATATACATCTGTGAAAACACCTTAATATGAACGATATCATCAAATACAATTTAGGTGTCAACCCATATTATGTGAATTTATTTAATACTGTATATCTATATATTTAGTGTATTGGAGAAATTTGAATCATAGTCTCCATAGTACAAAGTGCTCCCAATGGTATATCCTAAAAATTAGGTAATAACCTTCTATTAAATACCTTCAGTGAACCTGTTCCTTAAATTGTAATAGTGTGAGTTTATCTCACAAGATACAAATCTCTTAACCCTTGTATAAAGGAGGGTAAGAAAATTGAAGACAAAAAGAAAAAGAAAAAAAAGGGGGAAAAAAGAAAAAGGAAGAAAATCCTTCCCATCAAGGCACCGCCGTGGGATAACCCAAGGGTTAAGACCAAGTTTAATCAAGGAAACATATGAGATCTATGTCATGATTTAGTCCCTTGGGGTGAAGAGTCTGTAATTTATGAATCCAGAAGGTTTCACGTTGTGATAGTTTCTTAAGTCTATCTCCTCCCCTCCAGTAGGGTGATACTCTCTCAATTCCCACACACTTAAAGTTGGAAAAAGAAAAATGGGGACATGTATTACAGTGGGTAGGTACAGAGTGAGTCTCAAGCTTCTTTTTGATATTATTGAGGTGTTCCATGAACCTTATCTTGAGAACCCTCTTTGTACGGCCTACATACTGCTTGCCACACGGACACTGCAGTAAATAAACGACAAAGTCCGTGTGGCAACCAATATCACTTTTGATGTTAAACTATTCTCCCGTACTGTAACTGCAGAAAAGGTTTGTTCTAGGTACATGGCTGGTGGTACAAGCCTTACACGTGTTACATCCCCTAAAGGATCCTGATGTCTCAGAGGCCTTTTGGTTTCTTAGTTTGAGGGCATAACTGGGAGCTAACATGTTTTTAAAATTCCTATTCTTTTTATAAATGATTGTGGGTAATTGTGGTAAAGTGGTCCCCAACACTGGATCCTGTAATAAGATCGGCCAATGTTGTTGTAGACATCTTTTGATTTTATTATGATCCGTATTGTATTGAGTTAAAAAAGCTAAAGAAAATTTTCTCTCATCCTTAGGCATATCAATCTGGGGTTTGTCCCCCAGTAACTTGTTTCTATTAACCTGTTTAACTAACCGGATCTCTCTCTCTAGAGTATTCTTTTTGTAGCCTTTCTCTATTAGTTTATTTTTGACGTGTGTAGATTGAATGTTGAAATCCTGGCTATCGGAGCAGTTGCGCCTTAAGCGTGTGAATTGGCTTTTCGCAATGCCCCTAAGCCAGGGTTTATGATGGCAGCTTCGCCGGTGGACAAACCCATTCCCGTCAGTGGGTTTGAAAAGGCACTTGGTTTTAATCTCTCCCTTATCAAGGAACAAGGTGAGGTCCAAAAAATGGATCACATCCTTGTTCCAGACAGGGGACAGTACCAGGTTATAGGTATTGGAATTAAGAAAATTAACAAAATCCTGAAATAAAGAAGAGGAACCTCGCCAAATAATAATAACGTCATCTATGTACCGCCGCCAGAGCACCAGGTTCTCCCTCCAGTCATGACCAGACCACACGTACAGATCTTCCCAACGTCTCATGTAGGTATTGGCATAACTGGGGGCGAACCTGGTGCCCATGGCGGTCCCCGTAGTTTGTAAATAAAATTCACCATTAAAATAAAAATAATTGTGCTTCAAAATAACATTAAACGCACTCAAAAGAAATTGCTGGAGATTAACTGCTAAATTGGTGTCCTGTGTCATAAAGTGGTTTAATGCCTCCACTCCTAGTTCATGATTGATCACTGTGTAGAGAGAGGTCACGTCCAGCGTGGCCCAACTGTACTCAGCATGCCACTCGATGGACTCCAATTCTTGCAAAAAAGATTTGGTGTCCTTAATATAGGACAATGCTCCTTGAGCATATTTTTGCAAGAAGGAGTCCGCAAAAGCTGACAGATTCGCCGTGAGTGAGTTCACACCGCTGATTATTGGGCGTCCTGGGGGGTTGGGTAATCTTTTATGTGTCTTGGGAAGAAAATAAAAAATAGGAATAACTGGATTTTTTCTAAACAGAAAATCAAAATTCTTTTGTGATATGACGTCATTATTCATGGCTTCCTCTAGAAAATTCTTTAGCTTTTGGTTGAAAAGTAAGGTGGGATCATTATTGAGGATAACATATGTTTTTTTATCTCCCAAAATGTTGGAGGCTTCCTCCAGATAGTAGGCAGTAGTCATAAGAACAATCCCCCCCCCCCCCCTTTATCGGCCTCTTTTATTACAATGTCATCTCTTTCCATTAAGTTTTTTAAAACACTATTTTCCCTACGTGTAAGGTTATAGTCACGTGATTTATGTTTGGTTGCAAGAGTGTGGAGCTCCTTTTCAACCATATGTTCAAATGTCTCCAAGTAGGGTCCCTTACTGGGAACTGGGAAGAAGTGTGATTTAGGTTTGAATTTATGGTGGATAGTGTTCCTATCATTTGTACCCACCTCGGTGCCTGGATGGGAAGGATTTAACAAAAAATGCCTTTTGACCGTCAAAGAACGTATGTATTTCTTGAGGTCAATATATAAGTTAAAATCATTAGCTGCCTGATTGGGAGCAAATTTCATTCCCTTCGAAAGTAAATTAATTTCCTCGTCGGACAGTGGTATATCCGTCAAATTAAAAATACCCCTTTCTTTTTCCCTGTCTTTTTGTCTGAGGTTACGGGGTTTTTGGGAAATCTCACTTAGTCCTCCGTTCGTACCCTTTTTGAAGGAGTCTCTAGTTGGAGAGCGGAGAACCTGTTGGGATGTTCCCACGTATTTGCCCTGGGTTGGAAATAGTTCATAATGGTTTTTTCTTTGGGACCTTTTAAACGTCCCTGAAAATTTTGTTCCCTTTCATTGGGCTGTGAATGGTTACCCCACTGGTTAGTGTAATTTCTGGTATTCTGTGTGCGAGGTTTGGCAATATCATTTCTTTCAGGAGATGTTCTCCCAGAGAATTGACGTGAGGATTTTTCCCTAGGGGGTGTTCTAAACCTTCTGTTAGTGATTCCCTGGTGTGAGGGGTTAGGGCCTTTTAGAGCCAATATGTGCTCCTGTTGGTGTTCTAGACCTTCCCCTATTATAGGGGGCTCTGGGTCTAATACCTCTAATAATGGTAGAACGTGTTTGTTTCCGAGATAATCGATTTAAAGTGGAAAACATGCCATATTTCTTGTCCTCCTTGTCCCTCATATATTTTTTATTTTTAGTATCGGTTATGCGTTCATCCAACTTTTTTACATTGTTTTGTAAAGACTCCTCCCTTTCTTTATACTCTCTGCTTTCGGGATCTATAGAGAGATTGGTTTCAAGGAGAATTAATTCATTTTCCAATTTTTGTTGGGATTCTCTGGAATGTTTAATGATTAATTGGATAAGTTGGAATGAGCAGTTAGTAAGAATCTCATCCCACTCCTGTAAAAATAGGGGATCATCCAACCCAAAGGCGGGTGTCTTGTCTAGTCTAAGGCCGCGTGGTATTAGACCTTCCTTTAAATAATTATCTAAAAAGGCGACCTCCCACCTTTTTTTTTGTTTCCATACTCAATAATTTTTCTTTTTTTCTAAAATACTCATCTAGCCCTTTAAAGGGTTGGGGTTTTTCCCACTCCTGGAATAATGCCTCAAACTTTTTTTTCCTATTTTAATGTAAGTTTGATAGAAAATTAACATTGGTGGCCATCTCACAGGGGATATCTCTGTGCTAAAACTGGGTAAAATACAGAAAAATACAAACAGTATATATGTATATGATACCTCCAAATAAGTAACAATAGTATCTAAATATACTTATACTTATCTCATGCAGTTAAAACAGCCTTTCAAGGTCGTGGCCCAGTTCCCGACCTTTTACAACATATATAGACACAAAAAGGAATGAGATACGGCTGTGCATAATCTAGAACAGGAACAGAAAAAGAAACATAGTGTGATACAGCAAAATGAGAGACAATGCGCTTATACAATGTTGCACTCACGAGATCAAAGTGAATAAATCGCCAGAATAAAAGCCTGCCCGAATTGGAACTCGTTATTAACCATACATGTTTGATATTATACCAAAGAACCTATACAGGTTGAGTTATCCCCTTGTCAGAAATGCCTCTTAACATAAGTGAATTGAATTTAGGAAGCTTAGCATATATGATTTTTCTAGCAGATTGGATGTTATATTGGGATACTGCTTTATTTGATAATAATTGGTTTTATTTTTCAATACTTAATTTTAAGATAAGGCATACTCAACCTGTATTAGCTTTGGCTCCAGAATGTACAGTTACATACCTGGAGTTAAATTTTCTTGCTGTATTTTATTTTATTTTTTTTTAATAGTTCAAAACCTGTAGGAAGCTGAAGATGACGGATCTGTGGAAGCAGTTGTGGGACCATACAAGCTGTATGTTTCTTTGTTCCGTACAATGCATGGCAATAATTGGCTGGTTGATGAGGTAAGAAAATAAAGTGTTATTCATTAGTGTAATGCTAAAATATCTAAAAAAAAAAATTGATTATTTTTATGCAAGTGATTGATGCATACATTCATCATCTTATTGTGAAGCATCAGGCAAGTGTGAATTATGTTTATTTCTGGGTTATGTTAGTTGCGTTATTATTTTGCATAATAATTTTACATCTATTGAAACAGGAACCTGTTCGACAGTTTGATGCTGTACTGTCATCTGTATTATTTTATGGTGCAATAGAAAATCTTGGAAAGGTTAGTGACTTGTTAGAATTACATTTTTATATATTAAATATATCTATTTATAATTAATTACCTATTTGGCTTTCTACCTTTTCTTCAGATAAAGTTTCCAGTCGAAGATCTGTGGTTATGCCCTGTAAACGTTGGAGCTCACTGGATTTTATTCGTATTTATTATTAAAATAATTAAATTTGCCTTTCTTTACTTATGTTGCCATGCACTATTATATTCTATGTATATTCTATGTAAATATATTTAACTACAATCCTATGACACCACAATGCTCATTTGCTCTATATAGTGTTGGCAAAAAGTAGGTATACAGTAGAATGATATATAATAGTGCAATACTGTATGTAATGGTTAACAATTATTGAGTATAGTATTGCAGTCACAAACACATATTGATCGAAGGCTCAAAACTCATAAGTGGAGGTGATCTCCGGTCTTCTCATTCCGATATCCCAATAAAATTAATGTGGAGCGAGGGGAAAAAAGATACATAGAGTAGATCCTTATGGTAAAGAGAACATTTATTCGAAAACTTACAATCCGTTAAATACAGGCATATCACCAACTCCCTTGAAGAATCCACCAGGGAAATAATCATGGTATTGGAATTGATATAAATATAAATACAATAAATCAATAAACAGTGCAAAACAATCAGTTATAGAAGCAGTTTACTGATGATCACTGATATTTAACCCCTTAACGACGAGTGACGGATGAGGTCCGTCACTCAGGGGAATGCGTTAATGACGAGTGATGGACCTTGTCCGTCACCCATTAAAATTAACCCTCGTGGGGTTAATGGTGCTCCGGTCTCCGGTCTGCCTCTGCATTAGAGGCAGACCGGGAGCACCGGATCCGGCTGTCCCAGTACATGTGCCCGCTCTGACATGTCAGAGCGGGCACATGTGCTCTGTATACTCACCTCCGCCTCCCTGCACTTCCGGGTTCAGTGTGAAGTGCAGGGAGACGGATCAGTGTTGATCCTGCCCCCTGGTGACAAAAAAATTAAGTTTATTTAAAATCCCACCCCCCCTTACCCCCCTTTTACCCATTTTAATACAAAAATTAACCCCTTCCCTGCCAATTGATCACTGACTACAGTGATCAATTGGCAGGGATTACATTTTACTATGATCTGATTTTTTTTTTTAACCCCTGAGGGTTAATTCTTTTTTTTTTTTAACCCTCAGGGGTTAAATTTATTTTATTAATTAATTAATTTCAATATTTTAAAATTATAAATTTAGCTAGCTGGGGAGGGTGGAAGTTAGTGGGGAATTGGGGGATTTAGTATTAGGCTAACTAGGGGGTTAACGTTAAAAAAAGTTTAAAAATAAGCTTTAAAAAGTTAAAAAAAGTTTTAATAACGTTTAAGTAAAAAATTTAAAAAAATAGAAACATAGAAACATAGAATGTGACGGCAGATAAGAACCATTCGGCCCATCTAGTCTGCCCAGTTTTCTAAATACTTTCATTAGTCCCTGGCCTTATCTTATAGTTAGGATAGCCTTATGCCTATCCCACGCATGCTTAAACTCCTTTACTGTGTTAACCTCTACCACTTCAGCTGGAAGGCTATTCCATGCATCCACTACCCTCTCAGTAAAGTAATACTTCCTGATATTATTTTTAAACCTTTGTCCCTCTAATTTAAGACTATGTCCTCTTGTTGTGGTAGTTTTTCTTCTTTTAAATATAGTCTCCTCCTTTACTGTGTTGATTCCCTTTATGTATTTAAATGTTTCTATCATATCCCCCCTGTCTCGTCTTTCCTCCATGCTATACATGTTAAGATCCTTTAACCTTTCCTGGTAAGTTTTATCCTGCAATCCATGAACCAGTTTAGTAGCCCTTCTTTGAACTCTCTCTAAGGTATCAATATCCTTCTGAAGATAGGGTCTCCAGTACTGTGTACAGTACTCCAAGTGAGGTCTCACCAGTGTTCTGTACAATGGCATGAGCACTTCCCTCTTTCTACTGTTAATACCTCTCCCTATACAACCAAGCATTCTGCTAGCATTTCCTGCTGCTCTATTACATTGTCTGCCTACCTTTAAGTCATCAGAAATAATCACCCCTAAATCCCTTTCCTCAGATGTTGAGGTTAGGACTCTATCAAATATTCTGTACTCTGCCCTTGGGTTTTTACGTCCAAGATGCATTATCTTGCACTTATCCACATTAAATGTCAGTTGCCACAACTCTGACCATTTTTCTAGTCTACCTAAATCATTTTCCATTTGGCTTATCCCTCCTGGAACATCAACCCTGTTACATATCTTAGTATCATCCGCAAAAAGACACACCTTACCATCAAGACCTTCTGCAATATCACTAATAAAAATATTAAAGAGAATGGGTCCAAGTACAGATCCCTGAGGTACCCCACTGGTGACAAGCCCAAGCTTCGAATATACTCCATTGACTACAACCCTCTGTTGCCTGTCACTCAGCCACTGCCTTACCCATTCAACAATATTGGAATCCAAACTCAAAGATTGTAGTTTGTTGATAAGCCTTCTATGTGCAACAGTGTCAAAAGCCTTACTGAAATCGAGGTAAGCAATGTCTACTGCACCACCCTGATCTATAATTTTAGTTACCCAATCAAAAAAATCAATAAGATTAGTTTGGCATGATCTCCCTGAAGTAAACCCATGTTGTCTCTGATCTTGAAATCCATGTGTTTTTAGATGTTCAACAATCCTATCCTTTAACATGGTTTCCATCACTTTCCCCACTACTGAAGTTAGGCTTACTGGCCTATAGTTGCCCGACTCCTCCCTATTACCTTTCTTGTGAATGGGCACAACATTCGCTAACTTCCAATCTTCTGGGACTACTCCTGTTATCAATGATTGGTTAAATAAATCTGTTAATGGTTTTGCTAGTACACCACTAAGCTCTTTTAATAGCTTTGGGTGTATTCCATCAGGTCCCATTGACTTATTTGTCTTTACTTTTGACAGTTGAAATAGAACCTCTTCCTCTGTAAACTCACGTGTAATAAATGACTCATTTATCCTTTTTCTTAACTATTCCATCAGGTCCCATTGACTTATTTGTCTTTACTTTTGACAGTTGAAATAGAACCTCTTCCTCTGTAAACTCACGTGTAATAAATGACTCATTTATCCTTTTTCTTAACTGAGGTCCCTTTCCTTCATTTTCAACCCTTTACCCAGTCCAAATAAAAATTAACCCCTTCCCTGACAGTCGATCACTGCCTACAGTGATCAAAATACAGATCACAGTATTATACTGTCATCTAATTTTTTTTAACCCCTGACGATTAACTTTTATTTATTTTTTTTAACCCTCAGGGGTTAAATTTATTTAATTAACTAATTTAAATATTGTATAATTAAATATTTTGCTAGCTGGGGTGGGTGGGAGTTATGGGAAAATGGGGAATTTACTGTTAGTGCTGCTTACTGCTAGTTAGGGGTTAACGTAAAAAAAAAGCTTAGAAAAATGTTAAATCTGTAAAAAAAAGTTTTACGAAAGTTTAGGAAACTTTAAAAAAATTAATAAGCAAAACAAAAGTTTAAAAAATAGTTTAGTTTTAAAAAGTAAAAAAATACATTTAATAACGCTCATTACCACTACATCTGGTACAAGCTAGCGGAAAAATGATCCCACGCTAAGGTTCAAAATAGGCCTTTTGAAATACCCTGGGATGTCTTCTTTAAGAAATGGTATGGCTTTATGTGGTATTTGGTTTATATAGCCTGGCAAAATACTCTAAAATGGGACATGGGCACATCGTAAAGTTTGAAAAAAAATGGAATGGCTGTGTCCCAAATGTGCCCCTCCGATGTCCACATATACCTGGCAAAGGTACATACGGGGGTATTTTTGTACTCAGCAGACATAGCTGAGCAACATATGAAGTATTATACAGTGGTAGTACACATATGGTTTGCAAAATATACTGTGCAAACTCACTTTGTGTGTCAAAAAGGCAGAAAAAAATGCTTATTACCACTACACCTGGTACAAGCTAGCGGAAAAATTATCCCACGCTAAGGTTCAAAATATGCCTTTTGAAATACCCTGGGGTGTCTACTTTAAGAAATGGTAGGCCTTTGTGGGGTAGTTTGAATTTAAAACCTGCGAAGATGCTTGGAAATTGCACATAGGCCCGGCGTCAAAATTCAAAGTTCGGTAAAAACTGATATGGCTTGGTCTCCTATATGGCACTGTAGCTTCACAAAATAGTGCCATAGACATACAATGGGGGTGTCCTTTTACTCAGAAGACAATATGCACCTTATGAGATACCCTGGAGTGTCTACTTTTACAAATGGTAGGCCTTTGTGGGTTTTTTTTGAACTGTCAAACTGTTATAATACCCCAAATGGAAGCATAGGCTAATTAAATCCGTCTCTCAAAATTCTACTGTGAATACTGAAAAGGACAAGTCTCCTATATGGCACTGTAGCTTCACGAAATAGTGCCATAGACATACAATGGGGGTACCGTTGTACTCAGCAGAAGTAACTGAACACATAATAAAACTTTGTACAGGAATAGCACACACCAACTTTACAAAATACACATGTGAAGTTCTTTGTTATAAGTTTGTGTGCGAAAACCCCCAAAAAACACAATTTTACTCCAATATTTAGCAGAGGTTGGCGGTGAAATGGCTACGTAGAAAGTGTCAAAAAAACCTTAGGTAAATAGCCTGTGGTGTCTACTTTATATAAATATATACTTTTGTGTGGCAATTTTGTTTTCTTTTATGGCTATTAAGCTTACAAGACAAACATACCAAATTCTAAAATCGCTCCACATTAAAAGTTTAATTTACTCCTTGTGCTTTGTGACCTGTAACTACCAAAAAAAAACCTTAAAATCCCAGACACATTATATATTCTGTAAATCAGAACAACTAAATGAATTTCTTTTTAATTACTTTCCTTAACCTGCACAAATTGTGCACACATTATTATTGCAAAAACTGTAAAAAAAAAACCACAAAATGTTTCATTTGTTTTGCATTTGTCTGTATTTTTTTAATAATAAATAAGCATGTGTATATATATATATATATATATATATATATATATATATATATGTGTTACATCAAATGAAAGCCCTTTCTGTCCTTTAAAAAACGGTATATAATATGCGTCGGTGCAATAAATTAGTCAAATGCAAATTGCAGTTGAACGCAAACAGCAAAAAATGCAAAAAATGCCGTTGTCATCATGTCCAAGAAGGTCGTTGTGCTAATGGATCCAATGGCAAATGAAAACCGCTATGTTTCAAAAGTGCAACACAACTTGCAGTAAGGGTGCCTCTGAAAACCGTTTTAACTTCACATAAGCTTTAATAAACAAGTGATTCCTATTTTTTTTATTTTTAAATCTAACTTTTGTCATAGTATCTTCTTGCGGATGAACAAGCCGGATGAACAGCCAGATCAATGGAAAACTTGGATAATGTACCACAACAACCAGCAGGATTCCACTAGCTGTGGAGTTTTAATTTTGATGGTAAAAGGTTTTCTAACATAGTAAAAGCCACTCAACAAATGCGATCTGCATTTACAAATGTGAATTATTATTTTACAGTTTGCCAAGGAGTTCCTACGGACACGAACAATCAGTGAAGTGAAGACCTCTCCGGAATATATAAGGGATGCACGACTGGAAAAAGCTTGTGCCTTACTCCAGTATAAAGGTCGGATCTATCACACAATGTATGAAAGCTTTGTCTCGGAAAATTGTGTTCAGAATCCAAATTCCCACAGATTAAATCATTGTGCCGGAAACGTATGTTATTATTAATTCAATCAGAAAATACATATTTGTTTACATTGTAACATGCTGCACCATAATATAACGTAACTATTTTTTTTTTCAATTATTTTTGTAGATGCTGTAGGAGTCCCTTCAGGATGTAGCCCCTTATTCAATAGATCTAAACGCATGCAATAAGGTTAGTATACTGTATACTTGCTACTGACTCTTGTGGCTACAGTTATTCACTCAAACAATTATTTTTTATTTTTTTGTTTTCCTTGTTTGACAACTCTGAGCTGTGGAATACGAGGAAGATGAAGGGCTCCATGTTTGCTACTCATGAAGAAGGTAGAGTATTGAACCTAAAGTTGCTAATTTTCGTGATTGCATAGAATTCATTGTTAATCTCCTCCTCTGCCTTTTTAATATGTATTCCCTCTTACTTTTACAATACTTTTCCTGTACTTGCCTCTCTCTCTCGTGCTTACAGTTAATCACTCTAATCATTCATTTTTTATTCTTTTTTTCTTGATTGACAACTCTGAGCACCATCTTGAGGGAGATGAAGGGTACCATGTTTGGTTCCAGTGTCAGAGAGGCCACCATGATGAACCTCAACCTGCTGAAACAGAAAACTTCCTCTACACTTGGCTCCTTCATAACACATGCTGCAGATATGACGTAACCTTCATTTTCCTGTGATTAAGAATGGTGGGCCACCACCTGAGAGATCATGACATTATACCGATATTGCTTTCCCCATGCCATACAGTTTTTATTTTACAGGTGCTTAAACTTTCTCCATGTTCTGTGGTTACCATAGTCTGTCTTTGCAAGGCAGGTTTTTCTGTTACCCTTTTTAATTTTTTTTTTTAATATAGATGTAAACTCTAAACTCCACATTACCGTATAAGAAATAAAGTATATTGCAGAAACCTTGACATGTAGATTGTGTTTCATCAGTGCAATTCTATAGCGTGGGTGATGAAATGGACACATGAGATGGTGGATTTCAGAGTCAAAAATAAACAAACCTCAGTTTCGAACACAGATTTGAGTTCCTTTTTGTCGCTCGCGTTTTTTTTTTGTTTTTGGGTGGATACTATATAAATTTATAACAGGGTAAAGACTCTTTGCTTTAATGGAAAACTATAGTGCTGTAAATATCAAACTGTATTGCTAACACTATACTTTACTCTGCACCCTTATTGTCAGTTACCTGATTGCTGGTTCAGGCTCCGCCAACATCAGGTCCTTCCAGCACACACATTTAGGCTTCCCCATTGCAAAGCATTTACTCAATGCGTTTCTGTAGGGTTTTTAAATAGCCTGGCTGTCTTATGCAAAGCATGAGGATGACCAGTGTTATTTCACATAGTTATATTTTAAGGACCCTGAAGCGCCTCTAGTGGCTGTCTAATAGACAGGCAATAGAGGAAGAGTTAATCTTGCAAGAAATTTTTTGCAGTTTCACAGAATAGGCAATATTTCACATTGCAGGGCTTTGGAACATCACCCAAACAAGATGAAGTGCTCGTGGTGCCTATACATGTTCCTTTAAAAAAACGCTTCTTAATCTGCTCATTGCTAGATTTTCTAAGACATCAGTTATAAGCAAAGCTATGCATAGGCACAGTGACAAGAGGACCCGTGTGCACCATAAATTAGCATAGGCTGTTACAAAGCCATATTTCAGAACTGTCATGGACTTTTTTTTTTTTTTGCTCTCCAGTGTCCCACAATAATTAACAGGTCAACGTTAATTACAGATACATATTTAACGGCACAAACAAATTAATGTAGATTTCAAAAGTAATTGTTTTAATCTTTTTAAAAGTGGCAGTATAAAGAAGTCTAGCACTAATTTCAAATTACAAAAAGTGAAAAAGTATGTTGGCCATTTATTACATACATAATTTTTGTACATGTGGCCAACATCAGATATTGTTAGTCGCTCTTTACTCTTAAGAATCCTTGTGACTAAGGTTTGGATGAAGCTGTGATCTTCCTTTACAGAACAGTCCATCAGTATCCAATAGTCTCTTATGCAGTCAATTCTCAAAGCGGTTTCTTTCTTTCCTCTGGAGATGTAAAAATCAAACACATAGTTTAAACTCACCAAATTGTAACCGGAAAGCAAAATAAAATCTCTATATTTTATATTTGAAAATACAATTACCATGTGTAGGATTGGAGGCATAGAATAGAAATAATGAGAGCATTTTAAATGTACACTTACAGCATTTCCGTGACCCCCACAAAATAGGAACAACTTTTATATTAAGTATTTTGCCTACTCTTGACAAGGCAGAGCTACATAAGGTACACTTATGCATGCATGTGAGTAGATTGCTTCCGTTGGCTCCTGTCAAATTAAATGTCAGGAGCTGAAGAGGACCTTGTGAAAGCTGCATACAAAGGACATTTTAAGTTAAGTAAAAACTACCATCACCTGCCCTCCATGGCACCTGGACTACAAGTGGAACAGTGAATGCCTGACGTATTATCACAAAATGCAAAATAAATTTGTAGCGGGGGCCGGGTATTCCACAGGTTAACTCCACTAAAGATCCCAGTGAGGCTCAGGAACAAGTAGTAAAATTACCATAAAGTAATAATTCCAGCAAGCAAGGTAATCCACGAATATCCCTATACAGATCCCAATGACTGGACGACACACAGCATCAGGAGCAGAACTGACTTTTAATCCACACAGTCTCCTTATAAAGCATATTCCCATGCAAGGGAGGGATTCACATTAATCAGTACAGTATACAATAGTTGTAACAGTTACCTCCCACACATCTCCTCCCCTCAGTGTGAAACTTAATCTCATTACACATGCTGTAGTTTTCCCCGAGTTCTGAATGTACCCTAAAACAAGCACTGACAATAATACTTTGGGTACCCCCTGGTAGCTCTGATCTGGGTGACTAACATATCCAAAATTCAACCAGATCGGACCAGGGAGTTAGGTGGAGGGTGTAATTTGACCGACCGCACACAAGGTGGTATCCGTAAAGGGTTCCATGTGTTTTGGCCCTGCGGTCGGTCTCCGTTCGGGAGGTAAAACACACATTAAAAAAAAACTGCCATCCACGATTAACATTACATTTGTATGAATCCCCTTGTTCGGAACTTTAAACTTACCGAACGGGGGGCTGATTAGCCTTCCCGTTCGGTAGTTATGGAGCCCTGGAGGTCTCAGCGGTGTTCGGGTAATTGAGTGTCCGATTTGAGTTCCAGACACTCGACAACAAAACACCGCTGAGATTTTCATGCGTAAGATGGCTGCCGCCACGTGTTCGTATGCGGAACGGAGCCCACCCAGATACATGCACAAAGTACCAATTAACCTGCGGTTAGAAAGGTGTGAAGCCTATAGTGCCCTGAAGGTGGGGGCAGTATGTTTTCCTGGCACTATAGTGGTCCTTTAAACAGAGTGATTTGCTCCATCCCGAACTGGGACAGCAGATCTAAAAAACAAAAATAGCACTTATTGTCTAATGCTTTAAATTGACTCCTCCACCAAACTATAAAACTTGATCTTATTGTTATTGTGATTCAGTTACAGTGTAAGCAGTGTTTGGGTGATACAGGCGTTTAATTCTCCATAGTCACGGTATTTATGGTTACCTCCTAAGTATTACCGTCACTCACATCGGTTGAATTGGCACATGGATACACATGTGAGCAGTAACGCCACGTCAAGGCTTCAACCCTTATTACTGACCATTCACACACACCCCATACTTTGTATTCATATGCATTGGGTATTCCAGATGTTTAGGACTACATCTCCCATAATGGTTTGACAGCATTATGGGAGATGTAATTCACTTCATCTGGACTTCCCAAGGTTACCTACCTCTGAACTATGCGGTGCTCACAGTACACAATGTTGAAGTTGCTGTGCAAACAGGAGCAGCTTGTCATGTGTCAGATGCCACTTCATTACTTATCAATTCAATACTCCACCCTGGAGACGAGCATCAAACATGGGCTTCTTCATTCCTCTTCATGTACTTTGTGTCCCACAGGAGAACATGCTTGTCAGAGCTGTGACACACACAAAAAGAAATAAACTGGTTAGAGTAACTAGCATAACAGACACACTGCATGCAGACTTGCGTGCCACATACATACAGACACAAAGATTGTGGGAGACACACCGGATTAAATATAAGAATTGGGAGTACCATACATACACAATGCACAAAGAGACTGAGATTACTGAATTCTGTGACGGATTTGGTTGCAGATGTGGGGCAGTCCCTCTCGCTGTGGTGCAGTTTCTCATCCTTCTCTGGCAAGTGACTAGATGGCTGCGGTTTCATAGCAAAAAGCATGCCATGGCATATGATGTCTAGGAAATAAATATTTTTATGTGAAACTAGGGTTGTACACATATAACGCACACAGCCCCCAAATATACTACACTGCCCCCCCACATGTTAACAGACCCTCCATCTAACACACTGCCCCCCACATCTTACACACAGGCCACCCCAATATACTGCGCAGACCCCCCGATACTGCACAGACACCCCCCAATACTGCGCAGACCGCCCCATACTGTACAGTCCCCCCCAATACTGCGCAGACCCCCCAATTCTGCGCAGACCCCCCATATACTGCACAGCCCCACCAATACTGCGCAGCCCCCCATTATACTGCGCAGACCCCCCATACTATACAGACCCCCCAATACTGCGCAGCCCCCCATTATACTGCACAGACCCCCCCATACTGCACAGACGCCCCAATTCTGCGCAGACCCCCCCCCAATGCTGCGCAGCCCCCTATTATACTGCGCAGACCCCCCATATACTGTACATACCCCCCCAATACTGCGCAGACCCCCCGATACTGCGCAGACCCCCCATATACTGCGCAGACCCCCCATACTGTACAGACCCCCCCAATATAATGCACATAAACACTCACCGTCCCAATATATTTCACCCTCAATCTTGGATGGCTGAGAGTGTTGGGAGCAGGGAGAGGCTTGAATCTGATGATCTGAGTCCGCGCATGCGCAGTATAGGGGTAGGGAGATTTCACAGGGCTAATGGCCATCAAAATTCCCTACCCCTATACTGCGCACGCGCGGTTTGTGAAGAGCTCCCTGCCCACTAGTGCGCACGCGCGCTGTAGCTCCGACGGGAATACTTTGCCGTGCGTGCGCACTGTGGCGTTAATTTCGCCTACCCCGTGGAAAATCCCTACGTAGTTGGTGTGCGCTTGCGCGGCGGCGCACACCCTCCTCCTCCATTGGATGAGGGTCACTTCCGGTGCGGCCGCGTCACCGGAAGTGACGAGGGTAGGGAATTTTCATGGGGTAGGGTTTTTTGATGTTTGCGACTAGTTTCTATCCAGTAGAAAGACCCTGTCCTTTCTGAGGATAGGAAATAGCATGCTCAGTGTGAGAGAGCTAGTTCCTATCCTTCTAGAGGACCTTTTTGCCCCCTACTGGTCAGGTACTGTATAGGGATAGGAACTCGACGGTTCACAGTGAGTTAGCTAGTTCCTATCCTGCTAAAGGACCTTTTTGCCACTAGTGGTTGTTGTAGAATTATTAGACCCCCTTATAACCTATAACCATTATTAGGCCCCTTATAAACTATATAATCCTTACTGGGCCCCTTTAATACTATATTCTCATATTCAGCTCTCAGGCCTCATAGTTTAAGCTTTACAAGATTCCTTTGTTCGTAGAAACAGCATGTCAGCAGAAAATGCTAGAATCTTCTGATTAAATGAAACACTGTAGCAGATAGTCTTGATAGAATGTATAATTGCTAAAGAGGCCTTGAGATGCTAACCTTGAAAGACTAAGGTACCAGCTACTCCTTATGGATAGCTGCCAAAGCCCCCCTCCCATCGAGTGAACTCCTTGTGCTAGCAAGATGGCGCTGAAATCTGGAGGAGAACTTTCTGACGTCAGTTATGACATAAGACGTAACACCCAACAAGGAGGGCATGTGACTAACCACTTTGCACTTGAGCCAATTGACAATGTTTTCTTGCTCATATCTTGATTTTTATAATGATGTAATTCTGCCTTTAAAATGGCTTGCAAGCCCGCTTTTTAACAGATGCCAATAAATTTCCTGAAGTTCTTTCATCTAATCTGAACTCTGTGTCAGTGTGAATTTACTTCTGCGTATACGCAATTTAAACATCTCTAATTTGGACAGGAACAGATAGTCATTCAAACTTCTTTGTTTGCTTAAAAGATTCCCTTATCAGCTGGCGCCCAACTGTGCGGCCTGGGTTATGCCCTGCCGTCCGAGAAAGACATGGGGCAGATGAATCCTGGGGGAAGGAAGGAGATTGATCACCTCTGAATACACAGTTGAGTCTGCAGAACCCCGGTATGTTCCAGCCCCTGTGATTGACCTGCCCCAGAGTCTGTGACTGGCTCCCAAGAGGTCATCAAAGTCAGGTAATATCTTGCCCAGAGACCCCACACCTTACTTGTTGATATTTACTTTTACCTGCACATACTGACTATCTGTTGCCTGGGTGTGCTCTTATTGATTTGTCCTTATCTTAGTGCCCGGGTAGTTTTATTTATTTATTTGCCTGTTTACCCCTTTTAGGTACCACGTGGCTGTGGTAGTAAGGAAAAAGGGGGGTGGATCTGTGGAAGTTTTCCTGGGGATCTTCTGTTTGCCTGTTTTCCTCTTTTAGGTGCCGAGTAGCTACGGCAGTAAGGAAAAAGAGGGGGGGGGGGAATCTGTGGAGGGGTGTAGACTCACTGCCTCCTGGGGGTTTCCCATAAGTGTCACTTTGACTGCTAGCCTCATTGGACATCACTTTACTCTGCTTGTTGTGTGCAGAGAGGTGGAACACTGCAGCCTCGAGCGCTGACGCTGGGTGTTCCAGTTTAACTTTTGTGGCAGGTGGATTCAGGCTGGTATTGCTGTTTCCATCACCACGTGGTAGTGGTACTTGCGGGTGGGTCTGCAGGTGTACTACGGGATTGAGTTAGGTGGCTTTTGCCACACGTGTAAGGAAAGGGATTTTTGTTAACCCTGTTTGAACTTATTTGAACTGTGATACATGCACTGTATTTTACTTGAAATGTTGTCTTAATTGTCTGTCACACAGATTCCTGTGTTTACTTTTATCTTACTCTCTGTACTATTTACACTTTCCCCTCCTGTTTCTCTTTCTCTGATGAGAGAAGTGATTGGTCACACACTTCTTGCCACGCTCCAAGGGTAGGCGGAATCAGTGACTAGTCTACGTTTTGGGAAGACGTACGTTGGAATTTATTCTTGCGTAGCAGTCGAGCATTGTAGACATTCCCTTATCTCTCTCTCTCTCTCTCTCTCTCTCTCTCTGTATCTGGGACGCCTTATATAGAGGGTATGGGACAGAAATTAGGAAAACCCAGTTAGGGGTGATTCACATGTGATTTGGTAGAGGATAGAGAAGGGGAAGAGATGGTTAAGAAGGTTGATAAGATTGCTAAAGTGTGTGGAATTGCCGTACCTCCGTGCGGTAGGTTGCAGCCAGAGAGCTGGCGTAAGTTACTGACAGAAAAGAAAAGCAAGCTGTTAGACCATGATTTGATCCGTACAGCGGTGGCGTACAGCGGTAGCCTGGTACCGAGTAGTGAAGGCTATCCAGCAAGAGGTTGATCATAAAGGTGTAAAACTGTTTGTGTACTATAAAAACTTTGTTGCAGGGAGGCTCTCCCAGCCAGCGCCCAGTTATGGCGCACACGAAGTGACCCCTCCCAGCATCACTTCAGCAATGATTGAGAAGCAACTGACCATAGCTCCCGCTCCTAGTCCCCTCTCTGCCACTGCCCCCGTTTACCCAGTCCTGAATGCTGATGGATCCATATTTTCCCCACCATCAGTCCCGCAACTCCCATCATCCTCATCCAACCCTTCACCCCGTCCATCTCCCTCCAGCCCCTTCCACCCAGTTCTGTCTTGTGACTGTACGGCAGTGACATGGTTAAATCTCATGCCTGCAGTCCCCCCCCCTCTCTCTCTCCCCCTCCCTCTCTTGCTTTCTGGTCTCCGTATGGAGATTTAGGGGGGGAGAATGTGGAAGTTTTGTGTTCCGTAGAGTTATTCAGAAACTACTGATAAGAATTAGCAATGGAATTTTTGCTATAAAATATTCTAATTGTGTATTTTGTTATTTTAATAGAAGTTGATAGGATGGTTAAGGAGTGAATCTGATGCAAGAATAGAGAATTATTTGGACGAGTTAAATGTAAAGGCAAGTGTGATTTGTTGCAATACTATGCAATGTGGATAGAGGGAATATGAAAAGTTGTTAAGTTAGTATGTGAACTGATTAATGGCTGTAGGTAAATTGGTTGAATTCCGTGAGTTTATTTTGCATCATGTTATTTCAAAGTATAGAGACAGCTTTACGGGCTGTTAGATGTATAATATTCACAACTGTCTTATTTAATCCGTCAAGTCTGTCCATAGTTTGGTATTTCATTTTTGCTGAACAGAATGTTGCTTCTCTGATTTATTTTGTTAGGCTGTAATATAGTGTAATGTATGTCACCTTTAACCCAACACAAGCCAGTACACTAATGAAGTCACTCCCTGACCCTGAAAAACAGCCCATGCCCTTCTACAGAGCAATAGTTCAGATCCAGCAAGCTTACTCCGCCGTTTGGCGAGACTTACTGAGCCTTTGTGCCATTAAAGCTGGGGATGCCTACTGGCCTAGCATTGCCCGTCTCCTCTGTACTAACTGGTTAGTCAGTGACACAGATTATATGTCCGGTATTGAGTTCTGTGACCAGCTTAAGACCTGGGCTAAGGATAAGCTTGCAGATTTAGCAGCAGGTCTTAACGACATTATCCAGGAAAAAGGTGAATCTGTAGAAAGATTTCATGCTAGACTTTTCCAAGTGTTCACTGACCTAGGGTTTGAGCTCAGTAATAAAATTCACGCTCAGATGCTTTCCGGTGCCTTTGTACAAGGCATCAAAGACTCTATACGTAAGGGTATTATTGCTGCCCGCCCTGAGTATAGAGTGGTTCCCCTTGATAAGCTGCTCCTAGTTGCCAGGGGCTTAGAAGCTGTACAGGTTCCAAGGAGACCCCATCCCACTCCCCTTATGGTATCACGTCCACCCATCCCCAAAGGCACTAAGCCTGCAGATGGAATCTGCTTCAACTGTGGAGAAAAAGGCCATTTTAGGAGTGACTGTCCTGCACCCCTTAAACCCCAAAGATCTAACAGGCCCAAATCTACCACTAAGGCCCCAGCACCTCCTTCACCTGATTCAGCCCAAGAAGACTAGGATATTGGAAAGCCTGTATCATTAACCCCTGTTATGGCAGTTTCTGCAGGGGAACAAGGGGGGCCATTAGCCACTGTCACTTTACCCATTGAAGGCCACCCCACAACATTTCTTGTTGATACAGGTGCAGCCCGAAGTGTTCTGTGAGAACAAGACCTGCCTGATTCTTCCTTTCTGTCCAATATCGATGTCTCCTGTGTGGGAGTGGATGGTCTTCCAAGACAAAGCCCATTAACTACTCCTTTGCGGGTTGGCAGCTGCCCTAGTCTGCTTGCCCGTTTTGTGGTGTCATCCACATGTCCCATTAACCTGTTAGGTGCTGATGTACTTTCCCGCCTACAGGCATCAATCACTTTCACACCTGATGGCCAGGTGGAATTATCTTCAGCCCTCTCTGATTCAGATACCTCAGCCCTATGTTCCTTACCTCTGATGCTTCATCTAGAGACACCACAGGGCTATGCAGAAGGCATGAGAGAAAATTTTCCTACATCCCTAATGAACAGTGTCCCTAAGACTTTGTGGTCCTCAGGCCCAGAGGACACAGGCCATCTGAAAGTCCCACCAGTGATGGTCAAACTCATTCCAGGGGCAAAGCTACCAAGAAAGTCTCAATATCCATTGAAACCTGCCCAAGCGGCAGTCATTACCAAGCAAGTCCAAGCACAATTGGAGAAAGGGGCTCTTGTTAAATGTGAATCTCCATGTAATACTCCTTTATTTCCTGTGAAAAAGAAGACACCCAAGGGTGAACCAGAGAAATATCGAATGGCCAGGACCTCAGAGCAGTAAATGAGGCAACAGTCCTGTACACCCCAATTGTGCCAAATCCGCACACACTCCTCTCTGGCGTTCCACCCTCTGCCAGGTACTTCACAGTGATTGACCTGGCTAATGCATTCTTCAGTGTTCCCCTAGAACCAAGCTGTCAATACCTGTTTGCCTTCACACATGAAAAACAACAATATACATGGACTGTTATGCCCCAGGGGGCACAGAATTCCCAGAGCCAGTTTGCAAAAGCAATGAGTATCATCCTTGACCCCTGGCAGTCTGACCATCCAGAGGTTGTCCTACTTCAATATGTAGATGACTTGCTCCTATGTGGAGATGATGTTCCCACAACAGAAAAGTGCTGTTATCTTGCAGATCAAGGATGTAAGGCGTCTCTCATCAAACTTCAATTCTGCCAGCCTACTGTGATCTTCCTAGGCCACTGCCTGTCACATGGCACCAGACACCTCACACGTGATCGTGTCAGAGCAGTGTTGGCCATTCCACCTCCAAGGAGCACGAAGTCCCTACATGCTTTCCTAGGCCTCATCTCATACTGCAGAGCCTGGGTCCCCGAGGCCTCTCTACTCATGCAACCCTTGTATGATGCTCTCAAATCTGACCCCTTCTTGCACTTGACAACTTCTATACTCTTCAGCGAGCAATTGCCTCTGCCCCTGCTCTTGGCCTACCAAATTATGACAAACCTTTCAAATTGTTTGTGTCTGAAAGACAAGGCCATGCTACAGGCGTCCTCACTCAACCACATGGCCCTGGCGGACGTCAGAGGCCTATTGGATTCTTCTCCTGTCAACTGGATATCGTAGCCAGAGGCACCCCCTCCTGCCTCCGTGCTGTCTTTGCAGCTCAAGAACTTATTAAATGTACTGGGGACCTGGTTCTTGGTCACCCTCTTACTGTTTTGGCACCCCATGACATTTCTGCAATAATTAACCAAGTCCAAATCAAACATGTCACAGCTCCCAGACACCTTCGACTCCAGTGTCGCCTCCTATTACCTGACAACGTCACCCTCCAAAGATGCCAGGTTTTGAACCCGTCCACTCTTCTGCCACTCCCTGAGGGGGGTACCTATTATGGATTCATCATGGATGAAGGATATGTCCTACTCCTTACACACACTCTGGCAAAACTGCTCCCCAAATTGCCTCCCTGTGACGGGCCTGAATATGCTTTTTGCACCATGTGGTACAAACCAACCATCAACCCTGAACCTCGCTATGAGGATGAACTTTTTCACTTGGTTGAGATAACACTCACCTTACAGGACTTCTACTATGATACTGAAGGTAACAGCATGACTTTAGTCCAACTGCCACATGAACTTAAACCTCTGTACCATCATTGGGACACAGCTATTCCACACGTCCCTGTAACCAAGTCAAAGACTAAGTCATGGGGTGATCTTGGGGCCATGGCAAAACTATGGGCCACCATGGATGATTTACAACTTCAATAAATAGGTGTTGCCAAGTATGCATCAACTGAACGTGAACCTGTAAAAGCATGGCCACGTTACTTTCTGGAAGAAGAATTTGAAGACCTGGTCATACAACATGACTATGATCCAGAAACCCCCCATGACTGCTTTGAACAGATGAAAGTGGAAACCACACACCTACCAACCGTGCATGAGGATCCACTAACAGATCCTGACATCACCCTGTTTGTGGACGGCTCCAGATATGCTGATGAAGAAGGAAAATATCATACAGGATATGCCGTCACCACAACAGATATCTGAAGGAAAACGCGCCAATATCTACACAGACTCAAGATATGCACTGGGCGTGGCTCATGACTTCGGACTGATTTGGAAAACAAGAGGATTTCTTACCACTGCCCGTACACCAGTCAAGCACAGTTTTGCAATCAAGGAGCTGATGGATGCCCTCCTACTTCCAGAAGAAGTGGCTGTTTTGAAGATAAAAGCACATGGGAAGTTGGACTCGGATGAAGCAAAGGGCAACCATCTAGCTGATCAAGCTGCAAAGCAAGCTGCGAGAGGACCACAGGAAGTGGAAAGAAGAGTGTCCGGAAATGAAGAAAGTCCAAGAAATGAAGAAAGTCCAAGAAATGAAGAAAGTCCAAGAAATGAAGAAAGTCCAAGAAATGAAGAAAGTCCAAGAAATGAAGAAATCCCAAGAAATGAAGAAACTCCAATATTTACTCTGCAGACTCTTCCAACCGACCTAAAGAGAACAACAGGCTGCAGTAGCCCCTGAGGAAAAACAAAAATGGAAACAGAAAGGGGCTGTTCTAAAAGATGGAGTGTATTATAAGAACCTCAGATTCTGTCTCCCCAAGAGTTTGTACCCAGCAGTTGTTCAATGGGCACATGGCCCTGCACACTTATCAAAAGATCTGATGAATGCCCTCGTACAGAAGTACTATGAAGCTCCTGGAATTACCACGCTGATCAATAACTACTGCAAAGCGTGTGTCATCTGTGCTAAATGTAATCCTGGGAAAACAGCTAAAGTCCCCGTGAAGCACCTGGCTAAGCCCATGTATCCATTCCAAAGAATCCAGATAGATCATATCCAGATGCCAAAGAGCGGCAATTATGAATATGCACTAGTGATAGTGGACATGTTCTCAGGCTGGCCAGAAGCCTACCCAGTGATTAACATTACCGCCAAAACAACAGCACAACGTCTACTTACAGAAATTGTGTGTAGATTCGGATTGCCGGAAATCATTGAAAGTGACCAAGGTCCGGCCTTCACAGCATCAGTTACCAAAGAAATTTGGACTGCTCTGGGAGTAACTCTTGCTTTTCACACCCCCTACCACCCACAGAGTAGTGGTAAGGTGGAGCGTATGAATGGTACCTTGAAAACTAGAATGCTAAAAATGTCACAAGAGACAAAAATGCCCTGGCCAGAAAGCTTGTCAATAGCCCTGTTCAGTGTCAGACATACACCCAGGGGAAAGCCCTCATTGTCCCCTTATGAGATTCTATTTGGTACTGCACCCAGGCTAGGTTGCTTTTTTCCCCAACAACTACAGCTTCAGACTGATGTTTTTAATAGATTATGTGACTGAACTTGCAAGTGCCTTAAAAAAAAAAAAAAAATCCATGCCCAAGTTTTCTCTTCAATTCCAGATCCTGATTCTGACACAGGCAACCACAGTCTGCTCCCTGGTGGTTGGGTCCTAGTCAAGAAATTTGTGCGAAAACACACTCTGGAGCCAAGATTTGAGGGACCATTCCAAGTTCTCCTGATTACCGCTACCTCTGTCAAGCTGGCTGGTAGGCCACATTGGATCCACGCTTCCCATTGCAAAAAGACACCCGCTCCAGAGGAAGCTAATTCCACACAACCATGTACTTCTGGTACCTAATCCCCTTGATTGGCCTCCTTAAAGCCCAGCAGGTGGCCATTACCAGAGACGCTAGTGGGTACACCTTCTGGTATAACTCATCATGTACCCATGTAGACACCTTTACTTTTGATTACTGTGACATTGTAGATTGCCCATTTCCTAAATCACAGTTTCAAGCCATTTATAAAGATATACCACAAGCAAAAGACCCCTACATTTGTGTAGTTGACGAACAGTGGGGGCACAATTGTAACCATTGGGGGGCGGCGGGATGGAATACCGGGCCTGCCTGGGGTTACAAACCAGAAAGTGCTTTATCAAAAGTAGATGATCATGGCAGATCCCTCCTCCAAAGAATGACTTTAAGAAAGCCTGGAGGAAGTACACCTATGAAGTTAATGTTAAATATTTAACATCCTGGCCCAGAGGATGCTGGTCAATATGTAATGGGAATGTACTGGAGAAGGGGTTCCTATTATAAACTAGGACATTTCTACCTCAATGATATGTGTCACTCTCCAGAGTGGCAAGGAGCTGTACATATGGTCCCAAATCCGCTGAAACCACATATCCAGTCCTTTAAGGACATGATGGCTATTGCTAACCCCACTTTTGAAGACACCATGGCCGCTGAAACTGGATTTAATGACATTAATTTGTGGTTAGAGTGGATGAGATATAATGCCAACAAGCATAATAGAACCGCATGTTATGTATGTGGTGGTGCCCGACCTCACCTTGGCACCGTTCCCCTAATCCTCCCTTTAGAAATAGAAGAGTGTTTCTTGAGTCTTTTCGCCTACCGCTATGATTTTAACAGATCCCTCTGCGAAACATGGACAGCAGAGTACCCTATCCTAGTAGGGAGTGTTAAACCCCCAGATGGAATTACAATCTATAAAGGTAATTACACTTGTTACACCATGTATGATGGGATCGGTAAATTTATGGGTAACTTTTCCAAGGGTTATTGTGCCACCTACAGAACTGTTCCTGTGCACCTGTTAGAACACCATACTAGGTCACTAGGAGATATTTACTGGTTATGTGGGGTTTTACAGTTAAGGTCTAGACTGGAGTCTGAGTGGTGGGGAGAGTGTACCTTAGTCAAAGTCATCATGCCCATCCACATTATTTCTGATAATCACCCTGACACTCATGATCCAACACACACTTCAGCCAGAGCCAAACGAGAAACCCCAGTAAAAGGCAGTTTTGACCCACATGTTTACATAGATGCCATTGGGGTACCTAGGGGGGTGCCTAATGAATTTAAAGCTAGAGATGAAGTTGCAGCGGGGTTTGAATCACTGTTCACTATAGTCACTGCCAATAAGAACCTTAATTGGATAAATTATATCTATTACAACCAACAGCGCTTTGTTAACTATACCAGGGATGCCCTCCAGGGATTAGCCGAACAATTACAAGCCACATCCCAAATGACCTTCCAGAACAGATTGGCCTTAGACATGATTTTAGCCGAGAAGGGGGGTGTATGTAAAATATTACCCGACACCATGACTTGTTGCACTTACATTCCAGAAAACACAGGCCCTAATGGTAAGGTCACTTTGGCCATAGAAAAATTAAATAAACTCTCAGAAGAGTTAAAAAGGAATTCTGGGGTGACAGATCCCTGGGAAAAATGGTTTGGTTGGATGACTGGTTGGCAAAAAGCTTTAGTTCATATTGGTATGGCTCTACTAATTTTTCTTTTTATTCTCGCTCTTCTCGTTTGTTGTGTCCTCCCATGCCTCAGAAAATTCCTACAGAAGACTGTAGACCAAACGACACCAACCTTTACTCATCTGGAAATTGGTAATCAAGATCTCACATCGCCCTGCATTCCGCTACAAACTCTTCCCTATGACGACGAAGTGCAGAAATTCTAGGGAGGGACAGCTTCCGTCTGTATGGGTTAGTCTACCGTGTGGAGAAGTGGTGGACAAGCCACCGTGGGATACCCATGGGAGTGAAGCGTTCGAGAGCCGTACTGACGGATGAGTTGCAGCCTACTAGGGTCAGATTAGGGATAGACTTGCACTTTGCACTAACACCAAAGTAGCGGACATGGGGTTTTATGTGTCTTTGGGCTAACAAATCTTCTGATATTAACAAATAAAGTTTATCCTTTTTAGCAATTAACACTCTATAGGGGGGACTGTTGTAGAATTATTAGACCCCTTATAACCATTATTAGGCCCCTTATAAACTATATAATCCTTACTGGGCCCCTTTAATACTATATTCTCATATTCAGCTCTCAGGCCTCATAGTTTAAGCTTTACAAGATTCCTTTGTTCGTAGAAACAGCATGTCAGCAGAAAATGCTAGAATCTTCTGATTAAATGAAACACTGTAGCAGATAGTCTTGATAGAATGTATAATTGCTAACCTTGAAAGACTAAGGTACCAGCTACTCCTTATGGATAGCTGCCAAAGCCCCCCTCCCATCGAGTGAACTCCTCGTGCTAGCAAGATGGCGCTGAAATCTGGAGGAGAACTTTATGACGTCAGTTATGACATAAGACGTAACACCCAACAAGGAGGGCATTTGACTAACCACTTTGCACTTGAGCCAATTGACAATGTTTTCTTGCTCATATCTTGATTTTTATAATGATGTAATTCTGCCTTTAAAAGGGCTTGCAAGCCCGCTTTTTAACAGATGCCAATACATTTCCTGAAGTTCTTTCATCTAATCTGAACTCTGTGTCAGTGTGAATTTACTTCTGCGTATACGCAATTTAAACATCTCTAATTTGGACAGGAACAGATAGTCATTCAAACTTCTTTGTTTGCTTAAAAGATTCCCTTATCAGTGGTCAGGTCCTGTATAGGGATAGGAACTATCCTGCTCACACTGAGAGAGCTCAGATCCTGCTAAAGGACCTATTGCTCCATAGTGTTCGGGTCCTCTTAAAGGATAGGAACTAGACAGCTCACAGTGAGAAATCTAGTTCCTATCCTGCCAAAGGACCTTTATAGCTCCAGCTCACACAGGTCCCTTACAGGGATAGGAACTAGACGGTTCACTGTGAGAAATCTAGTTCCTATCCGGCAAAAGGACCTTTATAGCTCCAGCTCACAAAGATCCTTTACATAGTTTTTATACTGCTAATGGACTGTAAACCTTAAGCTAATAGTGACCCTTTACAAGGATAAGAATCCCTAGTTTTTTATACTGCTAATGAACATTTATTGATTGCAAACTTGTCAGCTAGAGGGAATGATTTTAACTTATGTGGAGCACAAGACAGCACGTACGGAGATCTGAGTTTGTTACACACAAAGACCTGCTACAGCCCTTGCGGCTCATGATAACTGGATGCTGCAGGCCGGTAGGGAGGCTGAGTTGCTCCCAACTTCGTAAAGCTGTAGCAGTGTGGAAAGTGGGGGACAGTGCGTATGTGGGTGCAGGTCAATTTGAAAGTAAAGGGATCCAATTGCTGGCAATGGAGAAATTGAAGTGGGCAGTATATAGACCCATGTAAGGTGAGGGAGGATATATGGCACTGTGATTAGATACAACACCCATATTCATGTCAGTGCTTTGAAATAAAATTCACATAAACACACTGAACTGTTAATGCTGAGATTTTCTTCTTTTGACTTCCGCAGTGTCATTATATACCTATATCTATTGTTTAGTTTATGGGTACTGGTATGGTTTGTTTCTGACTCCAACATTTTTTCATTTGTCGTGGACTTACCGCTCCATGGTGATTTTGTCCATGGAGCGGCAGCCGCAAGTGTCAGGAAAGTGAGGTGCTTTGGCTGTTATATTTATAAAATCCATTGCACTGGTTTTATATTTCACACAGCACATTTGGCTTCTGAAATTGAGACTCTGCCACACACAGTTTGGTGGATATTATTAGAGGAATTCTAGGCAAATAGCACCAGAGCAATCCCTACTTTTGTCATGACTTCATGCTGGAAATTGGAGCACACTAAGATTGTGCCACTATTGGGTGCCATTTCTTTCAGCACCACCTATAAAAATCCTGACACATTGCCCTTTAACTTTACACCTGTGTGGTCTTTCTATTTACTCACAATCAATCTTCATCTGAGGTGCCGAAACTCCCGGCTGTCTTTAAAAATTTTGTAGAACATTTGTAAACCTTGGTGTAGCCCAGTTGTTGCAGAAAATGGCACTCCTACTCAAGTATTAACTTTTTCCTAGTCAACCATATGTTTTACAGATTAAATACGTTTTTGCAATGGTTTGCCATTTACAGGCTGATGTAGGCCATTTTGTTGCTTATTTTGCTAGGGATGTGGTAGCTTGTTGTCAGTTGGCTGTAGTGACTTGTGTTTTTTTTTTAATGGGTATTTTTATACACTTTGATAAGGACATGTTAGCCGAAGATTGTGAAAAATAAAGAAAACTGGTTTATTTTATCTGACACTTTGTAAAGCGGAATGGGTATATGGTACTGTGTTTACTACTCACATCTGCTTGCCATGATTTGAAAGGCTAGAAATATCATAGAAAAATTGTTAATTATTTCTTTTCATTTTATTTATTCAATATTCTTCCATCTACACTTGGCTCACTGTGCCCTTCCACCTTAAACTGTGTGGTCTTTAAACATCTTGCAGGAGAAAAATGCAGTTATTGACCATATATTCTACCTTGCTTTTAGGACAATATACAGCTGTGCTAGTTCACATCACCTTTGTACATGTCCACTACACAATACTTTGAAGGCAGCATCTTATGCCTGGGCTCCTATTTCACAAACCACACCTGCTACTATGTGGACTTAATCCGCGGTTAGTTAGGAGTCAGGTTGTTGTTTTTTCTAAAACTAACAAAGCTATATTTTCAACAACAAAAATATAATTCTTAAAGGGACACTGTAGGCCCCAGAACCACTACAGCTTAATGAAGTGGTTAATTTCTGTTCAGCTGAATCATAAGAGTAACAACATGTACATTGAAAGGATGTCACATACGTAGTATGGCACATGACCATATTTTTTCCCCCCTCTTCTAGTAAGACCCTATCGCTACACCCTCCTATTCTAAGAACACCCTGTCTAGTAATGCCCTCTAGATAAACTTAGAATCAATTTGTTGCATATTTTATGCTGTTAGTTAATAGTTGTCAATATTTGATTGATAATTAATGATACTCCCACTAGACCCCCCCCTTATTGCATAAGATTTATAAGCAGTGTTCTGTTTAATACATTTTGGACATTTTCTGAATCAGACTCCTTTGTATGGTCTATCAAGAGTGTCTCCAAATACTTGAGGTCGTGGTACAGTTTGGTTAGAACTATAAGACCATGGCAGGTAATTCTGCTGATCATCAAGGACAGGACATGTTCCAACACTTAATATCGAGATTCTGGTGTATATAGCTTGTCCCTGCAGGGTTTTCAATGTAAACACTGCCTTTTGAGAGAAAATGCATCTCTATGAGTAGATGGTGATTGGCGCAGTGAGGCATTTTTACCACGCATGCGCAGTAGTCTCCTAATGCTATCCTATGGGAAGCAATGGACAGATCATCAAGAATGATTATTAGCCATATAGGCAGGGCCAGCCACTGCGAGCCAACACAGCATGGGAAAAAAGGTGAGGGCGCCAGTCATACTCACTGACAGACACACACACTCAGTGACTGACAGACACAAACTCACTAATTTGACACTCACTGACAGACACACACCTATCGTACTGTGCTGCGGAATTTGTTGGGGATTTATAAATAATAATAATACTGGCACACACACATTCTCTCGCACTCACAAATTATTAGTTTTTTAATTTAATGGTACCCAGCCTCCCTACATTCCTTTCCCTCGGGTCCAGTTTGGGGTTGCTCTGCCTCTTCACGGGCCGGCTTCCGGCATCACAGCAGAGCAACAAGATCACAGCTCCTTCGACGCCGCCTCCATTCTCACTCAGCCCCCTGAACGCACTGACAAATACCCAAGCGCCAAGAGAAAATTCCTAGTCGCCATGGCGATCTGGCGCCTGGAATTTGTTGAGTCTTGATTTAATCTATTAGATTAATATACCCATGTGACTAAAAAGTTATTGTTTGGTTGTGGGAGACTGTTCCTGCCCGTGAATTGCTATGTGCTATTCTCATGCTTTGCCCTGTATTCATATGCTTTGCCTGCTCCCCTTTCGGGAGTGCCATATGAACGGGTTCCATTCACCTCCTTAATGGGGACCACCACGAAACCCCATTTAGAATGTTGTTGTAGAACGTTCAAACCGCGTTACGAGGTGTCAAAACCACAGACCGCAAGGGAAGCCTCGGCGCCTGCCGACCCTGGGTGACAGCCCGTTCATTAGACGAACGTCATCCAGGGGGAGCATTTGCGGATTCCAATGCTCCCTGGCATGCTCACACCAATCAATTAGAACGTTGGCAACTCGCAACATAAGTGTGAAACCGCAAGGGAAGTAATTAATGAGTGCTTCCCTGGATGGCCGCCGTTCGTATAGACGAACGGCATTCAGGGGGAGCATTTGTGTGGCCAAATAAAGTGGTTGTTGTACCCCTGGAACAGTGTGTCGTCCAGTTACTAGGGGAAAATGGGTCTCTTCATTCTGCATTAGCTGATGTAACCAGTTGGATTACCCTCGGCCCGCTACAGAGACTAACATGGTTTCCCACATGAGAAGAAAAACAGTATAGGCATATAGTTAAAAGAAAACAAACAGATTTTAATTTAAATTTCTTTTTTTTAAAAGTAAACAGGAATAAAGTTTAACATTGTGAAACATGTACAGTTGTTGCTTTATTCTATTCTATTCCCATAAACATATTAAAAGGATAACTCCAGAATGAATGAACACTGATATAAATAATAAAAGTTAAATTAAAAATATATATTTATATTACAGAAAATCTAACTAATTATGCTAAAAATGTTTTCATCAAGTTTCAACATGCAGTAGTAAAAAACATTCATTTCATTTTTAAAATACTTACTTAAAATTTTTTTTTTTATTGAGCTTCTCAAGGGAGGTATACTCCTATTTTGAGTCCCCTTGAGATAATTTTATTGGACAGTTTTGGTGATACATTGAGCACATGCACTTTGCACAAAGTGGATTGACCTGCAGATGGGAGTAGCCATGTACACTCCCAGGCAGTCCGCAAAGAATGGGCACTCACACATACGATAGGTGGGTGGTAAAGACATATACACAAATACATGAACTACAACACTCAATGATGAGTGGACATTAGATTAGGGTAAACATTTTTTTTTTTTAATAAGGGATATTTTTCATAAATATAGAGTTAAAATTATACAATTTATTTGTTAACAGAGTTTGAGAGCAAGCTTAGAAGATCATGTTGCTAGGTCCCTTACTCGGGGCATAAGTGCCCCTGAATAAAACAGTGATGTGGTCTGTGGGTGACACTCACACTGAGGCAGGGCTGGTGCTAGACTATTTTCCACCCTAGACAAGACCAGATACTTGCACCACCCCCAAAAAACAAAAATCGCCAGCTTTGTGTGTCTCTCTGTCCCTCTTAGCCCTGTGTCTCTTTGCCTCTCTGTGTGTTTTTTTTATCCTCCAAGCTCCTGTATGTGTGTCTTTTTCTCTCGAAATCCTTCTGTGTCTGACACCCCAGCCCTTCTGTGTGCCTCTTTGCCCCCCTTAGCCCCTCTGTGTGTCTGTTCCCCCAAGTTTGTCTCTTTGCCCCTGCGTGTCTGTCCCCCCAAAGCCCCACTGTGTCGTGTCTCTTTGCCCCCCCCCCGCAGCTCCCTTTGTATGTCTTTGTCCTTCCATGTGTCTCTTTGCCCCTCTGTGTGCCTCTTTGTTTAGCTAAGTCCCTCTAAGTATGCTCCTCCTTGTCTCTTTGTCCCCGCCAAACCCTCTGTTTGTGTCTTTGCCCCCTGTGTATCTTTGCCACCCCTACCCCACTCTGTGTCTTTTTGTCCACCCTCAGTCCCCTATGTGTCTCTTTGTCCGTCCGCTCTTTTTGCTGTCTTCCTCTTTCTGCAGTGCCAGCTTACCTACTTGTAGCGTGGTCGAGTGAACTGTGGTGGAGAATCTCTGTATCCACTATTCTGTCTGGGAGCACTTCCGGTTAGACTGGGTAGAGGATACAGAAGATTCTCTACTGCGGTGCCTTGGCCACGCTACATGAAATGATTGGCAGGAGGGGAATGCGTGGGACAGAAACACACTGGCTGTGCGTGGCTGGGAGAGAGACAAGCTGGCTGTGCGTGGGTAGGGGAGAGAGAGCGACACACACACAGGCTGTGCGTGGGTGGGGGAGAGACACGCTGGCTGTGCGTGGGAGAGGGAGAGACACGCTGGCTGTGCGTGGGAGAGGGAGAGACACGCTGGCTGTGCGTGGGAGAGAGAGACACGCTGGCTGTGCGTGGGAGAGAGAGACACGCTGGCTGTGCGTGGGAGAGAGAGACACGCTGGCTGTGCGTGGGAGAGAGAGACACGCTGGCTGTGCGTGGGAGAGAGAGACACGCTGGCTGTGCGTGGGAGAGAGAGACACGCTGGCTGTGCGTGGGAGAGAGAGACACGCTGGCTGTGCGTGGGAGAGAGAGACACGCTGGCTGTGCGTGGGAGAGAGAGACACGCTGGCTGTGCGTGGGAGAGAGAGACACGCTGGCTGTGCGTGGGAGAGAGAGACACGCTGGCTGTGCGTGGGAGAGAGAGACACGCTGGCTGTGCGTGGGAGAGAGAGACACGCTGGCTGTGCGTGGGAGAGAGAGACACGCTGGCTGTGCGTGGGAGAGAGAGACACGCTGGCTGTGCGTGGGAGAGAGAGACACGCTGGCTGTGCGTGGGAGAGAGAGACACGCTGGCTGTGCGTGGGAGAGAGAGACACGCTGGCTGTGCGTGGGAGAGAGAGACACGCTGGCTGTGCGTGGGAGAGAGAGACACGCTGGCTGTGCGTGGGTGAGAGAAAGCGAGACACGCTGGCTGTGCGTGGGTGGGAGAAAGCGAGACACGCTGGCTGTGCGTGGGTGGGAGAAAGCGAGACACGCTGGCTGTGCGTGGGTGGGAGAAAGCGAAACACGCTGGCTGTGCGTGGGTGGGAGAAAGCGAAACACGCTGGCTGTGCGTGGGTGGGAGAAAGCGAAACACGCTGGCTGTGCGTGGGTGGGAGAAAGCGAGACACGCTGGCTGTGCGTGGGTGGGAGAAAGCGAGACACGCTGGCTGTGCGTGGGTGGGAGAAAGCGAGACACGCTGGCTGTGCGTGGGTGGGAGAAAGCGAGACACGCTGGCTGTGCGTGGGTGGGAGAAAGCGAGACACGCTGGCTGTGCGTGGGTGGGAGAAAGCGAGACACGCTGGCTGTGCGTGGGTGGGAGAAAGCGAGACACGCTGGCTGTGCGTGGGTGGGAGAAAGCGAGACACGCTGGCTGTGCGTGGGTGGGAGAAAGCGAGACACGCTGGCTGTGCGTGGGTGGGAGAAAGCGAGACACGCTGGCTGTGCGTGGGTGGGAGAAAGCGAGACACGCTGGCTGTGCGTGGGTGGGAGAAAGCGAGACACGCTGGCTGTGAGTGGGTGGGAGAGACACACGCTGGCTGTGAGCGGGTGGGAGAGACACACGCTGGCTGTGAGCGGGTGGGAGAGACACACGCTGGCTGTGCGTGGGTGGGAGAGACACACGCTGGCTGTGCGTGGGTGGGAGAGAGAGAAAATGGCTGTGCGTGGGTGGGACAGACACACACTGGCTGTGCGTGGGATAGAGAGAGAGAGAGACACACGCCGGCTGTGCGTGGGTGGGACAGAGACACACGCCGGCTGTGCGTGGGTGGGACAGAGACACACGCCGGCTGTGCGTGGGCGGGACAGAGACACACGCCGGCTGTGCTTGGGCGGGACAGAGACACACGCCGGCTGTGCTTGGGCGGGACAGAGACACACGCCGGCTGTGCGTGGGCGGGACAGAGACACACGCCGGCTGTGCGTGGGCGGGACAGAGACACACGCCGGCTGTGCGTGGGCGGGACAGAGACACACGCCGGCTGTGCGTGGGCGGGACAGACACACGCCGGCTGTGCGTGGGCGGGACAGACACACGCCGGCTGTGCGCGGGCGGGACAGACACACGCCGGCTGTGCGCGGGCGGGACAGACACACGCCGGCTGTGCGCGGGCGGGACAGACACACGCCGGCTGTGCGCGGGCGGGACAGACACACGCCGGCTGTGCGCGGGCGGGACAGACACACGCCGGCTGTGCGCGGGCGGGACAGACACACGCCGGCTGTGCGCGGGCGGGACAGACACACGCCGGCTGTGCGCGGGCGGGACAGACACACGCCGGCTGTGCGCGGGCGGGACAGACACACGCCGGCTGTGCGCGGGCGGGACAGACACACGCCGGCTGTGCGCGGGCGGGACAGACACACGCCGGCTGTGCGCGGGCGGGACAGACACACGCCGGCTGTGCGCGGGCGGGACAGACACACGCCGGCTGTGCGCGGGCGGGACAGACACACGCCGGCTGTGCGCGGGCGGGACAGACACACGCCGGCTGTGCGCGGGCGGGACAGACACACGCCGGCTGTGCGCGGGCGGGACAGACACACGCCGGCTGTGCGCGGGCGGGACAGACACACGCCGGCTGTGCGCGGGCGGGACAGACACACGCCGGCTGTGCGCGGGCGGGACAGACACACGCCGGCTGTGCGCGGGCGGGACAGACACACGCCGGCTGTGCGCGGGCGGGACAGACACACGCCGGCTGTGCGCGGGCGGGACAGACACACGCCGGCTGTGCGTGGGCGGGAGAGACACACGCCGGCTGTGCGTGGGTGGGAGAGACACACGCTGGCTGTGCGTGGGTGGGAGAGAGAGAAAATGGCTGTGCGTGGGTGGGAGAGAGAGAAAATGGCTGTGCGTGGGCTGGAGAGACACCGGCTGTGCGCGGGCGGGAGAGACACACGCCGGCTGTGCGCGGGCGGGAGAGACACACGCCGGCTGTGCGTGGGTGGGAGAGACACACGCTGGCTGTGCGTGGGTGGGAGAGACACACGCTGGCTGTGCGTGGGTGGGAGAGAGAGAAAATGGCTGTGCGTGGGTGGGAGAGACACACACTGGCTGTGCGTGGGTGGGAGAGACACACGCCGGCTGTGCGCGGGTGGGAGAGACACACGCTGGCTGTGCGTGGGTGGGAGAGACACACACTGGCTGTGCGTGGGTGGGAGAGACACACACTGGCTGTGCGTGGGTGGGAGAGACACACACTGGCTGTGCGTGGGTGGGAGAGAGAGAAAATGGCTGTGCGTGGGTGGGAGAGAGAGAAAATGGCTGTGCGTGGGTGGGAGAGACACACACTGGCTGTGCGTGGGTGGGAGAGAGAGAAAATGGCTGTGCGTGGGTGGGAGAGACACACACTGGCTGTGCGTGGGTGGGAGAGACACACACTGGCTGTGCGTGGGTGGGAGAGACACACACTGGCTGTGCGTGGGTTGGAGAGAGAGAAAATGGCTGTGCGTGGGTGGGAGAGAGAGAGAGACACACACGCTGGCTGTGCGTGGGTGGGAGGGAGAGAGCAGGGCCAGCCCAAGAAGCCAAGCCCCCCCAAAAAAGCTTTGCACACATCCATTATGTTGTACAGTGTGTGTAGTGAATGCATTGTGTATAGTGGATGCAGTGTCTGTGTATGTGTGGGGGTAGTGGATGCAATGTCTTTATGTGTAGTGAATGTAATGCAGCGGGATTGGATAAGGGCTGTGAGGGGACAGTAGTTTTTTAAATATTTTTATTAATTTAGTTTTTTTTTCCTCCCTGCCTCTTACCTGTTTCAGGGTGGGGGCACACAGGATTCCCTGGTGGTCTGGTGGCACAGCATACGGTGTCCTGTGAAGAAGGGATCCAGGAGTGTAATATTGCACCTCCTGAAGCATCAGGTCCTATCTTCTCGCGAACTGTGTGAGCGTTGCTGCAGGTTGCCAAAGCAACGCTACGCATAACCTGTAATGCAAGTCGGGAGCGTTGCGATGGCAACACTTACACACTCACACGGAGGGGATGGGAGAGAGAGAGACATACACTCACACGAAGGGGATGGGAGAGAGAGAGATACACTCACACCAAGGGGATGGGAGAGAGAGAGATACACTCACACCAAGGGGATGGGAGAGAGAGAGAGATACACTCACATCAAGGGGAATGGGAGAGAGAGAGAGATACACTCACACCAAGGGGATGGGAGAGAGAGAGATACACTCACACCAAGGGGATGGGAGAGAGAGAGATACACTCACATCAAGGGGAATGGGAGAGAGAGAGACATACACTCACACCAAGGGGAATGGGAGAGAGAGAGACATACACTCACACCAAGGGGAATGGGAGAGAGAGAGACATACACTCACACCAAGGGGAATGGGAGAGAGAGAGAGACATACACGCACACCAAGGGGAATGGGAGAGAGAGAGACATTCACGCACACCAAGGGGAATGGGAGAGAGAACGAGAGACCCACTCACACAGAGGGGAATGGGAGAGAGAGAGAGAGAGAGAGAGATACACTCACACCAAGGGGATGGGGGAGAGAGAGAGAGAGACATACACTCACACCAAGGGAATGGGAGAGAGAGAGAGAGACATACACTCACACCAAGGGGAATGGGAGAGAGAGAGAGACCCACTCACACAGAGGGGAATGGGAGAGAGAGAGAGACCCACTCACACAGAGGGGAATGGGGGAGAGAGAGAGAGACCCACTCACACAGAGGGGAATGGGGGAGAGAGAGAGAGACCCACTCACACAGAGGGGAATGGGAGAGAGAGAGAGAGAGAGAGAGATACACTCACACCAAGGGGATGGGGGAGAGAGAGAGAGAGACATACACTCACACCAAGGGAATGGGAGAGAGAGAGAGAGACATACACTCACACCAAGGGGAATGGGAGAGAGAGAGAGACCCACTCACACAGAGGGGAATGGGAGAGAGAGAGAGACCCACTCACACAGAGGGGAATGGGGGAGAGAGAGACCCACTCACACAGAGGGGAATGGGGGAGAGAGAGAGAGACCCACTCACACAGAGGGGAATGGGGGAGAGAGAGAGAGACCCACTCACACAGAGGGGAATGGGGGAGAGAGAGAGAGAGACCCACTCACACAGAGGGGAATGGGGGAGAGAGAGAGAGAGACCCACTCACACAGAGGGGAATGGGGGAGAGAGAGAGAGAGACCCACTCACACAGAGGGGAATGGGGGAGAGAGAGAGAGAGACCCACTCACACAGAGGGGAATGGGGGAGAGCGAGAGAGAGACCCACTCACACAGAGGGGAATGGGGGAGAGCGAGAGAGAGACCCACTCACACAGAGGGGAATGGGGGAGAGCGAGAGAGAGACCCACTCACACAGAGGGGAATGGGGGAGAGCGAGAGAGAGACCCACTCACACAGAGGGGAATGGGGGAGAGCGAGAGAGAGACCCACTCACACAGAGGGGAATGGGGGAGAGCGAGAGAGAGACCCACTCACACAGAGGGGAATGGGGGAGAGCGAGAGAGAGACCCACTCACACAGAGGGGAATGGGGGAGAGCGAGAGAGAGACCCACTCACACAGAGGGGAATGGGGGAGAGAGAGAGAGAGACCCACTCACACAGAGGGGAATGGGGGAGAGAGAGAGAGAGACCCACTCACACAGAGGGGAATGGGGGAGAGAGAGAGACCCACTCACACAGAGGGGAATGGGGGAGAGAGAGAGAGAGAGACCCACTCACACAGAGGGGAATGGGGGAGAGAGAGAGAGAGACCCACTCACACAGAGGGGAATGGGGGAGAGAGAGAGAGAGACCCACTCACACAGAGGGGAATGGGGGAGAGAGAGAGAGAGACCCACTCACACAGAGGGGAATGGGGGAGAGAGAGAGACCCACTCACACAGAGGGGAATGGGGGAGAGAGAGAGACCCACTCACACAGAGGGGAATGGGGGAGAGAGAGAGACCCACTCACACAGAGGGGAATGGGGGAGAGAGAGAGACCCACTCACACAGAGGGGAATGGGGGAGAGAGAGAGACCCACTCACACAGAGGGGAATGGGGGAGAGAGAGAGACCCACTCACACAGAGGGGAATGGGGGAGAGAGAGAGACCCACTCACACAGAGGGGAATGGGGGAGAGAGAGACCCACTCACACCGAGGGGATGGGAGAAAGAGACCCACTCACACCGAGGGGATGGGAGAAAGAGACCCACTCACACCGAGGGGATGGGAGAAAGAGACCCACTCACACCGAGGGGATGGGAGAAAGAGACCCACTCACACCGAGGGGATGGGAGAAAGAGACCCACTCACACCGAGGGGATGGGAGAAAGAGACCCACTCACACCGAGGGGATGGGAGAAAGAGACCCACTCACACCGAGGGGATGGGAGAAAGAGACCCACTCACACCGAGGGGATGGGAGAAAGAGACCCACTCACACCGAGGGGATGGGAGAAAGAGACCCACTCACACCGAGGGGATGGGAGAAAGAGACCCACTCACACCGAGGGGATGGGAGAAAGAGACCCACTCACACCGAGGGGATAAAAAAAAGTTAATATATCATGCTATCAGAGAGAGTTGGGAGAGAGAAAGAAAGACAAAAATATAAAAGTCACATTATAAAGGCGTGTGACTACGCCGAAACGCGCGTCGAGCGTTTGCCGGTTATTTTTAACGCTGAGGAATGCAAACGGCTACTCTTTGGGGGACTTGGGGGATGCAATATTTTATATAGCAATCTTTCTTTTGTATTAGGACATCCAGTCATATGCAGTATTAGACTGCCTGCACGATAGGGCATGCAGCAATAGCACTAAGGGAATAGGGGAGACAGATTGAGTTGTGCCTTGGAGCCAGCTCAGCATTAGATTTACACCCTTTCAGTGCTGGTTGTAGCAGTAGTACTGAATACTGACAGGAGACAGAACGAGATACTCTCTCTAAACAGCAGTATTAGTGCAAGCCCTTTTGATACTGGATGCCTTTGTGACAGCTACTCTCCCTAGCTAGTTAGACGGCTATTTTTATAAGCGTTAGGCTGCCTTGAAGCAGCAGTGTGTGAGGAATCTACTTTTGAATTAACTACAACTTATCTAGGTGGTTTATGTGACTATATGGCTTGTATATCTGGGGAATAGTGGGGTGGTTAGTAAGCATCAGCCTGTGTATGGGATTTTATGCCTAACCAGTTACTAACTTACTTTTAGATACGCTTGGCTGTACCATCCCTTTACCCTTAAACCTAGATCTATGCATTATATACCACTTTTTGCTGTCCTGAGACACTCCCTCTCACCACTGTGTTAATCCAGTGTAAAGCCATCTATCCACTATTATATGTATCTCCCGTCTATTGTATATTATTACAAAGTGAACTTTGGATATTAGATGGTATTCACTGACCTAGCCTGTGTGGTTGTGTATATGAATATATACATAGGTGCTGCCATTACGGTCTTCAGTGACCAAACAGTTCCCTATGTACTATTTTTGATTGGAACAAACAATAGTATATATACATTATTCACCTCAGCCTAACGGTGCAATCCTACCTCTCCTAGCCGAAATACTTATTAAGTCTTACAGACTGTGGATATTTAGCTCTAGAGGAATGTAGTGTATGTGACATCTGATTTAAATTTATAGCGTACTATATATTGTACCTTATACTCTAATTACAATCCAGATATCACTGCCATTCCCAATACCTGTCGACAATATCCATTTTGCATTTACTCAGCTTTTAATTCACTTGTATTTTCACGAGTGTATCACTATCACCTCACTGTGTGTTTGTCTGTGTGTTATCCGTAAGCGGTCAAATAAAGGTTATACCGTACATTTATTCAATTTTTATAGAGATATCTTCTAGTGAAACAGGGGTCCATTTTTTCCAACTACAATGGAACACCCAGTTTCACTTTAGTCTTTTTTCGCTTATAATCAATGTATTCTGTAATACATACCGTATTTATTCGAGTATAACGCGCACACGTGTATAACGCGCACCCCTACTTTTCGATTAAAAATCGGTATAAAATTTTATACCGATTTTTAATCTAAAATTAGGGTGCTTGTTATACTCGAATAAATAATACCGACCGCCGGGCTCATTACAAGCCCGGCGGTCCTGGGGGGGTGGGCAGCAAGCGTTTACTCACCTCCGTGCAGCTCCTCCAGCTTCCCAGTGTAAATCTCGCGAGACCCGCGGCCAGCTCTGACGACGTCAGAGCGTCAGAGCTGGCCGCGGGTCTCGCGAGATTTACACTGGGAAGCTGGAGGAGCTGCACGGAGGTGAGTAAACGCTTGCTGCCCACCCCCCCAGGACCGCCGGGCTTGTAATGAGCCCGGCGGTCCTGGAAGGTATATTTATTCGAGTATAACGCGCACCCTTAATTTTAAATTAAAAATCGGTTAAAAAAAATGCGCGTTATACTCGAATAAATACGGAAGTCGGACAGTGTTCAATATCTACAATTAAAGACAAAAATGAGATTTAAAATACAGGTTTTAGCACAGCTGCATAATTATCTGGCAAAAAAAACTAAATAAAACTATATAAAATGAAATAAAAGTGACTTCTCTTAAAGATCCCTTTTTTTCTTCCTTCTCCATAATATTCTCCATGTTCATTCTCTGTAATATTCTCCATGTTCAGTCTCCATAACATTCTCCATGTTCAGTCTCTGCAATGGCTGCAGTGTTCAGCTTTACCCATACAATTCCCATACATTGCAAACCTCCAGGTCCAGGCTGTCTTGTGAAATAAGATGTTTTGTAAAATTAATATCAATGTTTTATCAGAACTCTCCCACCAGCAGCAGGAGGTCAGCACAGCTCAGTCCACTTCATTCATTTGGATTTCCCGCTTTGCTGCTTCCTGTAGATCTCTGTACCATGTGACCAAGCAGTCACATGGTCTGGTGATGTCACCAGGGTCCTTCTACTGGATAGGAACTAGCCGCTACACCACTATACAGAAACAATATATACTAGTTATCTTCATCGAAAGCCACATGCAACTCTCTGAGAGATCACTGGCAGCTGAAGGTAAGTTGCACTATGCAGTTGATTAAAGAGCAATAAAGTAGTGATTGGGAACGTTCTGAGCTAGGTTGAGAGGCGGGAAGGGGATACATGCTGCACACTCCCTTTTCAGGTTGTGCAGTGCCCCCCGTATTCTATGTTTATGGTGACCCCCATACTGTAATGCAATTGAGGGGGGCCAAGACAAGAGGGTATCTGCTCTCCTCTGTCTTGTATGTCAACTTGGCTCGTTCAGCCTGCACTGTGAGCGGATGGAGCAGGAAGGTACCAGCATAACTCATCCTCTCTCCACTCACAGTGAAGGTTTAACTGTTAATATGTTTCTGAACTTATTCATTCTTTAGAGGAATCTGGGAGATTTTAGTGTGCATGTTTAGTTTTAAAAGGGTACTCAAAGAACCATGGATTATCAATATAGCCAAGGAAAGGGGGGTCTATAACAGGCTAGAAGCTCAGTTTACAACACTGTTCGAAAATGGCTGGACATTAAACTGGAGGACAGTGCCAGGCAACCTAAGCACATGGCTATTCACTAAACCGAGAATTCAGTGTATTTCGAATTTAAGTTTGAATAACTGAAATAGTCCACTATGTTTGCAGTTCAGCTCCTGAATGGGTTAAAATTGTATTTTGCTAAGCATACATACTTTGCTACATGTGGTTAGGGACTTTTTGATAACCAGTTTGAACCATATCCTTGCAGGTGCAGAAAACAACTCTAAATATATATACAAGATATTTTATATTTATGACTTCTTCCTTTATACGGTGATGGTTTGCTTTAATCATGTATTATATAAATCTGCACGTCTCTGGAAACCCCTTTGTCATTCTATCTATATAAGATGTGCATTTGGTGAAGCTCTATTTGATGACCGTTTCCCTAATAAATTCTGTATTTTTACACGTTGATTAAAATAAGTCTTTTATGTATATTTCTTCTTGGGTAAAAGTCTCGCCATGTTAAAGGGACTCTCCAATGCCAGGAAAACGAATCTGTTTTCCTGGCACTGCAGAATCCTGCAGTGCCCCCCTCCCATCCCCCCATCACATGTTGCTGAAGGGGTTACCTGAATCCAGCGCCGATGTCCCTCGGCGCTGGGTTAGGCTCCACCTATGCTCCTTCCCCGCCGACGTCGGCCAGCGGGGGAGACCGCATGCGTGGCAATAGCTACGTGCGCGCATTAGACTATTTAATGCTTTCCTATGGGGATTCCGGCGACGCTGGAGGTCCTCATGCATAGCGTGAAGACGTCCAGCGTCATTTAAAGCACTTTTCGTGTTTTAAGAACCCGGTAGTCCCTCTAGTGGCTGTCTGCCAGACAGCCACTAGAAGAGGACTTAACCCTGCAAGGTAATTATTGCAGTTTATAAAAACTGCAATAATTACACTTGCAGGGTTAAGGGTGATAGGAGTTGGCACCCAGACCACTCCAATGGGCAGAAGTAGTCTGGGTGCCTGAAGTGGCCCTTTAATATACGTCTATATTAACCAATAATACTAATCCGCAATCTTACGTTTTCTACAGGTTTCTTCTTACAATTACTGATACATAATAAAACAACACAGGATGTTACAGGATGATGGGTGTTCAACAGCAGATGGTAATTGCTGGACTCCTGAAGGGAGAGTTAGTCTCTACATAGTTAGACACTCGGACAAGTAGAAGAACCTTGTGCTCCTTTGTTCACTATTCTATATAGATATGACCGTAATGGCGTCTGAGTATAACCCTAGCTATATAAGGACAAGACCCCCAGTCCACATTCCAGACTTCTCAGACAAAGCCTTGTGACTTGATACCATCTGTTACTTATGTCAATCCATACGTAATCAATAGAAACATAGAATATGCAATATTCTACATTCCCTTTGTTTATGGTTTGTCTTAAAACCATAACACAATGTCACTAACCTGTCCATCCATGCATCACTTGTATAACATTCATATCACAGTCATTGAGCATAAGACAAGATTTAATAACTTTTTGTTATATGAGCGTTCTTAGGTCGTGTTTCTACCCCTCATACTGCTTACTTTACTTCAAACTCCCTCTGTTTCAGCTATGTATTGATATCCATATCCATCTTACTTCATAACTACTTAAAAATAATGTGTACATATACAATAATAAATGGATAAAATATTTAGAAAGTATTGACCCAATAGACATTGTAAAGCAATGAGAAAGATATACATGCTCTGGTACAGTCACCTCTTTCTAGACAACAAAATCAATATCTTGCAATTTTCTAAATAATAACTGTGTATCACTATAATATTCCTAATACAGACTCGTATAACAAAGTATTTTCATTCTCAAGAATTTCTATTACTTAAGTACTAATACATAACATATATACTCGAGTATAAGACAAGTTTTTCTTGCTGAAAAACCCCCACTCGTCTTATAATCGAGTCACTGTCTGTATTATGGCAACTTACATTGCCATAATAATACTGGACCGCCGGACTCATTACAAGCCCGGCGGTCCTGTTGGGGGCCGGCAGCAAGCTGTAACTTACCTTTCCTGCAGTTCCGGTCAGCTCCCACGGTAAGTCTCGCGAGAGCCGCGGGGTCAGAGCGTTGCCACGGGTTACCGTGGCAACGCTCCGCGCGGCACTCACACCGCAAGACTTACAGTGGGAGCTGACAGGGGAGCTGACCGGCATGGAGGAGAAGGGAGCTGACAGGAGCTGCAGGAAAGGTAAGTTACAGCTCGCTGACAGCCCCCCTCCTGCACAGCCCATGCCACTGGACCACCAGGGAATGTTAAAGCCCCCCTCCTTGGTCATGTATCAAGCAGGGAGGGGGGACAAAAAAATATTGATTAAAATGTAAATATAATAAAATAAAAAATATAAAAAAAAAATAATATTAAAATAATAATAATAAAAAATGACCATCCCCCACCAAGGTTACACACTCTGCATCGCATATACACACACTGCACTCATATACACACACACACTGCACTTATACACACACACACTGCACTCATGCACACACACACACACACACACTGCACTCATGCACACACACACACACTGCACTCATGCACACACACACACACTGCACTCATGCACACACACACACTGCACTCATGCACACACACACACACTGCACTCATGCACACACACACACACACTGCACTCATATACACACACACACACACTGCACTCATATACACACACACACACACTGCACTCATATACACACACACACTGCACTCATATACACACACACACACTGCACTCATATATACACACACACACACTGCACTCATACACACACTGCACTCATACACACACTGCACTCATATACACACACACACACACTGCACTCATACACACACACACACACACTGCACTCATATACACACACACACTGCACTCATATACACACACACACTGCACTCATATACACACACACACACTGCACTCATATACACACACACACACACACTGCACTCATATACACCCACACACACACACTGCACTCATATACACCCACACACACACACTGCACTCATATACACACACACACACACACTGCACTCATATACACACACACACTGCACTCATATGCACATATATACACACACACTGCACTCATATATACACACACACACACACTGCACTCATATATACACACACACACACACACACACTGCATTCATTATATACACAAAAATATATTTAATTAATGTAATTTTATTAGGATCTAATTTTATTTAGAAATTTACCAGTAGCTGCTGCATTTCCCACCCTAGTCTTAAACTCAAGTCAATACGTTTTCCCAGTTTTGGGGGGTAAAATTAGGGGTCTCGACTTATACTCGATTATATACTGTATGTTACTTTTGTATCCCATCTAATTTAAATTCATTATTATCACTCTCTTTATTAGCATTTACCTTAACTTATTTACCTTAATTGTGTTGACTTATTAATGTAATACATCTTAACATAAAAGTAGGATTGTCCAAATGTTACCTAAACATTTGTTCTGACCAATCCGTATTACTTAGTACACTTCTTCAGCTAAGTCAGGGGTAGGCAACCTTCGGCTCTACAGATGTTGTGGACTACATCTCCCTTGATGCTTTGCCAGCAATATCGCTGTAAAAGCATTATGGGAGATGTAGTCCAAAACATCTGTAGAGCCGAAGGTTGCCTACCTCTGAGCTAAGTAAACTAAACCAAACATTGGTTTATACTGACCAGAAACTCTTATTCCTTGTCTGTGTCTAACAAACTCAGGGTACAAATTACAACTTATACATTGGATACCGTCATATCCAGAAACCTATTTTCCCTAGTCCAAGGGTAAGCAACCTATGGCACGTGTGCCATGCACGGCACTTGAGGTGTCTTTGCACAGCACTCAAGGCCGCTAGAGCCAACAGGCTCTGGCCTAGCAGGAGTACCAGTGAAACTTCAGATATCTACTAATACGAAAAGGTGGTGAAGGACAATCCTCAATTTATGCATTGCAGCACATAGAGGAAGTGATCTTGGATCACTTCATTCCAGCACTTGAATGGGAATCCACACTGGAGTAGAACAGCCTGCAGGTGCTGTTGCAGTTTCTGTTCTTGAGCTGTCCTTGGCCAGCCTAGCCACCCACTAGACCCCAGGGAAGCCAGCCACATTGCTAGATATACACAGAAATGCAGAATAACCCTGGGGTGTCATACAAATAATACAAACACCACCAGCAATCCACATAAATGCACACAATCCCACATGCAGTCTCCCACATGCAATACCCCAAACAGCCCCACACATACACACACTACCAAGCACACAATGTGACATATCCATGCACACACACTTCCACAAGCAGCCCCCATACACAGCCCACATTCATAGGTATCATACACAACACCACAAACTACTTGTGAACATATACAATATAATAGCTCATATATGCATTAATACAAAGCAACTGCAGTATAAATAACACGAGCAGAATACGGCAACATACACACCTCAATTTAAATAAATAGGACTTACATGCTACGGGAAATCACAATCCTATTTCGGCACAGTGCTGCTGAAAGGTTGCTTACCCCTGCCCTAGTTCATACATTTATAGACTTAGATCAAATATAATTGTGTACTATACTCTTAACTAAACTTCAGTTCTATTCCTCTTGGATCTCTGAACTCTTATATCCAAGGTATTCTTAATGTATACTATTACTTAATATTAATCAATATAAATTACCGTATATACTTGAGTATAAGCCAAGGCCCCTAATTTTACCCCAAAAAACTGGGAAAACGTATTGACTCCAGTATAAGACTAGGGTGGGAAATGCAGCAGCTACTGGTAAATTTCTAAATAAAATTAGATCCTAAAAAAAATTATATTAATTAAATATTTATTTACAGTGTGTGTGTATATAATGAATGCAGTGTGTGTGTGTGTGTGTGTAGGTGTTGCAGAGCCTTGGTGGGGGGTGGGCATTTGTATTATTATTTTATTTTATTATTATTATTTATATATATTTTTTAGTCCCCCCTCCCTGCTTGATACATGGCAGGGAGGGGCGCTCTCACTCCCTGGTGGTCCAGTGGCATTGGCAGTTCAGTGGAGGGGGCTGGCAGGGAGCGTTTACTTACCGCTCATGTCAGCTCCCTTCTCCTCCGGTCCGGTCAGCTCCCAGTGTAAGTCTTGCGGCCGCGCTGTGACCCCGCGGCCCTCGCAAGACTTACACTGGGACTTGCAGAGGGAGCTGACTGGACTGGCGCGGAGGAGAAGGGAGCTGACCGGAGCTGCAGGAGAGGTAAGTAACAGCTTCCTGCCAGCCCCCCTCCTACACAGCCCCTTATCTGTATTATGGCAATGTAAATTGCCATAATACAGACATTGACTCGAGTATAAGTCGAGTTGGGGTTTTTCAGCACAAAAAATGTGCTGAAAACTCGACTTATACACGAGTATATACGGTATCCTTCGGTTTCTTCCTTTTGTTACCATAGTTTTTCACCTTGATATCAACAAATTACTCATTCTTTTGAATCTATAAAATACTGCTGAACTCACTCGCTGTAGTATTAAGTACACATGAACCTCATTTAATCAACTTCATGTTTTATCTACCTCTGATACTTCTCATCATATGTACAGGTCACTAGTCTTTCTTAATTTTACTTCACGTGTTACACCTTTAACCCGTTAACGCCGTTACGGCGTTCTATGCCGTCGCGGCTTTAAAGGGCTTTAAAGCCGTTGCGGCGGCATAGAACGCCGTAACGGCTTAAGCCCCCAGAAGATCGCAGCTACTTACCTCCGCCGCGATCCTCTTCTGGGGGGCTGCCTGACAGCCCAGGCAGCCCCCCCATGGCAAATGACGCCCCCGGGGGCCATGTGATCGCTCTCAAAGAGCGATCACATGGCCCCCTATAGCTGGCTATGGATCTGCCAGCAGGGGGACTGTCTAAAATATTAGACAGTCCCCCTGCTGGTAGGAAGAGTAAAAAATTTTTATTAAACATGTGTAAAATTAAATTAAAAGTATTTATATATATATATAATATGTATATATATAATATATATACATATTATATATATATGTAACGTCATACAAAGTGTATTTTAATATTAATATTAGTATATATATTAATATTAAAATACACTTAGAATGACGTTACATATATATAATATGTATATATATTATATATATATAATAGATATATACACATATATTATATATAAATACGTCTAATTACAATAATAAATAAATAAAATAATAAAATAAATAAATAAAATATTGAAACAAAATTTAAAATAAATTATATATGCATATGTAATTTCATTCTAACTGTATTTTGCTATTAATATATATATATATATATTGGTAACATAATACACTTAGAATGACATTCTATATATATCTATCTATATATAAAATGCAAATAACCGCAAATATATATATATATAGAGATAAATACATATAATTACATAAAAGATTACATTAGAATGCACGTAGAATTTAAATACCTATAAATGCATATATATTAAAATTCTATGTATATATTTACATAGTTACATAGTTAGATAGCTGAAAAGAGACTTGCGTCCATCAAGTTCAGCCTTCCTCACACCGTTTTTTTGCTGTTGATCCAAAAGAGAGAAAAAAAAAAAAAAAAACCCCAGTTTGAAGCACAATTTTGCAACAAGCTAGGACAAAAAATTCCTTATTGACCCCAGAATGGCAGTCAGATTTATCCTTGAATCAAGCAGTTATTACCCTACATTGAAAGATTATATCCTTGAATATTCTGTCTTTGCAAGTATGCATCTAGTAGCTGTTTGAACATCTGTATGGACTCTGATAAAACCACTTCTTCAGGCAGAGAATTCCACATCCTGATTGTTCTTACAGTAAAAAAAACCTTTCCTTTGCCTTAGACGAAATCTTCTTTCTTCCAGTCTAAACGCATGGCCTCGTGTCCTATGTAAAGTCCGGTTTGTGAATAGATTTCCACACAATGGTTTGTATTGGCCCCGAATATATTTGTATAATGTTATCATATCCCCTCTCAGGCGACGTTTTTCTAAACTAAATAGGTTTAAATTTGTTAACCTTTCTTCATAGCTGATATGTTCCATTCCTTTTATTAATTTTGTAGCCCGCCTCTGCACTTTTTCTAGTGCCATGATATCCTTCTTTAGAACAGGTGCCCAAAATTGCACAGCATATTCAATATGTGGTCTTACCAGTGATTTATAGAGAGGCAAAATGATATTCTCGTCCCGAGAATGAATGCCCTTTTTCATGCATGACAATACCTTACTGGCCTTGGCCACTGCTGATTGACATTGCACATTGTTGCATAGTTTGTTGTCTATAACAATTCCCAAGTCCTTTTCGTGTGTTGTTATCCCTAATTCGCTTCCATTAAGGGTATACGTTGCTTGTGTATTTTAACGCCGAAGTGCATAACTTTGCATTTTTCAACATTAAATTTCATCTGCCATTTGAGTGCCCAGTTAAGTCATTTTTTAACATAATTATGTCATTTGATTAATTAAAATTTGATTGACATGCCTGACAACACAGGGAGAAAGTGCAGCAAATTTAATTCGCAAGCACTATATTTGACCCTGTAACTCTCCAAGACACCATAAAACCTGTACATAGGGGGTACTGTTTTACTCGGGAGACTTCGCTGAACTCAAATATTAGTGTTTAAAACTGGTAAATTTTATTAAAACAATGATATTTTAAGTAAAAGTGAAGTTTGTTGCATTTTTTTCAAACAAACGGCACTTTTATGGACTATATTATTGTTGTAATATGTTTTACTGTTTTAAAACACTAATATTTGTGTTTAGTGAAGTCTCCCGAGAATAACAGTACCCCTCATGTACAGGTTTTATGGTGTTTTGGAAAGTTAGAGAGTCACATATAAGGCTTGCATTTCATTTTTTTGACATTGAAATTTGCCAGATTAGTTATGTTGCCTTTGAGATCGTATGGTAGCCCAGGAATAAGAATTACCCCCATGATGGCATACCATTTGCAAAAGTAGACAACCCAAGGTATTGCAAGTGGGGTATGTCCAGTCTTTCTTAGTAGCCACTTAGTCACAAACACTGGACAAATATTAGTTTTTTGCTTTTTTCACACAAAAACAAATATGAACGCTAACTTTGGCCAGTGTTTGTGACTAAGTGGCTACTAAAAAAAGACTAAACATACCCCACGTTCAATACCTTGGGTTGTCTACTTTTTCAAATGGTATGCCATTATGGGGGTAATTCTCATTCCTGTGCTACCACACTGTCTCAAAGGTAACATTACTAATCTGGCAAATTACAATTTGAAAATGGAACGTTCTATATTTGACCCTGTAACTTTCCAAAACACCATAAAACTTGTTAATAGGGGGTACTGTTGTACTCGTGAGACATCGCTGATTACAAATATGTGCTTTTTGTTGCAGTAAAACCTAACAGTATTATGACATGTACAGCTAAAATGTGAGGCGGAACTACAAATTTAAAAAAAAAAAAAAAAATTCTCACAGTTTTTTAAATTTTATTCATAATAAATTATGTTTCATATATAAATATTTGATATAAAATGAAAGCCCTGTTTCTCCTGAACAAAATGATATATAATAAGTGTGGGTGCATATAATATGAAAGAGGGGAACTACGGGTGAACAGACATATAGCGCAAATTCCAGTTTTTGTTTACGTTTTGTTTTGATCAGAACGTGTACTATTGACTCCGTCCTGAAGGGGTTAAAAGTACTCTCTTTTGGTATTAATACACTCGTAACTTTTAAATAATTTTTCATTGTCTGTTTTCTTCTTTAGGAATTGATATGTGTTAGTGTTAATTATTTATTACTTCTTTAAGTCTCTTTAAGTCTTTAATATCTTCTGTATCAAATTAAATCTGTAGAATCTTCCATCACAGTTTGCAGGTCAGATGAAGTCTTTTTTTACAACAGCCCATGTCTAGTTGTCTAAAGGAATGCTTTCCTAATTTTTTTGCCACAAGGATCGGTCACGCTTTAACAGATCAGTTATTTCTGTCTATTTTGTTGCTTCATCCACACAACTGTGCAGTTCTGAGGTTGGATCTGAACTCTTGCCAATCTCTTCAACGTGCTTGCTTCTAGAATTCACGTTGTAGCTTGTGCTTTTTTTCTCAGTTGCAGAAAATAATCTTGTACAGTCTTTCTGGTTTTAATGTTTTTTTTTTCTTACAAACACACAGTTCTGCACATGGTTCTTTTTCTGTGCAAATATTCTTAGTCTCTGTGACACAATCTAGATTCTTTTTTTTTTTTTTCCCTCCTCTCTTCAAGTATGTTTTCCCAGTTCCAAAACTCAGCTTTCTAACTTGATTCTTCTCTCTCCCCCCTGGAAGTGGGAATAAAACTTGAATAGAAGACTGGCTGGCTGGCCAGCCAATGTAATACATTCTGCTTCTTATGTCTGTTTTTCCAGGTTGATTGAGATATGCTTTTATGTATATTTCTTCTTGGGTAAAAGGCTCGCCAGGTTGATATACGTCTATATTAACCAATAATACAAAAACGCAATATGACTTACGGTTTCTTCAGGTTTATTCTTACAGTTACTGATACATAATAAAACAGCAAAGGATGTTACAGGATAATGGATGTTCAATTGCTGGGTTCCTGAAGACACTCGGACAAGAAGAAGAACTTTGTGCTCCTTTGTTAACTATTCTATATAGATATGACCATAATGACATCAGAGTATAACCCTAGCCATATGTGGACAAGACCCCCAATCCACATTCCAGACTTTTCAGACAAAGAAAGCCTTGTGACTGTGATACCATTTGTTACTTATGTCAATCCAGACATCCCTACATAATCAATAGAAACATGGCATATGCAATATTCTACAGTTTTATTTATTATCCCAAGCGCTTGGGCAGAGAACATGACTGAGCAGAATTCAAAATCCATGGCATAAGGGAAGAAGGTACACAGGAAAAGTTCCAACAACTACTCTGGCCCTAAATTTGAAATTCACTTTGCATTTGCACTTTAGTGAACAAGCCTGTTTAATTAGTGTGACGGACCGTCTAGCACCCCGACCGGGTACCTCCGTCAATTGCTGCTTCCTAGTGCTGCAAGCTGTACTGGAACACCATAACCACTGTAAACCCCACGAACCGTTGCAGCTTGGTTGCTGTCCTCCACCCACCTTGGATTCAGAACCAGGATGCAGCTTCCAGTGGGTAGAACTCACCTAGTCCAGAGAGCGTAGCAGGAACAGCTCTTACAAGAGCTAGTGATTATACTCGGGGGAGTATAGTGATTATAGCAATCCCCAGAGTGAATGAAGTTCTCCAATCCCCCAAACATGAGCCAAGATTTCATGAAGGGATAAACGAATCTCAATTTAATGGGAGCCACACTTGGCCTTTTATGACAATCTCCATGCAAGGGGTACGCCCACATGGACCTTGTTTGGGACTCCAACACAAAGACACAGACCAATAAGAACAGCGATTAAATGCCCGACACTCCCATAACAAACATAGAATCCCTCCTCCCTGCTTGTGAGATAATTGGATCAGTAATTGTACTAATTCTAATCCAATTATCTCCAACCACAGAAAAAACTTTTTTTTTTTCTTTTTTTTTTAAACACCCCAAAAGTACCCTAAAAATGCATAAAACCACACGCATAAAACCACACAAACATCCCCTGATAGTGCTGATCTGGGTGACCAACATATCCAAAAATCACCCAGATCAGTTCAGCAGTTCAGAAATTTTATGGAAGTCAGTTTTTACTGACTGCAGTCATGGTCCCATGGCCGAAAATAGTTCCATAGAATCGTGGCTATGTGCCGCTGGAGGACTGGCCGGGAACCGTGAGGTTTTCATGCCGAAAATAGTTCCAGGGCATTCGCGGTTTTCGTCCATTCGAACAAGATGGTCGCCACCTCGTGGTTGTCCATAGGAATTGCGGCCACCCAGACAAACACTTAGACATAAGAGGGGGAAATTGCCACCATGTATCCATTAAGCTTAACAAGCTCCAGGGGGGGGGGGTCTCCGGTTCGCGCGGCTGTTCGGTTAACGAACCATATAGTCACAATTGCATGAACAGAGCCTGTCATAAGTCCAAGAGGCACAATTGGTGTTTTTTCAAATAGGGTTTAATTACAGGGCCATGGTCACAGGGTAGGAGGCTGGCAAACAGGCCCCTCCAAAAGCCAGTGGCGAAGTTACAGTTGCAAGAATAAGTATGTGAACCCTTTGGAATGATATGGATTTCTGCACAAATTGGTCATAAAATGTGATCTGATCATCATCTAAGTCACAACAATAGACAATCACAGTCTGCTTAAACTAATAACACACAAAGAATGAAATGTTGCCATGTTTTTATTGAACACACCATGTAAACATTCACAGTGCAGGTGGAAAAAGTATCTGAACCCCTAGACTAATGACATCTCCAAGAGCTAATTGGAGTGAGATGTCAGCCAACTGCAGTCCAATCAATGAGATGAAATTGGAGGTGTTGGTTACAGCTGTCCTGCCCTATAAAAAACACACACCAGTTCTGGGTTTGCTTTTCACAAGAAGCATTGCCTGATGTGAATGATGCCTCGCACAAAAGAGCTCTCAAAAGACCTACGATTAAGAATTGTTGACTTGCATAAAGCTGGAAAGGGTTATAAAAGTATCTCCAAAAGCCTTTCTGTTCAGCAGTCCACGGTAAGACATATTGTCTATGAATGGAGAAAGTTCAGCACTGCTGCTACTCTCCCTAGGAGTGGCCGTCCTGTAAAGATGACTGCAAGAGCACAGCGCAGACTGCTCAATGAGGTGAAGAAGAATCCTAGAGTGTCAGCTAAAGACTTACAAAAGTCACTGGCAAATGCTAACATCCCTGTTAGCGAATCTACAATACGTAAAACACTAAACCAGAATGGATTTCATGGGATGATACCACAGAGGAAGCCACTGCTGTCCAAACAAAACATTGCTGCACGTTTACAGTTTGCACAAGAGCACCTGGATGTTCCACAGCAGTACTGGCAAAATATTCTGTGGACAGATGAAACCAAAGTTGAGTTGTTTGGAAGAAACACACAACACTATGTGTGGCGAAAAAGAGGCACAGCACACCAACATCAAAACCTCATCCCAACTGTGAAGTATGGTGGTGGGGGCATCATGGTTTGGGGCTGCTTTGCTGCGTCAGGAGCTGGATGGATTGCTATCATCGAAGAAAAAATGAATTCCCAAGTTTATCAAGACATTTTGCAGGAGAACTTAAGGCCATCTGTCTACCAGCTCAAGCTCAACAGAAGATGGGTGTTGCAACAGGACAATGACCTAAAGCATAGAAGTAAATCAACAACAGAATGGCTTAAACAGAAGCAAATACGCCTTCTGAAGTGGCATGCTGTGGCATGACCACAAGAAAGTGATTCACACCAGGCATCCCAAGAATATTGCTGAACTGAAACAGTTCTGTAAAGAGGAATGGTCAAGAATTACTCCTGACCAAACAGACACACTGCCCCTAGAGATCAAACTCTATGCAGGAACACACAGAAGTACAAGATAACCCTCCCGCTGCACTAGACACATGACAATCGGCATCTTGAGAAGAGGTCATGAAGTATATAGACGGAAGAGAGCCACTAAGAGACACAACACACCCTCCCACCCCCCCCACTTTCCCTATTCTGGACCTATTATTGACGAAAGACACTAAAGACAGAGAGACACTTACAACTCGTAAGACTAAGTTAACGATAGAACCTAAGATTACATAAAAAATAACAATGTCTAGTGAGCGACTACAAATAGCCTGAACATAGATAACGCGCCTGACAGACTGTAATTAATTTGCAACATGCTTTGTAAATATCGTAATTTGGAACCTACTGTGCCCAGAGACCTGCGAGTCTCAACTACCATTGCCTCTTTAAAGATCTGTGCATCTCAAAATCTCAAACGAGACTCTGAATGATTGAAACCTGCGTGTTTCGCACTGCTCACAGACTAAATGCGATTTGTTCACCTGGAAACTATCTCAATAAAACTATATATTTACAAAAAGAATAAATAAGAATTAATCCTGACCGTTGTGCGCGTCTGATCTGAAACTACAGGAAACGTTTGGTTGAAGTTATTGCTGCCAAAGGAGGTTCAACCAGTTATTAAATCCAAGGGTTCACATACTTTTTCCACCTGCACTGTGAATGTTTAAATGGTGTGTTCAATAAAAACATGGCAACATTTCATTCTTTGTGTGTTATTAGTTTAAGCAGACTGTGATTGTCTATTGTTGTGATTTATATGATGATCAGATCACATTTTATGACCTGTGATTTGTGTAGAAATCCATATCATTACAAAGGGTTCACATACTTTTTCTTGCAACTGTACTTTCGTCACAATTAGATATCTTTGTCACTTCTGATATCAATTGTGATATGAATTAATAACATATAAAATGGATGCAAATTACTTTCCTTCGTTTTTTTTTTGTTTTGTTTTTTATCTGCACCAACCTATTATGATGTTTCAATATTTCATGAACATTGTTAGTCCTTCTGTATTACCAGTCAAGTCTCATTCTCTGTTCCCAGTCATTGTCCTGTATTCTGTTACTGACCTGAAGCTTGTCTCAGTGGAAACTTTATATATTTGGTGGGTGCACATTTAGTTTGATATACAATGCTTACTCAAATATTTCCATGTATATTCAAGGTAAATAATCTCCAAAGTGGTGCTGGCTGACACCAGAAACATTGGAAATGGACCAACCTTGGATCACAGAGAGTATACTAAAAATGACACTGGAGATCATCCACTTGATGACTGGAGAGGTGAGAAATCTCATTTACCAAACTTAGAGAAAACAATGTTGGATTTATTTGAGAATCTGTGTCGTTGATAAGGGTAAAGTGTTTCCAAGGTGTCCTAATTTTAGTTTATTCCATTGGAATGGTGTTAAAAAGCCAGGTGGCTTTTAGCCTCATTGAACAGTGAACATTCTTTAAGGTTTATTTGTATCAAATGTTGATGTGATTTTATGTGTTAACCCTATGGTCTTTTTAAAGGATTTAATTGTTGTGAAGAAACCTGGTGACCGTGCTGCAAACAGCCCAACCATGGAGGTTGATGTGAAAAAAAATGAAGAAAAAGTTTTGGAATTAGCAAATAAGATCATTCAACTGCTAACCGGACAGGTAAGTGTTCATAGGCATGGCATATTAAACATTGAAATATTGATCAAGCTATTATGTTGAATGTATTATTTTGTGTGATGTAGGTTATAATAAACACTGGAGATGTTGCCGTTTATTTCACACTGGAAGAATGGGATTATCTTATAAAAAATCAGCATCTATACAGGGATGTGATGCAGAGTGATTCGTTACTTGGCTCACTGGGTAAGTGTTGTTTTCTATGTATACCTTCAAACAATGCACAGTTAAAATATTGCCCTGTTCTACATAAACTAAATTTGGAAAGCAATTTGTCATATGTTGTTTGTTTTAATGAGATCATTGTTAATTGGTAAACTATTTTATGACACAGATGAAAGTCCTGATATGGACTGAACCGTCGATATGATGTAACCCGAGTTTGATTAAAATAGACACATTTTCCTGATTAAGAAGTCCAGCGTGTGCCTTTCTTCGTAGATATTTATGTAAACTTAGCACCGTGGCACATACATCACAAATGCGAGTGCAGGGTTGTGGAATGAATGAATGAATATATATATATATATATATATATATATATATATATATATAAAATCAACTTAGGGGCTCTGTTTTTACCCCTAAAATACAAAAGGCAAAGGAGGGACTACTTTTTTTTTTTTGGGGGGGGGGGGGGGGTATTTTCCCACGCTTGATAACATGTTAAGTCACCAGAACAACTACAGCTTACTGTATTTGTTCTGGTGAGTTTAATCCTTCCCTACAGGCTTTTTGCTGTAAACACTGCCTTTTTAGAGAAAATGCAATGTTTACATTACAGTCTAGAGCATACATAGGCAACCTTTGGCACTCCAGATGTTTTGGACTACACCTCCCTTGATGCTTTGCCAGCATTATGGGGGATGTAGTTCACAACATCTGGAGTGCCGAAGGTTGCCTATTCCTGGTCTAGAGATACCTCCACTGGTCACTGCTCATTTAGCTGCTAGATGTTCTTCCTGGAATAGTGCTGCACTTTCCGCATAGAGATGCATTGATTTTGCTGATTGGCCAAGGCTGTGATTGATTTGTGCTGCTTCTGCCCCTGATCTGCCTCCTTGACAGTCTCCCCCAATCCTATGGGAAAGCATTGTGATTGGCTCAGGCAGATCAGTGCAGAGCCAGCAGATGCAGACTTGAGTTAAAGTAAGATCAAGATTGTGTTTCTGAGCCTATAATGTTTCTTTAAGGTAAGCCCCATCCACATCCTTTATCAAGTATAAACTGCCAGCATACTAACCTTACCATTGCTTCCCTATTCTTCAATCTCGCAAGACTTTTTTTTTTTTTTTTTTATTATAAATTCTTTTATTGTTTTTTTCAAAACACTTATACAGAAAGACCGACAAACAAAACATGGGTTGTTTTGCATAATAATAAACATAAAAAACAGGTCAGTACTTATTCCAACAAACAAACCCAATACATAGTACAACATTATCTGCGGGGGTAAGCCAGAGGGTAAGCCGGGGGGGAGGGTTATCTATACTCAGGCCACTGATTCAATGGGAAACAACTGAGCTCTTTTCGCTCAATGATTCAGGGAATAGTTTCTAAATTATTAACCCAACTTTGCCATAGATCAAATCTTTTTGGGGAATTCAGATATGGTATACTTAAATCTCTTTCCATCCTCGCCTGGAGGTTAATTTGATTTTTAATAACCTCCCAGGGCAGAATTTGATTTGATTTCCAATTCCGTGCCACCACAATTTTAAATGCGATACAACAGTGAATTATAAAACTTCTTATTGAGTGTGACATATTCGGCCACTGCATATGTAGCAGAACTACCTCTGGTTTCCTTTCGAGTTCTATTCCTGTTAAATCTTTAATAAACCTTATCAATCTCACAATTGAAAGCTGAATATTTGAGCAGCTCCACCATATGTGGAGAAATGAACCAACCTCTTTTTCACATCTCCAACATCTAGCTGTAACTCCTGGGTATATCTGAGATAATTTACTCGGGACTAAATACCATCTATAAATCACCTTATAGTGGGTCTCCAAGAGATTTAAGCATTGGACCTGACTACGTGTATTATTTATGGCTTTACACCAATCTTGGTGTTCCAAAGTACAGCTTAAGTCTTTTTCCCATTTATCCTTTTGTGGAAAACTAGACACTTCTTTAATATTTCTAATTACCTCTATAGCTTTAGCCAGGACTTTAGGTATGGCCTGATTTGAGAATATTAGTTTCAACATAGTAAATAAATTTCCTATCTTTCTACTAAGATGTTTTTGCAAAAAATATTTAAGCCTCAGGTAATTAAAGCTCTCTCGTTGAGAGAGGTGATATTTTTGTAGAATAGAACTAAAAGTCATTATTTTGTCTGATGATAATATCTGTGACACTTTAATTATACCATGTACTCGCCAGCTCTCTAAAGACAAATTGGACAGATTGGCTTCTACAATCCTCAGATTTGCCGAATCCATTATTGTAAATTTCAAATCTAGTTTCTTTTTAATTTCCTCCCAAACTGGCATCATTTGGGCCCATATCCTATTATTGTTAATGTCGATCCCCATTTTATCTAGACTTTTCGTATTCCATATCATGCCCTCAGGGGTTTTCAAACCTAGATCTTCCATTTCAATATTAAACCAACTTTCTTCTTTGGCACACGCTAGTTGGGCCCTGTACATATGTGTGATCACATTTGCCCAATACATCACTTTTATATTGGGGAAATTTCCTGATAGAGTGTCTCCCACTTAACTCTTTCTGAGATTATCAATGCCACGCCTCTTTTTTTTTTCTCCTTCATGGAGGCATGTATAATAATTGGGAACTTCTTTCCCCCCCACGTTGGTTTCTCATTTTGTCTCCAATGAGTCTCTTGTACTAGGCAGATGTCAATTTTATCTTTTATCATTTGGTTGCGCAACAGGGATCTTTTATACACCGTATTCAGGCCTTGAGCGTTTATAGACAGGAACTTAACCATATTTTGTTCTTCTCCTTCTCCTTTCCCCCCTCCTGACTTTAAAACCTCGCAGATAACACAAATATAAGACAAACAACATTACAACAGCTAGGGACATTTTAAGTCCCAAAACTACACCTATCTCTCCAGAGACCTTAACCTGGCCTCTGTGGATAGCCCCCATCTCGTAAGCAACCTCTTGCTCCGAGACTTGTGCTTATATAAGAAAGCATCAGGCAGGGCCATGGGGTAGCATCTAAGGGCACGAACCTGGGGGGAGAACCAAAAGGGAGGAGAGGAGAGAGGAGAGGGAGAAAAAAAAAAAAAAAAAAAAAAAAAAAAAACAACTGCAGTTCGATTATGCTAAATTGTGCTACTTGTTTCCTCTTATATATATTATTCATTATACTATTTTGTGCCCATTACTTCCACCTTATATATATTGTCCTGTGATTAATTTTCTACACCGTTCCTTTTTCTAACCCTCTATAGTGATTGCTTATTTCAATTTATTTCAGTTTATCTATTCCTTACACATTCTATACTATAACACTCCAGTTTAAATAGTCTAGCGACCTAACTACACTTATATCTTTAATAAATGTTCAATACAGATTTACCCTTCACCCGTTTGGTGCTATGTTCAGTGAAGTTACAACCCATAACAGATAATAAATACTTTTACCCTTTATAGGGTTTAGCCCTTCCTAATCATTCATTATACTAATTTGTGTCCGTTACATTCAATCTTATTTATAATATCATTTAATTCGTTTTTTACAGTGAACCTTTTTCCAATCCTCCATAGTGAGTACTTTTTTATAATATAATACCCTAATTTAAATATTCCAGCAGCCTTACTGCCATTATCTCATTATATCCTTATTGTGCTCTATTTCTTTATCCCTTCAATCATTAAGTGATATATTTAATAAATTAAGCAAACTTTTACATTGTGACTTTATCTTTGTTACTCTTATAATCCTTTACCAAATAAAACCTTAGTTGCCTCACAATTTCTCCTATTATATTGCATACCCCTATATCTTCTATTATTCTATACTTATTACTTCTTCTTTATCTATACTTAAGTACCACTTTCAACCAATCCTGCAATAGGAAAAAAAAAAAAAAAAATTATCTTCATTGGCTAATTTAGTTTTTGGAGAGCATACTCGCTTTAGTCCAGTCCTCTAGCTCTTTAGCTGAAGTAAATGTTCTCCATCTATGTTCCCACCACACAATTATTTTGGATGGCTGTATCCATTTATATTTTATCTCATTTTGCTTCAGAGGTTCTAAGGCTTGATGAAAAGTTTTTCTCCAGCGTCGAGTTTGAATTGATAGATCTTGAAAGGTGATTATCTCTTTAAATTTCTCTGAAAGATTTTCTTTATTCCTCAACAGATTCAGCACTTGTTGTTTACATGAGACTGAAAAGAAACATGCTATTACGTCTCTTGGATAATGAGACGGAACTTCCTTAGGTTTTCTTAATCTATGTATCCTTTCTATGATGGGAACAGCGGTTTCACACTGTAGGCCAGCTTCCTTAAAAAAAGATAGTAGATAGTCCTTTAATTGATCTTGAGTTACAGCTTCTGGAATATTTCTGAAGCGCACATTGCACCTTCTTGATCTGTCTTCCAGATCTCTAATCTTCAGATTAATTTGTTGTAGTTTATCTTCTGTTTGAATATTCTCTGATTGCAAGTTCTTTATTTGATCTTCCATTATAGTAATTTTATCCAATGCAGTAGTTAATTTTGTATTCATTCTCTCCATCTCTATTTTAATTGTGTTTAAACTGATGGTGATCTGATTGGCTATCAATGCCGCTTGCTCCTCCAGTTTAGTCACAAGAAAATCTTGAGAAACAAAGTTAATCTGTTCCAAGCTTTTTAGGCTTACTGTCTGTGTGATCTGGTCTTGATATAGGATCTCGCTGTCTTTCCTGCCCTGTTTTTCTTTATTGGGTGAGAAGAACCCTGATAGTTTCGTGGGCTGGGAGTCCTCTTTTTTCTCTCTGGACTTAATTTGTTTCTTGGTCGTCATTATGGAGCTCTTTCTGTCTTCCCTTGTTCGGGAGAAGAGTGGCCCTTTAAAAATGATGTCTCTGCTAGCCAGTAGCGTTTATCGTTGTTTCTGAGCTTTTAAGAATAGCTGCTAAGCTTATATAAGCATTAATCTATTACAGCCTCTTTTATAACTCTTTGTTATATTTCTCTTCTCTTTTTTCCTTTTTCTTTCCCCTTTTCTGTTCCCTTAACACACAGGAGATCCCTCCACTCCCTGCTTTAACACAGCCCTCTTATCGAGACCAGTATATACCAGTAGACACTTATCTTTTATAGAAGCTTTAAATATCTTCTTCTGGTCCCCGTAGCGCTTTAGGAGCCTTTTAGCCCACCTCAGTGGTTGATGCACCAGCTCTCTCTTCAGCCAGATCTCCCTTCAGCTCTCTTTCCCTCTGTCTTTAGCAGCCTTAAGCCTCTCGTTTCTCTGCGTCTCTCCGTCTCTCCTCGCCTCCTCGCCTCATCTCTCGTCCCCTCACTCGCGCCCGCGCCCGCTCCTCATAGCTCCGCCTCTCGACGTGCGCACGTGGCGACCTCACGCAATCACGTCCTCACGTCATCACGTCCTCGAGACGTCCATAGATCCCAATCTCGCAAGACTTATGTGTCTTCCACTTTTCATACATGCGAAGCAGTTGCTGGTCATGTGCAAGATCCAACTCATGAGGTGGGCAAGAGGAAGGGAAGGCAAGCATCACAGCCAGGCTACTAAAGATATGCTCTATATTTGCCAACGTTACTTTGGCAAGCACTTATCTCACTTTGTTGGTGAAATGGGAGTGACAAAGTAAACTTGTTTGTATGCTGCAGAGGATTGTATTTCACAACCATAGCATAGTAGTTGTATATCCGTCTGGTTTATGAATTATTCACAACAACAATTTCTTGTAGAAAATAAAGCTCAAAAAAGTGTTAACTCTGTTTTATAGCCAGTTTTAATTATTGCATTTATTTCCATTCTGTAGGCGGATTGAAATGCAGAAACAGAAAGAGAGGAATTTACCAAGCTAATTTGTCCTCCAATAACTTAATTGAAGATATAAAGGATGCCAAAATGAATTTGGATACAAAATGTTTCAGAACTCAAAAAACAAGTACAAGTAAACAAAAATCTGAATTGTATGTGAAAGAAAATCCTGTAGATATTGCCAATGATAAACCTGGATCACTCCATTCTACTCACATCAATGAAATTTCACTCTCGAGTAATATTAGAGATTCTAATATCCATACAACCATAGAACAGACATCTATTTGTATAAGCCAGGATGCAGCCTTGTGCGACAAAGTAAAACCTCCCGAACCTAACAGATATATACCTACAGATCATGTGCTGGCAGAATACATTAAAGATGAATCTATCTCCTACAAAGAAAATTATTTCACAGACCTTTACAGTTCCACAGAACGCACAACTCGTCTTATTGGGGAATCATTGCAGGCTGAAGGAAATATCAACTTAAACAAACGTGCAGCTACAGAACATATACAGGCAAACATTAGCACAATTAAAGAAGAACCAGGATTATGGGATAAAGAATATAGCACAGGCACTGCCACTTACACAAGTGTACCACAGATAGCATATAAAACTAATCCTATTAAGGAGAGCTCTCCCATACATAAAGGATTTATCATTTTTACAAACCCTAATGCACATCCACTTGTTGAACATAACTCTACCTCCCATAAACATCACAAGGCACATGCTACTTATACTCCTCCAGAAGGTGAAAAAAAACAATCAGATCTACATTCAAGGGAGGAAATCAACACAGGCATCTTTGCAAAAATTCTGCCCAACTTATCAATAAAAAAATGCAAGAACTGTGGTCAAAGCTTTAATAGTAGTTCCACCTATACAAATCACCAAGGATCAAGCACCAACCACAACTGCTGTTATTATCAGAAGCATGTTATTAGTAATGTAGAACTTCTCAAACAGCCATCCACTAGCTCAGAGAAGAACCCTCTTAATTGCTCAGAATATGGGAAATGTTTTTCTTCAGATGAAAAACTTGTTAAGCATCAGTGGGATCACTTTAATACAAATAAATTATCTTGTTCTAAATGTGGAAAACACTGCATTTCGGAATCTGAACTTCTAACACATCAGAAAATTCATACAAGCACTAAAATGTCTGTGGGCTCGGATTGTGGAAAAGTGTTGACCCAAAGAGTAAACCTTGGTAAACATATGAGATCTCATCCAGACGGCAAATATTTTTTTTATAAATTTGACCTTATTCCACAGAATAAGCTTCACCAAGGAAAAAAGTACATGTGTTCTGAATGTGGAAAATATTTCACTTCTGAGGCATTTCTTATTAGACATCAAAAGTGTCACTTGGCGATCAAGCCATTCTCATGCTCTGAATGTGGAAAATGTTTTCAAAGAAGTGGAAACTTTCTAAAACATTGCAGCACTCACACCAAATATCTGGAAGTGTAGGGTAGTTTAACATCATCATAATTATTATTAATCTTTTATATATTTGGAGGAACCGGTTTACTCTAACACCATGACCACTTCTGTGTTTAGTTGTGATCATGATGCAAGGAGTATGTAAACAAATGTGGGTGAACGTTGAAAGCTTTACTCGGCAAGTCAAAAATCTTCTTGTTACACCTGGGATAAAGCAGATACAGAAAAAAATGAGCTTGCCCTACATGTCAAGGATTATTTCAGGAAAGATAACGAAAGTTCTTAAGGAGGAGCTTCCGGCTCTTTTGGGACCGCATGTAAGAAGTTCGACCATTATAAAATGGTTTAGCTGCTTACAATAGGGGTGTAAATCCTGACACCTCTTTAGTGGTTATGGTATTTGGAATGTTCCTTTTTTAAATTAAGAAGTGATGTAATATATTAACAACTTGACAAACAGAAACCAATACTCTGAGTTTTGAGAAGCTGTGCAAGCTTCTAATCTAAAATGGAAAGAACGTATAAAACACCAGATGTGTGCACAGTATGCAGAAGCCTAAATGTGCTTACTGATAATGTTGTTAATACCACCCATATTCCTATAATAACCCCTGTTTAATCAACATATTTCTTCTGTTTTCAAAGAGGTGGTGAGGAAGGGAGTGAACTGGAGAATGCATGGTGGTGAATTCTAGAAATGTGAATATCTAACTAGCTCTTAATTTCTTTGCAGAAGAGTCACTAAAATACCTCCCTTTATACATTAGGTGGCAGTTTTAATTTACTGGAGTTTTCTTTTCCTGGCAATTTCCATGACCGCACCAATAATGGGTTATATCCTCACTCTGCAGTCAGGACAGGAAGTATAAATGAACAAATGTTAAGAAATACCCTTCCCTCGGTAAAAGCCTTTGTCTTCTTATAAAGCCTCCACTGACAAATGGGAAGTCAATCCTGCCATGTAAATGACCAAGGAAAGAAAATCTGGTAAGTATGGTTAAGAATTTCCTGGCCAACATGGCAGCATCTCTAATGGGCGATCCTTAAGCCAAGAAGGGAGGGAGTCATAAGTATCTGTAAGTATAAATATGGTGTATTTGAAGCGTCAAGAGGATGTGGAGGATAGCACACTGGCCCTCGGGGAAAAAAAAATGCCCAATGTTGCCATTGCCTGAGCAGAGTGAGGCGTGATGAATGAAGGAATCTCCAGTCTTAATCTAGAGCAGGATTTTGCAATAGACAGAGCTATTCAAAAATTCAAACACAACTGTATATGTTCTAAAAAAAAAAACCTCATAACAACTCAAATACAGGTTGCGAAAATAAAGTTTAACTGGATACGAAATTTTCATAAAACCATATAACAGAAGAGGAAGCTCCCTATATCTCATTAACTAGTCAAATAAAACTCCTCTCTGAGTTCTGTCTAATAAGATACGCCTGAATAATCAGCAGAGCCCTCCTTTCAGACCCAAAGGATGAAAATAAGTAAATTAGGATTGTTTAAATTTGACACTAGTACATAACCTCCAAACAAGAGGTCAGTCACTGCCACATATTTAACTGCTAGTATATCAGTGTAAGAGAGATGATCTAAAACAACAGAGCCCAGCATACATGTATTCCCAACACACATTGGTCACTTGGAAAGAGCAGACATCAAGTCTCTCTGAGTCTTACACAGGACATCAATTCTGTGATGCTGCAAAGTCAGAACCAATCCTCACATGCATGTTCATAAAATGTAGATAATTTGTAAGTAGCTGATTATCCCTACAGATAATAGAAGTAGTAAAGAAAGATATGGCAAAATATTAAAATTAGAATAATGATACTGTAAGACAAAACCAGATTTTTTTTGAATGGACGGTACTGCACTCAAACAGAAAAAGGAATAAGATGTTATGTTAAATCACTGCATTCAGTATAACATACTGTCCACTATAGTTCAGTTATTTCAATAGGTATAAGCAACCTGTTAGAATCAGGGTATAGCACATAGAAGTAAAGTTGCTGTTGTAGCATGAAACCTCACAAGACCGTCTAGCAAATCTTGGAATATGATAAAGTGGTGTAATATTTATAGCATAGAGCAGGATGTAGGTTAGTATCCACCCATTTTAATTAAACCATGTGTAGGTCAACCTAAACAAAAAGAAACATTATACCATAAAGTATATAATGAGACATAAAAAAAAAATCTGAAAATATTTTGCTCTATTGTAAAATCCTGGTAAACCTGTGCAGTATTTGTCCAAAATTATAGTCATATAGGACTTAATACATAACCTAGGACCATTTCCCTGTCCCCTTTTAGATCTGTCAGATTTCCAAAGATATTCAAATCCCTGCAGGAACAGGAAAAAAAATAAGGTTTCTACACAGGGAATGGAATTTATTAACAGTTGATAATACTTTGCTTCCCGATTACTGGATCGGGATTGCACCCATTAGATAGATATGGCCGTGCCAACCAGGAAATACAATATATTGACTCATATTGAGACCAGGTACATGTTGTATAAAGTTCTCATTGCCTTAAACATGTATAAATGTTTCTACCTCTTAGTGTTTTGTCACATTAATGCCACTTTAAGTTATGTGTGTATATACTGTGCAGTTTATCTTTAGGTAATGTAGAGACCGGTGACCTAAAGACTTTTTTTTTATTATTATAATAAAGATTTTTGTTTGGTAAACAAGTATATAGTTTGTCTTCCTTGCTATTTAATTTTTTACAATGCATTGAAAACCTAATTGCAAGATTTAGGCCAAATTATCCAGGTCTGTAAAATAGGTGAATTTATAGGGTATTTAGAATGCTGTGGTTTTGTAAACTATATTTCTTCTTGCTAATTTATATATTTAATTTTATTTAGTGAATTTGAGAGGCTGCGTTTTACATTGCCTGGTTATATGTATACTAGCACTAGCCTAAAGAAAATGTAATTGCCCTTTTAAATTGTGTCTTTGGAGGGTATCTTATAAAACAAACCTAACATACACTGATCAGTTACAACATTAAAACTACTGATAGGTGAAGTGAATAACATTGATTATATCGTTACAATGGTACCTGTCAAAAAATAGGATATATTTGGCAACAAGTGAAAATTCAGTTCTTGAATTTCATGTCTTGATAGCAGGAAAAATGGGCAAGCAGAAAGATCTGAGTGTCTTTGACAAGGACTAAATAGTGATGAAAAGACAATTGGGTCAAAGAATCTCCAAAATGGCAAGTCTTGTCAGTTGTCTTGGTATGCAGTAGTGAATCTGTGTCAAGGTCATGGGCTTTCAAGGATCAATGATGCATGTAGGGAGCGAAGACTAACCTGCCTGGTTTGATCACACAGACGAGCTACAATAGCTGAAATTGCTGAAAATCTTAATGTTGGCAATGATAGAAAGGTGTTTTGAGTGGTCTGATGAATCACGGTTTTCTTTTAGATCAGATGGGCATGTATGCTTTGTAGTGGGAAACAAATGAGAATGGGGCAACACTGGATAACAAGGCAAGAAGCAGCACACATGTGAAGGGGTATTTACTCCACCACCCCTAAACACGAGTAGGAACTAAAAAAAAATAAACCGGATAAAGCAAAGGCATAGTAGCATAGGAACCAGATAATATGTAAAGTAAAAAACAAGACAAGGAAAAGGCACAATAAAATCTAATAATAAACCTTTAACAGTAATAAAGTAAATGAGTAAGTATCCCGAAAACGTAGTATCAGTCTTGGAGTCGTAATCCTTTATTTAAAAATATTTCTGGTGAGGATTTTGCTTAGTTAGAAAGAGAATGGAAATGGAAAATTCAACACAGATTCTTGTGGGAAGATCTCTTCTTGGTACTAATGTCTTGTCACAAGAACGTTCAGGTTCACCTTCCACAGTCAACCTCAAAATCACCTTGTCACACTTGCCTCCAAACACTCACCCCACCAACACACTCAGGCCCCTATGTAAAATAACCCCCACACATACTTTTTTAGAAAAAAACAGAATAAGGTCAAAAGAGTACCAGACTTTAATAAATAGAGATGTTAAATACAGTCCTGTTCCCTCCTTTGTAGTGAAAAGAACACCTGGGGGTGCTAAAAAGGACATAGCGTAATTACTGCATAATAGTGTAACTTAAATATAAGTAACTGTATCCACTCACAAGGTTCAAAGGCAGTTAAAATCTGCTGGACACTTTGCTTGTATACTCTTAAAGAACAATGATTGAGATGAATGTAATGGATCGCCTGGCACCCCGACTGGGTACCTCCGTTAAAGGATGCTCCTAGCGCTTCCTGAGGCCTCCAAGCACTCTAGCCGACACCACAATCACCGAATCAGAGAGGCATATAAATCCTCTCAAGCACATGAATGATGTAGACAGTTGAATAGGAACCATACAAATAGGTTTTCAATCCTAGCTGTCAAACTGGAACAGCATACAATAAATCCTCCCCCAATAATGAGACGACACTTCACTTTGAGGGTTAAACAGGAACTCAGGTGCTGGGACACCCAGCCTGGTTTTTATTACAGTTATTGCAAATACAGAATACAGACCGCCCACAGGGAGGGATAAAACAACCAATCATATCACAGTTACATCCCACATATTCCCTCCCCTTATCCTATTTTAAAATTAGATATTGATGTGAAGATGTGAAGGATGTGAATGGTGTTGTACTCGTGAGACATCGCTGATTACAAATATGTGCATTTTTTTTACAGTAAAACCTAACAGTATTATGACATTCACAGCTAAAATGACGGAAATACAAATTAAAAAAAAAAAAATCTTATTTTCTCACATTTTTTTAAAAGTTTATTCATAATAAATTATGTTCCATATATGAATAGTTAATGATAAATTAAAGCAGTGTTTCTCCTGAACAAAATGATATATAATAAGTGTGGGTGCATTTAATATGAAAGAGGTGAATTACGGTTGAACAGACATATAGCGCAAATTCCAGTTTTTGTTTACGTTTTGTTTTGATCAGAACGTGTACTATTGACTCCGTCCTGAAGGGGTTAAGAGTATTACTTTCCAGTTTCTAATTAAGCTGGTTGCAGATTGTTTTTGTGTTCAACAAACATAATTACATCTGAACCCCTGGGGTCTGAAAGCTGAGCCCCCCTTATCTATATGCATTATAAAGCACACAACTGGTGAATCTAAGCTCCAAATCTACTGTTATCTCACAGCTGTGTTTAAAGGACCACTCTAGGCACCCAGACCACTTCAGCTTAATGAGGTGGTCTGGGTGCCAGGTCCTTCTAGGGTTAACCCATTTTTTCATAAACATAGCAGTTTCAGAGAAACTGCTATGTTTATGAATGGGTTAAGCCTTCCCCCTATGTCCTCTAGTGGCTGTCTCATTGACAGCCGCTAGAGGCGCTTGCGTGCTTCTCACTGTGATTTTCACAGTGAGAGCACGCCAGCGTCCATAGGAAAGCATTGAGAATGCTTTCCTATGTGACCGGCTGAATGCGCGCGCAGCTCTTGCCGCGCGTGCGCATTCAGCCGACGGGGAGGAGAAGAGGCGGATCGGAGGAGGAGAGCTCTCCGCCCAGCGCTGGAAAAAGGTAAGATTTAACCCCTTTCCAGAGCCGGGCGGGAGGGGGTCCCTGAGGGTGGGGGCACCCTCAGGGCACTCTAGTGCCAGGAAAACGCGTATGTTTTCCTGGCACTAGAGTGGTCCTTTAACTCTGTGTGGGAAACCAGAAGTTAAGTGAGAGGAAAAAGGAGAAAGAGGAAAGGAATAAGAAAAAGAGAAAAGGAGCAGGAAAAAGGGGGAAAGGTGAAGTGTAAGAAAGACAGCTGGGGTTAATTAATTCAAATTGCAATCTGTAATGTGCTTTTTTAAATTTCAAATATTGTTATTGATACATTTTTCAATAATAATAACAAAATAAAATGTAGCATTACAATCAAACAAGGGGAGTTAAATGTATGTTTCCATCCATTAATATGTCATATGTTATTGCAAGTCAAAATGAACATGTTAATAATAACAAAATATTATCAAAGAGATGATTGTATTTGATGTTGTTTATATCAAGGTATTAAAAAATTAATATAAAAGTAAAATGAAATTAAAACAAAGGTATGGTCAGGTGGAAGTCAAGGAGAAACATTGTATTGATGTATAATGTTCTCTTCCCACACAGCCCAGTCATGTTTTAAGAGATACATTATCAGAGGGTATGTGGAGTGCTAGCTCACAATGCTTACTTTCAAAGACTGATTTAAGAACAACGCTAATAGTTGGTATGGCAGTTGACTTCCAGTGTCTGGGGATTACAGAGGTGGCAGATATGAGTAGGTGACCTAACATAATAGTCTTATTTTTTGTATTTATTTTTTTACAACTAATCGGGTAATTTCTTAAAAATACACAGTTCCAGTGATAAGGATACATTATGGTCGATTATAGAAATAACCAGTCGACGGACATTCTTCCAAAATTTGTCTAGTTTGAGACAGGACCAAAAAAATATAGAGTTTGCCTACCTGACGACATTCCCTCCAACATGCATTAGTATTTGACAATTTTAGTTTAAACAGTCTAGATGGAGTTAAATACCACCTGTAAATTAATTTTAAATGTGATTGCAAATGATTAATACATTAGAAAATCATGCCATTCCTCGACTACATACACCCCACCCAATTCACTCTCCCACTTTGACATATCGTCGTAAATTCAGATGTTAGTCAGAAATCCCAAAATGCTTGTTAATCACTGATTCCTCTTAAAGACTGATTCCTCTCTTGCAACTGTCATTAGTCTAAAACTATCCTTACCTTTTGTGTAACTTTACCCCACTCCCTCTAGCATGTAAGCTCATTGAGCAGGGCCCTCAACCCCTCTGTTCCTGTGTGTCCAACTTGTCTGGTGACAACTACATGTTTGTTTGTCCACCCACTGTAAAGCGCTGTGGAATTTGTAGGCGCTATATAAATAATAACATAATAATAAAAAAATGGTTAACTTAAATTTGTTTTTCAGTTGGTCAAAGGTCATAAAATTAGTAGATAAAAATAGATAATTAATGTGTATGATGAATGTGAAGACCAATAATCCACATCCAGCTCAGGTAATTAGGGTTGCAACACTGATAAGGGATTAGCCCTGGACCAGATAGCAGATAGACGAATATTCTTATATATAGTATATAATAAAGGATATCCCATGATTTAACAGCGGTCGTCGAGAAGGGGGCAGCCACAAAATATCTTTGATAGAGTGAGGGGTAATCTTAGCTGCCTCCGTCTTAAACCACAGGGGGCAATCACGATCCAGGTTGAATTTAAGTGCCATCACCGCATGTATATTAATTTTGGTTTTGTTTTCTAGATCCTAATCGGATATCCACACGTCTGTATCTATACGCTGTACTTTTTTATAGGACCTTACCCACCTTGATATATATTTATATATGTGTTTTTTTTTTTCCTATGTAGTTATATTTTTATTATTTTCATTTTAGGTTTATGTTTATTTTTATATTTATTTTTTTTATTATTGGTATTTTTCCTTTTTAAATAAATTTAATTTTTTTCTATTTTTTATTTATTTTTTATTTATCATTTATTTATGTACTATACAGTGGCGCACTAAGGGGGAGAGCGGAGGGGGGCGGTCCGCCCCGGGTACCATCAGGTACGGGGTGCAACCAGGGCTGGCCAGGCTTGGAGTTCAGTGAGCTGAGTGGCTGCACCGGGTGCCATAGCAGCAGGGGCGCCGGTCAGCCGACACAGCTCACACGCAGGGGCTGGGAGCAGGAGACGTGCACAGAGATTTGGGGGCAGAGCCAGATCAGACATTTAGCGGAGCTAAATGCAGCCTCATACTGCTGCACACAGAGGGGAAGCAGGAAGGAGTCCCTGCTTCCCAACTACAACACAGCAGGGACTGAATCCATTCCTCCTCCAGTTCAAGCTTACTGTAAGTGAGAGAGAGTGTGTGTGCTGTGTGTTACTGTGATTTTGACTGTGTGTGTGTGAGTGTGTAACTGTGATATTGACTATATTTGACTGTGTGTGTGATTGTCTGTGTGACTGTGCGTGTGTGAGACGGTCTGCCTGTGATTGTGTGTCACTGTGTGTGTGTGTGACTGTCTGCCTGTGATTGCTGTGTGACTCTGTGTGTGTGTGTGTGTGACTGTCTGCCTGTGATTGTGTGTGTGTGTGTGAGTGACTGTCTGTGACTGTGTGTGATAACAAATAAGGGATATATCTACTAAACAACTGAAAATAAGAAAAGGGCGTTTTTTTTAATCCTTTAGCTGTTTAGTAGATCATTCCCTGAATTGGTGCCTGTATGTGAGATTTCCATAGTTAAAGATACCAAATGAGGGTGCTGTTTAGCAGATAGCACCTTATTTGGTGTCCTTAAATATGGCAATCCCACAAAGGATAGCAAATAGAGGAGTTATCTGCTAAACAAAGATTAAAATTAAGAGGTGTCAGCCAGCCCACAACAAGAAATCTGGGTGGCTAATGTGAATTATATGCAAATGTGTAGTCAGATGCCAGCATGCAGAACAGCCAATGGTAGCATATTACCCCATCCCCTAGTGAGAAGTTTTACTGCTCCCTCTCCCCTTCTTGTTTTGACTGTGCCCCCCCATATATATTGTTCCTAGAGTCGCCACGATGTCTGCATGTGTGTCAATGTCTATCTGTGTGTGCTTGTGTTTGTGTGTATGTCCGTGTATGTGTATATGTGCAGACATCTAAAAATCTCGCCAACACTACACACAAATGCACTCATGCATTTCAACGTCAACACTACATACAAACCCCACCATTATATATAACCATACCACTGCATTCAAATACCACACAACACAAAAATGCATGCTTGCATTCAAACGCCAACACTACATACAAACACACCGCTACATTCACTCACATATACTCCATACAAAAACATGCATACATTCAAACACACAAACACTGCTTAGTGCTAAATACATTAAAACATTTTTTTGGTTGTTTTTATATTTAAAGTTGAGGGGGGGAAGGGGAGGTGCCAAAAATAGGACCCGCTCCAGGTACTAAATACTCTAGGTACACCCCTGGTACTATATATACATTTTTTATACTTAGGCATTTTTCATTCATATTATTCATTCTTTTTTGCTATTTTTTTTATTGCCTTTTTTTCTTTTCCTATCAGTATGGTCCCCTTTTTCTTTATTGTATATTGCATATAGAACCACAGGATTTGCACCTATTATATTCTTGTCATCTTCCTATATTCTGCCCAGGAACTTTGTATTTTTGTATCCATGTGTGAACACTGTTTTTTCTTGCCATTGGTTTGAAGCCAGAACAGTAAGTTACGCATACGTTCCATGGAGCGCAGGAAGTGGTCCACTGGATCCGGAAGTCGCGCATCACGGAAGAATACTCACAATCGACAGGAAATTAAGAATGAATACGCTATTTAAACCGTGATCCTAGCGACGAACAGCATATCCCTGAGGAAGTTAACTTGATAACAAAACATGTTGGATAATCTGCTGCTTTTTTGGACTTTTATACTTTTTGTTTTTATGTCCTTTGTATTTGTTTTATTGTCCAGTACTTCATTACATCACCTTAGATTGGATGACTGCATATTTGGTCCACTTGGTAGTGGAGACAAGCCTGCTATTTTATTCGTATGTAAGTGCAACCTATAATTAAATTTGTTATACTTTTATACTATTTTGCACTATTTGTACCATTTGTTCTTTGAGGTTTTGGCTCCATTGGAAATATACACACCATCTCCAGACACCCCTGAGGGGAGACAGGTATATTTTTTCTTACATTTTGTAAGTTTTTTACCTTGTGGAGTCTTTGTCTCATTCTTATGTACTTCACCATATTTTTTTTTTTACTTGTACATTTATACCATCACCACTATTCTGATTCTATTTTGTATTTTACCTGTCTACCTTTGTGTGTCATATGACCTCCTATGCTATACTTCCCCGCACTGGGCGTATATCTCTTCTATTAGTCTCTTTTAAATTGTTTAAAGTGTACCCTACTTTTCTAGGGTAGTTTCTATTCATCTTAAGTGTTTGTATATAGTAACTATTTTTTGTTATTCCCATCGCCGCATTTGGACAGTAAAGTTTGGCAAACCCATACCGCCACACCCTCTGAGCTTTTGTAGAATTAGTAGTGTAATTCTACATGGATTTTTATTCCAAATAGATTTCAACAGGGCAGAATGGGCCTTTCTAAAAAACAAAACATAAAGGCATAGTAAGGGAGATCTAATAAAATATAATATTTTGGGAAGGAGAGACATTTTAACCCCTTAAGGACACATGACATCATGACATGTGTGACATGTCATGATTCCCTTTTATTCCAGAAGTTTGGTCCTTTCAGGGGTTAACTAAATTGATCCTACCTAGCAAAGAAATTTAGAGGCCACACCACTTTTCTAGGTCAACCCTAAACCCGGGCCAGACCTTAGCCAGGTTATAAGTATGCATCTTTCACAGGTTCTTGCATAAGTTGATGCCCAAATAGGCTATATATAAGAATCTCTCCAGTCAAAGTCAAACGGTTCTTTCAAAATATTTAAGAAGAAAAAAAGACAGAGCCTGAGTTTTGTTAGTTTAGTTTCTAAAATAAAATTTTACCGAATTCTTGCAAGATAGACATCAACAGATCAATCGAAGGCAAACGATTTTTCAAAGAAAGCATGATGGCATCTGCAAATAGGCCTGTTTTGTGTTCTTTATCTCGTACTGCTATGCCCTCGATATCAGTACACTGGTGTATCATTTCTGCCAGGGGCTCCATTGCCAACACAAATAAAAGTGGCGGCAACGGGCACATCTGTCTAATCCCATTAGCCAAACAAAATAATCAGATACAAATCCAGTCGCCGATACTCTTGCAGTTGGATGACTGTACAGAGAAAACACAGCTCTGATGAAAAGATCGGGTATACTAAATCTCGACAAGACCTCCCCCAGGAACTCCCAATGAATTCTATCGAATGCCTTCTCTGCATCCAAAGAAAGGAGCAGAGAAGGCAAGATATTCAATTTAATTTGATGAATCAAATTGATGAAACGCCTTGTACTATCCGTGATCTGACGATTCACAACAAAGTCCACCTGGTCATTAACCCCTTAAGGACTGAGCCAAATGTACACGTTGTGAACAAAACAAAACGTAAACAAAACCTGGCATTTGCGCTATATGTCTGTCCAACCGTAATTCACCTCTTTCATATTAAATGCACTCCCCCTTATTATATATCATTTTATTCAAGGGAAACAGGGCTTTCATTTAATATCAAATATTTAGCTATGAAACATAATTTAATATGAAAAAAATGGGAGAAAATAAGAAATGTTATTTTTTTAGTTCTACATGACATTTTAACTGTCAATGTCATAATACTGTTGGCTTTTACTGCAATAAAATACACATATTTGTATCCAGCAAAGTCTCATGTGTAAAACAGTACCCCCTATGTACAGGTTTTATGGTGTTTTGGGAAGTTACAGGGTCAAATATAGCACGTTACATTTGAAATTGAAGTTCGCCAGATTGGTTACGTTGCCTTTGAGACTGTATAGTAGCCTAGGAAATAAATTTACACCCATAATGGCATACCATTTGCAATAGTAGACAACCCAAGGTATTGCAAATGGGGTATGTCCAGTCTTTTTTAGTAGCCATTTGGTCACAAACACTGGCCAAAGTTAGCGTTAGTATTTGTTTGTGTGTGAAAAATGCAAAAAACGCCAATTTTGGCCAGTGTTTGTGACTAAGTGGCTACTAAAAAAGACTGGACATACCCCATTTGCAATACCTTGGGTTGTCAACTATTGCAAATGGTATGCCATCATAGGGGTAATTTTAATTCTTGGGCTACCATAGGGTCTCAAAGGCAACATAACCAAACTGGCGAATTTTAATGTGAAAAAAATGAAACACAAGCCTTATATTTGACGCTGTAACTTTTGAAAACACCATAAAACCTGTATATGAGGGGTACTGTTGTACTCGGGAGACTTCGCTGAACACAAATATTTGTGTTTCAAAACAGTAAAAAGTATCACAGCAATAATATCGTCTGTGTAAGTGCTGTTTGTGCGTGAAAAATGCAAAAAACTTCACTTTTACTGGCAATATCATCGTTGTTATACATTTTACTGTTTTGTACTAATATTTGTGTTCAGCGAAGTCTCCCGAGTAAAACAGTACCCCCTATGTACAGATTTTATGGTATCTTGGAAAGTTATAGGGTTAAATATAGTGCTAGCAAATTAAATTCCCTATACTTTCGGCATGGGTTGTCAGCCAGGTCCCGCTAATCGTAATAAATTAATATACCTAATTATGTAAAAATATTACATAAATATATATGTAGAATTAATATATGTATATATATATATATGTATGTGTGTATATATATATATATATATGTGTATATATATATATATACATATATATATTTTTTTATATTTTTATTTATATATAGGTATATATAGTGATATATACGTATATATTTATGTATATAGATATATATTATGTCATTCTATGTGTATTTTGATATAAATATATATATGTATATATATATATTAATATCACAATACAGTTAGAACGAAATAACATCTATCTATATATTTTTTTATTCTTTTTTTTTATTCTTTTTTTAATTTTATTTTTTAACATATTTACTTTTTTATATTATATATAAATATATATAACAATAATTATATATATATTTAATCAGTATCAGTCTACGTGTAATTTGATATTAATATATATATATATATATAATATATATATAATTATATGTATATTAATAGTAAAATGCACCTAGACAGTGTATGTGTGTGTATGTATATGTGTATATATATATACTTAGATCATATATATATATACTATATATATGATCTAAGTATATATATTTTTATTTTTTACACTTATTTAATTTATTTTATTTTATTTCCAGCCAGCAGGGGGACTAACTGTCATTACAGTTAGTCCCCCTGCTGGCAATGCACCAGGCAGCTAACCTCGCAAGGACCTCACTCTCACATGGCCGGGGGGGCTGCAGGACGTCGGATGTGCCGCGGGGGGCTCCCTTGGAGTACTATTACGCCCTGCGGCGTTTAGAGCCGCTTAGAATAGTGCGTAATAGTACGCCCTCCGGTTTTAAGGGGTTAATAATTACAATGGGAGAATTTGAGCAAGTCTAGTAGCCAATATTTTGGAATACATTTTTGTGTCATTATTAATCAAGGAAATGGGATGAAAATTTAGACAAGAGTTCGGCACTTTACCAGGTTTGGGCAAAGTAATCATTTGGGCACTAAGGGCTTCCCTCGGCATCTCTTCCGTATTCCAATAATTGTTAAATAGTTAAGTCAGATGGGAAGTAAGGATACCCGAGAAAGACTTCTAAAATGACATTGTGAAACCATCAGGTCCCGGAGCCTTACCGGCAGGAATCCCTTAATGGCGTCCAAAATGTCATTTTGGAAAATGGGAGACTTTAGAGTGTTCAATTTATCAGCCGAAATTTGTTTCAATAGGACCCTGCCAAGAAACTAGCATATTTTTTCAGATGCAGGCTGTAGAGAAGTAGGATCAATAGCCAAATTATGTAATTTTTTATAGTAAGTGGCGAACATGTTACTAATTTTAACAGGATGGGTAACTTTTATGCCATCATCACCAATTAGATACTTTATTCTAGCTTGGGACAGCCTATGTCGCAACTTTTATGCCGTTTGCATAAAAAGATTGTTTTAGTCTCTTTAACATCAGGACTGTGTACTCTAATTGAAGAACATTCATTTTATTTTTAATGTCAGAAATCATAGCGGCAAGTGATGAAGAAGGGCCAAATTTATTTGCGAGATTTAAATTATATAAATCTTTTTCCAATTCTTTTACATTTTTAGATCAAATTATTTTCAAATACGCAGCTGGCTGTATAAAATGTCCTCGCAAAACAGCTTTGTGGGTATTTTATATTATCACTAGGTATGCCCCTCCTCGTACCCTCCGCTCTGCCCGCGACCACCTCCTGACCGCTGCTCGCACCCGTACGGCCAACTCACGCTTGCAGGACTTCTCACGGGCGGCTCCTCTCCTATGGAATAACTTGCCTACTGCCATCAGACTCTCCCCTAGTCTTCAATCATTTAAGAAGGGCCTTAAATCCCATCTCTTCAGGAAAGCGTATGGCCTCCCAGAGTAATCTCTCCCTTACATACCTGTCCCTATGGGATAGTGCTTTGCTCTCTCCTCCAGCTCTGCTTCACTCCTACTTGATATTTCCTATCCTAATGTTTCTAATACCCCACCTCCTATAGACTGTAAGCTCATTTGAGCAGGGTCCTCTTCAACCTATTATTCCTGTAAGTTTTCTTGTAATTGTCTTATTTATTGTTACATCCCCCCCCTCTCAAAATATTGTAAAGCGCTACGGAATCTGTTGGCGCTATATAAATGGCAATAATAATAATAATAATAATAATCACTATATCACTATAGGCTCCCTTGATAAAACTATTTATGGGTTTGAAAAATCAGGTATCTCTTATAATTATTTTGTATACTTGTATTCAGTGATTCATGTATTATGTAGTCTGCTTATATGTAATTGCAGAATTTGTAGCTATTGCATCGCATTTTCCATTTGACATGGTGTGTTTTTTTTTTTTTTTTTAAATTCTTTATTTTTGTTGTGCACAATATTAACAAATAACCTTGGTGCGCCACAACAGCGACATCAGGGTGAATTGGTGGACATACGCAATACAAGTTGTGACATTTGCTAAACAGGCACATTTTTAGAATAGTATTTCAATAGTTTAGGTCCTCGTTTAAGTGGGTTAGCGAGGTGCACGTGTCAGGAAAGGGTAAACAGAGGAGTGACATAGATACGAAGTATGACCTGTGCAAGCATTGTTTGAACACGGTTTTACAATGTAGTATACGTTAGGTTAATTCTATCCTATCTCTTGTCTGGCTAGGCTGGTAATAAGTGGTTGCATATTGTGCTAGACTTAAACCATAACTAAGATTGACTTTTATCCTATACAAGATTACATGTCTATCTGAGTATGGGTACACGAGTGAGTTAAGTGAGTGAAGGCATGCTTATATACCTGAGGCAAAATGTGAGAAAAAATGGTGAGAGAAAAAGGATATAGATAGAGGAAGAAAGGAAATCTTGAACCATGCCCATAGTGAGAGCTGCTCAGAGTGTGAAGAGGTCTTTACTTTTTATAAAAGGCAGGAGGTACAGGAGCTATCCCCATGATCCACAGCACAGTCCCTGGGGTATTCCCACAGACAGTTCATGCGTGTCTGACCTCCGATCTACCAAGCCTTCGGCTTTATAAGAGTGGGTCCAGTATAGTAAGGAGGAGTCCATCACATTGCTTGGTGAGAGGGTGAGTGTGTTTATTCTCTCGCTGCTGCCTATTCCTCCACGTGAGCTAGTTGGAGCGCAGGAGTGTCTGTCTGGGCGGCAGAGTTGTCAGCGTTGCGTGGTGAGGGGTCGGGAAGCAGATTCCGGCTGTTCGTCGCCGCTAGATCCGGGATTTCCGCACGCTGGAAGGTCAGTAAGCTTAGGTGCGTTTATGTTGGGGAACCCCTCTGCCTCACCTCCGTCTGTGCTACCCCGGTAGTTTCGGTTAGCTGAACCTCCATGGTTTCTGGCTTTGCCGCCTTTTCGGTTTTGCCCGCCAATGCCGCCATTTTGGGAATGGAGGGTCTTCCTCACTGCAGGCGCCTGGGGTTGCGGGGACAGTCTCCTGGGACCGGGATGACCCCCACCGGCCCAGAGGGGGGGGATACGGGGCCCCTACCACGTGGCAGCGGAGTTCCGAGATGAAACCGCAGGGCAGGATAGCGAGGTGGCGGCCGTCCACCTCACTCACCGCCCGGGTAGGCCCCAGATATGGCGGTGCCGATGTGCCTTTTCCGCGGTCAAATCGCTTGTGGTCCGGTTGGCTTCAGCACCAGCCCCTCCTTGCCCGCAGGACCGTTGTTGCCAGACTGCAGATAAGTCGTTTGATGTGTTTTAGAAGCTTGAAAGTCATGTTTCTGCAGGAGCTCGCCTTGTGTGCGACCTCACAGCATGGCGGTCGGGCCCCGCCCCCTGGTGTGTTTTTTTCATTCATTGATACAATTAATGAGAGAGCCTATTACTGTGACCCATCTAATATTTTTTTTTTGTTTATATATATTTGTGGACGTGCCCCTTGTTCAAGTAAAATATAAAAGGGAATCATGGTATGTCACACATGTCATGTGTCCTTTAGGGGTTAAAAAGATTTCAAAATCCTCACCTGGAAATTATAGACCTGTGAGCTTAACTTCTGTGACTGGAAAAATATACTATTATTATTATGATATTTATTATTATGATATTTATAAAGCGCCATCAAATTCCGCAGCGCTTTACAATGGGTGGACGAACAGACATGTAGTTGTAACCAGACAAGTTGGACACACAGGAACAGAGGGGTTGAGGGCCCTGCTCAATGAGCTTACATGCTAGAGGGAGTGGGGTAAAATGTCACAAAAAGGTAAGCATAGTATAAGACTAGTGACAATTGCAGAAGAGGAATCATTCAGGAGCTTTTAACAGCTTTTATGAAGAAGTGGGTTTTTAACGATTTTTTGAAGGAGTGGAGACTGAGTGAGCATCTAACGGAGGAGGGAAGCGAGTTCCACAGGAACGGTGCAGCCCTCGAGAAATCTTGAAGGTGAGTGTTACAAATCGCTATTTGTAACTGGCCCTTTAAATGGAAAATTGCCCTGCTTCCCTGGATTGTGGAGAAGCCTATTTGCCAGCCTCCTTCCTCATGACTATGGCCCCTGGAAGATTGTGCCCCTGAAAACTTTTTAACCTATATTGGGCTGCTGCTGGCCCTTTAAGAACTGTCTGGGGCCATATTGAGACTTTGGGTAACAATACCCTTTAAGACTATGGCCCCTGGAAGGTATTACCTGTTAAAGACTCTTTTAGCAGATTGGATTTTATAAGACTGTCCCTTTAAATAATTTGGAACAGTGCTGCAGCTTTAAATGGGCACTTCGGATGCAGCCGAAGTGCCGAAGTATTCGAAGTGGCCGCCATTCGACAAACGAACACGTGGCGGCGGCCTTCTTTGTTCATTCGAACGAGGTCAGCGGTATGTGTAGCCAAATTCATGGAACTGAAATTGGCTACACATTTTACCGAACACCGCTGACCCTTACCTTCTTCTACACTTCGTTTTTCCCGTTCGAAATGGGACTTAGTCGTTTTTCGGCATGAAATTGACCGACCGCACAGCCCAAATCTATGGAACTGTTTTGGGCAGGAAATTGTGTTTGCGGTCGGTCATAAAGGGACCTCCAGCTAACTTTTGATCCGCTGGAGGGATTTGGCTGATTTTTGGAAGTGTTTATGTTTGATGTATGCTGAGTCTGAATATGTGTTTATGGAGATTGAATGTATAGTTTTAAAGTTACAGTGTATGTGTGAAAACTGTATTTTTACTGTATGCTATAATTATGTTATGTGTTTATCTGAGGGGAGGAGACGTGGGGGTGGTACCATGTATGTGATTGGTTAATTTCAACCTCCCCCTGGGAGTGTCCTGTGTGTACCTTTTTGTAATAAAAAGCAGGCTGGGTGTCCCAGTCCTCAGTTCTTCTTGACCCTTCAAAACGTAACCTTGTCTCGTTATTGGAGGGAATTGCTGTATCACACTGGGGATTGCTATGATCTGCATATTCCCCTGAGCTTTCAATCACTTAGCTCTTTTAAGAGCTTGTTCCGGATACGCTCTCCTGGAGGAGAGGTCTTCCCCACACGGTCCTGAATGCTGGAGGTTCATTCCAGGGTGGAAGGAAGACGGCGCGGCTCCAGTTAAGCTACGGCGGTTGTGGAGCCTGCGGTGGTTGTGGTGTCGTCTGCAGTGCTTGGAGTCCTCTGAGAGCGCTAGGAGCATCCATCAACGGAGGGTACTCGGTCGGAATACACGGAGCTCCGTTACAGCGAGCATCGGAGGTGGGAGTACGGACAGAAGATAGACGTAAGTCTTCAGCAAATCGTAAGGGCCTAGACGGGACATACTTGTGTATAAGGGAGGATAGATTGGTGGGAGCAGCATTATGTAGAGATTTGAAAGAAAGAACCAGCATTTTAAATTGAGCTCTATATTTTTATAGGAAGCCAATGTAGGGACTGACAGAAGAGTGAGGCATGGGAGGTGCAGGTGGACAGGAAGATGAGGCTCGCTGCTGCATTCATTATGGACTGTAACGGCACAAGTTGGGAGCACGTAAGACCACTGTGAAGCGTATTACAGTAGTCAAGGCAAGAGAGGACAGTGGAATGGACCAACACCATAGTCGCATCTGGCGTTAAGTATGGGCGGATGCGTGCAATGTTTTTGAGATGGAAATTACAGGATTTGGCGATAGAATGAACATGAGGCTTGAAGTAGAGGTCGGAGTCAAAGAGAACACCTAGGCAGCAAGCCTCCGTGGTGGAGCTGATGGTAGCACAGTTGACTTGGAGGGAGACAAACACAGGAGTAACAACACTTGAGGGAGGAAAGACGAGAATTTCTGTTTTGGTCCAGTTTAGTTTAATGAAGTGGGCAGGCATCCAGTTAGAAATAGCATAGAGGCAGCCAAATACATGTTTTAGTGTTTGCAGATGACACAAAACTTTGTAAAGTAATAAAATGTGAGCAAGATATTGCTTTGCTGCAGAGGGATTTAGATAGATTGGGGGGACTGGGCACCAAAAATGGCAGATGAAATTTAATGTAGAGAAATGCATAGTTATGCACTTCGGAGTCAAGAATGTACAAGCAACTTACACCCTAAATGGTAGGGAATTGGGGATAACAACACACGAGAAGGATTTAGGAATTGTTATAGACAACAAATTAGGCAGCAATATGCAATGTCAATCTGGTCAGTAAGGTTTTGTCATGTATAAATAGGGGCATAATTTCTCGGGATGAAAATATAATTATTCTGTTCAATTTTGGGCACCTGTTCTACAGAAGGATATCATGGCACTAGAAAAAGTGCAGAGACGAGCTACAAAATTGATGAAAGGAATAGAGCATTTTAGTTACGAAGAAAGGTTAACATTTTTAATTCTCTGACTGAAGATATGAGTCCAGACAGATGTTTATTTAGTTTTTATTTTTGTAGTGCATAGATTGAATACAGGCAAGCTAGAGGTACCCCAACGGCATTCCTCAAGCATAGCATCACATGTGACAATTGGGGTATTTAGAAAAGACTTGCACTATTTTATAGAATAATAGAAACAAGATAAACATCAAGCTAATCAATCATGTCTGACTTCAAGGGTAAACGAAGGAGAGTCATAATGTTGGCGATTACATTGAAATGAGCCAGGTATGTTCACCATATTTTGATAACCTATGTATCCAGGCACACATGGTGAGGGAACATAATGTACGTTAGGTAAACATGCTAGTAAGATCGCTGTTAGTAGGGGTATGTCAAGTAAACAGTGACTGTGAGTAGGGATCTGTCTAGTAAACAGTGAGCACCCCAGGGGGGTGCAGTGTCAGTAGAAAGATGTACTGCTGTGATACTAGACAGTGTGAGGAGAGGCGACAGAAAGGAAAGCAAATCATAAGAAAAAGCATAATAAAGGCATAATACACAAGGCTTGGTGTATGGCATGTTAAACACAAAAATTGCTTCTCTGGTTGCCTATTCCTCTTGGTGGCAGGGTTGCTGTGTCGCTTGGGTCAGTGGCACTCTGGGCCGGCATCTGTAAGCCACAGACTTGGGTTCGTTGAGGGACCAAGTCTATCCCCATCAGGGGGGGTGAAGGTGGTGCGGGTTTTTCTCTGCTTGTTTGCTGTTCTCCGCCCGCATGGACAATGCCTAGAGGTCTTGCCTCGTGTGGCTCTCTGCCTGGGTGAATGAAGGTGAGGTTGTGGGAGTTACGGTTCTTGTTTTATGCTCTGAGGAGGCTTCCCCTTGCCTGAGTGCCCGGTTCTCCTGTTTCCCTTCCTCGGCACCGAGCTGTGGGTAGTGGCATCCTGTAGACGAGCTTGTAACTTGAGCCAAAAGGCCTGGAATATTTGATCCAGCTGCCTCAGTGTGTAGGATGGGGGCCCTAAATAATTGAATAAGTGTCGCTGAGTGCCCCTTTGGTTACAGTCGTGCCATGTGCGTTTGTGCAGGCCGCGATTTTGAGCCACACTGTGTGGTTTGCTCTGTGGACTAGGAAGGCAACGCTGGTGTAGCTGACTGCTCTCCAGGGGGGACTGGGATATCCCCCGCAGGTCCAGAAGGAAGGGGGGTTGGAATGTCGCCTGTATAATGGCTTAGTTCAGCGCGATTAGAGCGGCTGTCTCTCCCCCGTTCTGACTCCAGTAGACATCAACCTGCTGCCGCGGTTCTCGATGCCTCCGAGCGTCGCTAACGGTACTCACAAGTAGAGTAATGTTCCCCCAGCATGGAAGTCACCGTGAGCAGAGGATTCTGAGTTGTCTGCCCGGGATATCACCGGGTAAGCCGTGTTTACAGTAGGAGCTCGTGTGATGCACGTCTTGCCTGCTTGCAGTCCAGGCTCCGACCCCCCATACAGATGTTTAAACAGCAATTGGATAAATACTTCCAAAAACATAACATAACATAACATACAGAGATATAATTTCTAATTAGTGAGGTAATAGCTGCTTGATTCAAGGAGATATCTGATTGCCATTTTGGGGTCAAGAAGGTATTGTTTTCTAGTTTGTTGCAAAATTGGAAGCGCTTCAGACTGTTTTTTTTTGCCTTCTTTTGGATTAACAGCAAAAACATGTGAGGAAGGCTAAACCTGATGGACGCAAGTCTCTTTTCAGGGACACCGTCGGAGTGAGTACTGGACCCGTGGCGGCGGAAGCGTCTGGTTTGCACCTTCTTCTTAGCGCCACCCTATAAACAAATGGAGGACGCGTATACTTGCAGCAACTTTCTACTGGACGGCTCCAGGGTGTCACAGCTGGGATATCATGAGTAGAGTTAATCCCTTTTGCATACAGCTTTGCCCAGAATAGGTCGCAGACTCAACTGAATGCCTGGAGTATCGGTTCCACCGGCTTGGGCAGCAGTAGGGAGGTTTCAACTTTGGTAGGCCCCAGCAGGGCGGCCATTTTAGCCACTAGGCTGCAACTCTCCAGCTTATCAGACAAATGCTGTGCTTAGCTATGTGACCAGATCAAGCTTCCATTAGAGACTTGGATATTCCCCACCGGTCCAAAGGGGGGAACAGGGCTCAGAGGGAGCAAGCTCCAGATCGAAGCCGAGGATCAGCCCCATCCTCGAGTCCAGCTCTCGGCTGCAGGTAGGTCTATCACAGGCTGCATTCAATTGTATCGGACAATAAGATGCCAGTAGTTTGACAAATTGTTCCCCAGGGTTGTGGAGAAGCTTGTAGCCGAAATGAGAATGTAAAAGTTCAATTTTGGGCTTATTAAAGGGATTTCCCTGAGGAGCTCCAGCACCATGCGACCTTCCTGGTTGCCTATCAGACCCCGCCCCCTACATTTTTTTAAAATACCAATAATAGAGGAATTAAATTAAGCTCTAATCAGACTTCTATAATTTTTTTTAGATTTAGATGTTTATGTAGAAAACAACAATTTAAAAACCAGCACTTTAAAAAAAATTCAAAAGTACAAACACTTTTATTGTACTCCTACGATTAAAATTAAACTGCACTGATCAAACTGTTTTAAGAACCCAAGCCGAAGCCCTTAAAGATAAATTAATTGAAAAAAAACTCCAAAGTCACTAAGTTAAAGCGGCACTGTCATGCCAAACTTAACTTTCTTTAATCGATTCCTCTTCTCTCTCTTTCTCAGGATCTGTTCTTCATTTATTCCTGTCTGCTCTAGTATTCTTTAAAACATAAGACAAAGTAGGGACTATTTGTATTATGGAGGTTTCCTATGCTGGACCATCTCTGACCAGCGGAGGAGCAAAGTGTGCTTCATTTCCAGTGGTCAGAGAAATTTTCCTACAATTCTTACCTTTCCTCCGTGTTCAGCCACGTCAACCACTGCTGTCCTCCTTGCCCCCTCTCAACCATCCGCCACTCCGTCTCTCGCCTTGAGCAGTTCCTGCTCATCTGCCCACAGTCAGGTGTCTGTCAAGGACATGTTTGAGCATAAGAAGCCAATGTCACAAAGTCACCCCCTTGCCCGGCATCTGACAGCTGGCTTGTCTGAACTCTTAGCCCACCAGCTTTTACCATACAAGCTGGTGGAGTCTGAGGCGTTCCAAAAATTTGTAGCTATTGGCACACCGCAGTGGAAGGTACCCGGCCAAAATTTATTTGCACAAAAGGCAATACCCAACCTGTACTCGATTGTGCAAAAGAAAGTAATGGCATGTCTGGCACACAGTATTGGGGCTAGGGTCCATCTGACCACTGATCCCTGGTCTGCAAAGCATGGTCAGGGCAGGGATATCACCTACACTGCGCATTGGGTAAACCTGCTGACGGCTGCCAAGCATGGAATGCGTGGCTCTGCAGAGGAGTTGGTGACACCGCCACGACTTGCAGGCAGGCCTGCTGCCACCTCCTCTACTCCTCCTATTCCATAACCTCCTCGGCTGAGTCCTCTACTGCTGCTGCGTCTTGCTCCACATCAACGGCACCCCCCCAGCTCCCCAGGTACTATTCCACATCCCGGATACGGCAGTGTCACGCTGTCTTGGGTTTGACTTGCCTGAAAGCAGAGAGTCACACCGGACCAGCACTCCTGTCCGCCCTGAACGCACAGGTGGATCAGTGGCTGACTCCGCACCAACTGGAGATCGGCAAAGTGGTTTGTGACAACGGAACAAATTTGTTGGCTGCATTGAATTTGGGCAAGTTGACACATGTGCCGTGCATGGCACATGTGTGTAATCTGATCGTACAACGCTTTGTGCATAAGTAACCAGGCTTACAGGACGTTCTGAAGCAGGCCAGGAAGGTGTGTGGCCATTTCAGGCGTTCCTACACGGCCATGGCGCACTTTTCAGATATCCAGCGGCGAAACAACATGCCAGTGAGGCGCTTGATTTGCGACAGCCCGACACGTTGGAATTCAACACTCCTAATGTTCGACCGCCTGCTCTAACAAGAAAAAGACGTTAACGACTATTTGTATGACCGGGGTGCTAGGACAGCCTCTGCGGAGCTGTGAATTTTTTTGCCATGTTACTGGACGCTCATACGCAATGCCTGTAGGCTCATGCGTCCTTTTGAGGAGGTGACAAACCTAGTCAGTCGCACCGAAGGCACCATCAGCGACATCATACCATTTGTTTTCTTCCTGGAGCGTGCCCTGCGAAGAGTGCTGGATCAGGCCATAGGTGAGCGTGAAGAGGAAGAGGAAGAGTTGTGGTCACCATCACCACCAGAAACAGCCTTATCAGCATCGCTTGCTGGACCTGCGGCAACGCTGGAAGAGGATTGTGAGGAAGAGGAGTCAGAGGAGGAATGTGGCTTTGAGGAGGAGGAGGAAGACCAACCACAACAGGCATCCCATGGTGCTTGTTTTCACCTATCTGGTACCCGTGGTGTTGTACGTGGCTGGGGGAAGAACATACCTTCAGTGAGATCACTGAGGACGAGGAACGGGACATGAGTAGCTCGGCATCCAACCTTGTGCAAATGGGGTCTCTCATGCTGTCGTGCCTGTTGAGGGACCCTCGGATAAAAAGGCTGAAGGAGAATGACCTGTACTGGGTGTCCACGCTACTAGACCCCCAGTATAAGCAGAAAGTGCCTGAAATGTTACCGAATTACCGCAAGTCGGAAAGGATGCAGCAGTTCCAAAATAAATTAAAAGGTATGCTTTACACAGCGTACAAGGGTGATGTCACATCACAACGGGAATCTAACAGGGGAAGAGGTGATAGTAATCCTCCTCCTCCCACGACCACGCCGGCAAGGACAGGACGCTTTACAGACGTGTTGTTGATGGAGGACATGCAGAGCTTTTTAAGTCCTACGCATCGCTACAGCCCTTCGGGGTCCACCCTCAGAGAATGACTCGACCGACAGGTAGCAGACTACCTCGCCTTAATTGCAGATATCGACACTATGAGGAGCGATGAACTCCTTGACTACTAGGTGTGCAGGCTTGACCTGTGGCCTGAGCTATCCCAATTTGCGATAGAACTTCTGGCCTGCCCCACTTCAAGTGTCCTGTCAGAAAGGACCTTCAGTGCAGCAGGAGGTATTGTCACTGAGAAGAGAAGTCGCCTAGGTCAAAAAAGTCTAGATTACCTCACCTTTATTAAGATGAATGAGGGATGGATCCCGAAGGGACTGACAGTGGGCGATACCTTCGACTAAAAAAGGCCTGATGAGGGGGACGTAACAGGGATTAAACTGATAAGAATAGTACTACTTAACACACCATTCCTATCTGATGGCACATTCGATTGCACGCGCAGTGCCCCAAATTTGAATTAGGAGGACCGACCAAGCATCTTTTTCCATCTTCCAGTTTCTAAAATCGATAGGGGACGTAACAGGGATTAAACTGATAGGAATAGTACTACTTAACACACCTTATAATAACGCAGAGAGAGGCAACGCAGAGAGAGGAGTCGGAAGAAGAAGAGTCAGAGGAGGAAGGTGGCTTTGAGGAGGTGGAAGACCAAACACCGCAGGCGTCCCAGGGGGCTTGTTGTCACCTTTCGGGGACCCTTGGTGTTGTACGTGGCTGGGTGGAGGAAGAGACCTTCAATGACATCAGTGAGGACAAGGAACGGGACATGGCTAGCTTGGTATCCAACCTTGTGCAAATGGGGAGTTTGCGGTTTTGCAAATGGACTGTTTGCGGTTGTTTGCGGTGTGTTAAACGGGGAGTTTTAGTCTGAAGCGGGCGTAACCCTTACACTACCTGATCGATACAACATCATACCTGATGTTTTAAAGCACGTTATTCCAAACAATTTAGGAATGTTAGGTGATTTATGCCCTTTATGGATTAAAACCAGACTCTGCATTAACTATGTAATTTTCCATGGGAGTTTTGCCATGGATCCCCCTCCGGCATGCCACAGTCCAGGTGTTAGTCCCCTTGAAACAACTTTTCCATCACTATTGTGGCCAGAAAGAGTCCCTGTGGGGTTTAAAATTCGCCTGCCTATTGAAGTCTATGGCGGTTCGCCCGGTTCGCCTGTTCGCGAACATTTGCGGAAATTCGCGTTCGCCGTTCGCGAACGGAAAATTTTATTTTCGCGACATCTCTAGTAATAAGTAATTTAAATAGAAAGTCCCAGGAATGAGATTCCATTTAGAGTTCATTTGTTAGTGCCTTGATATCTTTCTTGGAATTAGTGCAGAATTCCCAAAGTAGTTCCCGGATGTCTGTGGAAGCAGATGGTTCAGGTAAGGTCTGTGGGTAAATGTGTGGGAGGACACGTTGGCACAATCAGATTCGGTTCCACCAGCCATCATAGGTTTATGTTCTACAAAGGGCAGGATTAATTTCTGGGTATGGAAGCTGTGCACAGTTTACCTGTGGTGTACCTGCTTTCCCAAATAGACCCTGAACATTCTCCACTCAATTAGTGTCTAATTGGTATGGATTTAGATCATGGACTATTGCATTTTATAATTGTGTCCATATCCAGGTGGTAGCTAGCTCAAAACATGTCTGCTATCATTGGCTGTATGCTCCCCCCCATAAATGCAATGCATTTTTGTTACATATTTTCTAAAAGTGTATTTGTTATTTCTCACATTATTTGGTATGACTTTTGTATTAAATTAAAAAAAAAAAAACTACCAAAACAACAGTACATAATTATCTTTGAAAATACAAGCACAATTCCAGAGAGAGAGATAGAGAGATAGAGAGAGAGAGAGGGGGGGGGGGAGGGGGGAGAGTTCTTCCCAATTCCTTTGAAGAAAAGGCTAATTTTAGAATATGGTATTTCATTCGTACTTCTCCAAATTATCTTCTGACTTACTCATCTATTTGACATCTGGTCCTGGCTAAAAAGGAAAAGATAAACTGAAATTAATTATTTATATACAATATGCACAAACATGATGTATGCTGTATTGTAGGTTCACTCAAATATTATAGTCAAAATACATATGAAAGAGAATTTGCTTCTACTTTTAAATGTGCAAAACGTAGCCAATACACACACAAGATGTATATGACAAAAATAAACAGAAAGAAAAATTATTACATAATATTACACAACAGTGCATACCAGCAAGAATATCTCCAAACCCATTGTCTGTTATGCCGAGTAAAAAAATTAAAAGCATACAAGCACGTTGAATTAACCCCTTAACCCCTTAAGGACCGGCCTGTTTTTGCGATGTTTGTACGTTAAGGACCAGAGCAGTTTTAACACTTTTGTGGTGTTTGTGTTTAGCTGTAATTTTCCGCTCTCTCATTTACGGTTCCCATACAAGTTATATATTGTTTTTTTCACGACGAGAAGGGCTTTCTTTACATACCATTATTTGTATTATGTAATATATTGTATTTACAAAAAAATAAAAAAATATGGTGAAAAATAAAAAAAACAACATATTTTTGGACTTTTACTTGAAAAATCTTTTACTTATTTACAAAAGCTAATGAAAAAAACTGCTAAATAGATTCAAAATTTTGTCCCGAGTTTAAAAACACCCAGTGTTTACATGCTTTATTGCTTTTTTTTGCAAGTTATAGGCCTATAAATACAAGTAGGAAATTGCTGTTTCAATATATATATATTTTAAATGTATCAATAGTGACATTGTAACACCGTTATCTGTCATAAATCCCCGAAACACACCTAACATGTACATATTTTTTTTAAAGTAGACAACCCAGGGTATTCAAAATGGGGTATGTCCAGTCTTTTTTAGTAGCCACCTAGTCACAAACACTGGCCAAAGTTGGCATTTATATTTGTTTGTGTGTTAAAAATGCAAAAAACGCTAACTTTGGCCAGTGTTTGTGACTAGGTGGCTACTAAAAAAGGCTGAACATACCCCATTTGCAATACCTTGGATTGTCTTCTTTTGCAAATGGTATGCCATCATGGGGCTAATTCTCATTCCTTGGCTACCATACGCTCTCAAAGGCAACTTAACCAATCTGACAAATTTCAATAAAAAAAAAAAAAAGTAAAATCAAGCCTTATATTTGACCCTGTAACTTTCACAAACACTATAAAACCTCTACATGTGGGGTACTGTTATACTCAGGAGACTTCGCTGAACACAAATATTAGTGTATCAGAACAGTAAAATATATCACAGCAATAATATCCTCAGTGAAAGAGCTGTTTGTGTGTGAAAAATGCAAAAAACTTCACTTTCACTGACAATATCATCGCTGTGATATGTTTTACTGTTTTGAAACACTAATATTTGTGTTCAGCGAAGTCTCCCGAGTAAAACAGTACCCCCATGTACAGGATTTAGGGTGTCATAGAAAGTTACATATTTAAACACAGTGCTAGCAAATTAAATTATCTGGACTTTCGGCCTGGGTTGGCAGGCAATCATTAAAATTACTTAATTAGGTAAAATATTACATAAATACGCACGTATAATTTTAATATATATACATATTTATATATTTGACGTCTACGTGTATATTTATGAAATTATTTATGTAATTATGTATGTGGACATATGTATATTTCGTATTATTTTTATTTATTTATTTATACATAGATATATATATCATTACATTCTAAGTGTATTTTGATATAAATATATATATATCAATATCAAAATACTGTTAGAATAAAATTGCGCATATATATATAATTTTTTTTAATTATTAAAAATTATATTTATTTTTATTAACATATTATTTGTATTTTATAATAATATATATATATATATACCATATATATAGTTATTATATATATTGTATATATTCGTGTGTAATTTAAATATAAGTGTATTTTTATATTAATATACGTATATAAAAATATAAAAATACACTTAGTATGACATTATATATATATGATATATATACATATATTATATATAGGTATCTATAGATATAATACATATATATATATCATATATATATATATATATTATATTTTTTTTTACACTGATTGCTATTTTTTTTTTACTTTATTTAATGATTTTTCACTTGCAGGGAGACTGCCTGTCAGCACAGACAGTCCCCCTGCAGGCAGACACATGGACCCCTATTGCGGTCATGTGATCGAGTGATCACATGGCCGTGGGGTCCTGATCTGCCGAGGGGGGACTGCCCGGGCAGACAGGCGACCCCCCTGGACCGGGAGGAGAGCTGATCGCCGCCGTGGGACCGACGGCGATCAGGTAAGTAGCCCCAGACCGTTATGACGGTTCAGGACCGTCAGCGGTCCAAACGCACGTTTTACCGCTGACGGTCCTGAACCGTCAGCGGTCCTGAAGGGGTTAAGACCGCAGCCAAATGTACAAGTTGTGATCAAAACAAAACGTAAACAAAACCTGGCATTTGCGCTATATGTCTGTCCAACTGTAATTCACCTCTTTCATATTAAATGCACCCACACTTATTATATATAATTTTATTCAGGGGAAACAGGGCTTTCATTTAACATCAAATATTTAGGTATGGAACATAATTTAATATGAATAAAATATAAAAAAATGGGAGAAAATAAGATTTTTTGAACATTTTCTTAGTTCTATGTGACATTTTAACTGTGAATGTCAAAATACTGTTTACTTTTACTGCAATAAAATACACATATTTTTATTCAGTGATGTCTCACGTGTAAAACAGTACCCCCTATGTACAGGTTTTATGGTGTTTTGGGAAGTGTTTGTGACTAAGTGGCTACTAAAAAAATACTGAACATACCCCATTTGCAATACCCTGGGTTGTCTACTATTGCAAATGGTATGCCATCATGGGGTTAATTTGCATTCCTGGGCTACCGTACGGTCTCAAAGGCAACATAACCAACTTGGCAAATTTTAATGTGAAAAAACTGAAACGCAAGCCTTATATTTGACTCTGTAACTTTTGAAAACACCATAAAACCTGTACATAATGGGTACTGTTATACTCGGGAGAATTCGCTGAACACAAATATTAGTGTTTCAAAACAGTAAAACGTATCACAACAATTATATTGTCAGTGTAAGTGCCCTTTGTGTGTGAAAAATTCAAAAAATGTCACTGTCACTGACGATATCGTCGTTGTAATACATTTTATTGTTTTGAAACACTAATATTTGTGTTCAGCTAAGTCTTCCGAGTAAAACAGTAGCCCCCAATGTACAGGTTTTATGGTGTCTTGGAAAGTTACAGGGTTAAATATAATGATAGCAAATTAAATTCCCTGAACTTTCGGCCTGGGTTGTCAGGCAGGCCCTGCAAATTGTAAATAATAAAATGACCAAATTATGTAAAATTATTACATAAATATATACGTAGAATTATTATATATATACGTGTGTATATAATTTTTTACAATTATTTTTATTTATATATAGGTATATATATAGTGATACAGTTGCAAGAAAAAGTATGTGAACTCTTTTGAATGATACGGATTTCTGCACAAATTGGTCATAAAATGTCATCTGATCATCATCTAAGTCACAACAATAGCCAATCACAGTCTGCTTAAACTAATAACACACAAAGAATGAAATGTTGCCATGTTTTTATTGAACACACCATGTAAACATTCACAGTGCAGGTGGAAAAAGTATGTGAACCATTGGATTTAATAACTGGTTGAACCTAATTTGGCAGCAATAACTTCAACCAAACGTTTCCTGTAGTTGCAGATCAGACGTGCACAACGGTCAGGAATAATTCTTGACCATTCCTCTTTACAGAGCTGTTTCCGTTCAGCAAAATTCTTGGGATGTCTGGTGTGAATTGCTTTCTTGAGGTCATGCCACAGCATCTGAATCGGGTTGAGGTCAGGACTCTGACTGGGCCACTTCAGAAGGAGTATTTTCTTCTGTTTAAGCCATTCTGTTGTTGATTTATTTCTATGCTTTGGGTCATTGTCCTGTTGCAACACCCATCTTCTGTTGAGCTTCAGCTGGTAGACAGATGGCCTTAAGTTCTCCCTTCAAAATGTCTTGATAAACTTGGGAATTCATTATTCCTTCGATGATATCATTCCATCCAGGCCCTGATGCAGCAAAGCAGCCCCAAACCATGATGCCCCCACCACCATACTTCACAGTTGGGATGAGGTTGATGTTGGTGTGCTGTGCCTCTTTTTTGCCACACATAGTGTTGTGTGTTTCTTCCAAACAACTCAACTTTGGTTTCATCTGTCCACAGAATATTTTGCCAGTACTGCTGTGGAACATCCAGGTGCTCTTGTGCAAACTGTAAACGTGCATCAATGTTTTGTTTGGACAGCAGTGGCTTCCTCTGTGGTATCCTCCCATGAAATCCATTCTTGTTTAGTGTTTTACGTATTGTAGATTTGCTAACAGGGATGTTAGCATTTGCCAGTGACTTTTGTAAGTCTTTAGCTGACACTCTAGGATTCTTCTTCACCTAATTGAGCAGTCTGCGCTGTGCTCTGCAGTCATCTTTACAGGACGGCCACTCCTAGGGAGAGTAGCAGCAGTGCTGAATTTTCTCCATTTATAGACAATTTGTCTTACCGTGGACTGATGAACAGCAAGACTTTTGGAGATACTTTTATAACCCTTTTCAGCTTTATGCAAGTCAACAATTCTTAATCGTAGGTCTTCTGAGAGCTCTTTTGTGCGAGGCATCATTCACATCAGGCAATGCTTCTTGTGAAAAGCAAACCCAGAACTGGTGTGTGTTTTTTATAGGGCAGGGCAGCTGTAACCAACACCTCCAATCTCATCTCATTGATTGGACTCCAGTTGGCTGACATCTCACTCCAATTAGCTCTTGGAGATGTCATTATTCTAGGGGTTCACATACTTTTTCCACCTGCACTGTGAATGTTTACATGGTGTGTTCAATAAAAACATGGCAACATTTCACTCTTTGTGTGTTATTAGTTTAAGCAGACTGTGATTGTCTATTGTTGTGACTTAGATGATGATCAGATCACATTTTATGACCAATTTGTGCAGAAATCCATATCATTCCAAAGGGTTCACATACTTTTTCTTGCAACTGTATATACGTATATACTTATGTATATAACAAAAATGTAGAAAGTCCTTGCACTCACGCTTAAGTGAACTGTTTGCCGGGTGCTTGAAATCCAGTTGCCTGATCCTGATGAAAGTCCCTGCTGGGACTGAAACGTTGAACTTATTTTTAATGGATTTCTAATAAACTGTAAGTTTTAACCTTCAAAAGTCCGAGAGTACTGATCAATACCTGTATATATACTTATGTATATATATATATATATATATATATATTATTTTGTTCTACATGTATTTTGATATCAATATATATATATATTAATTTTAAAATACATTTAGAATGAAATTACACATGTATATATATTTTTTATTTATTTAATTTTTTATTATTTTTTTTATTTTATTTTTAACGTATTTACATATTTATTTATTTTTTATTATATATAAATATATATAATGAAAATTATATATATATATTTAATCAATATCATTGTACGTGTATTTTGATAGTAATATATATATAATTATGTATATATTAATATTAAAATACACTTAGACAGTGTATGTGTGTGTATATGTTTGTATATATACTTAGACCATATATATATAAATGTATATGATCTAAGTATATATTATTTATTTTTTCACTGTTTTAACTTTATTTCATTTTATTTAGAGGCAGCAGGGGGAGTACCTGTCATTACAGGCGCCTGTCATTACTGCTGGCAATGCCTTGGATGGCTATGCCGTCCATGTGATTGCGAGGTACTCGCAAGGACCTCGCGATCACATGGTCCAGAGGGGCCGAAGAGGACGGAGGGGGACTCCCTGGGATCCCAGGTAAGTCCCCATACCGCGATCGCCGGCGACCAGGTAAGTATATAAGATTCTATTCTATGCCGCCCTGCAGCGTTTAGAGCCATCAAAATAGGGATGGCAAAGAACGCCCTGCGGTCTTAAGGGGTTAAAAGAACTGCATTAGAACCATAACAACATTGAAATTAAGTCGTTATAGTGCTCATAGGTCCTTGTGCTCTCTTACCTAAAGGGGTTAAACCATTCTTAAACCATTAAACCCAAAGGTTGCTTCAAGCACCAGACCTTCCTTTCCACAGTGTAATCTTCAGTTAAATTTCAGGAAATGTGGAGTGTTGCCAGATGGGGGGGGGGCACTGACGCCGCCCGCGTCTTCCTCTACGTCCCCCAGCGGCAGCATGCATGACACTACACGCTGGGAGACCGCCCATTTTACTAAACGCCAGGTCAGCCACCTGACCTGGCGTTAAAGGCACAGTGCCTCAATCACAGTGGGAGGTCTAGATATCTCCCACGTTTGATTGTTAATTCTGATTGGAAATTATCCTATCAGAATTAACCTAATGATTTATATACTTACCTTTCCTGTTCCTCTCTGCCCTGTTGTTGTCTTTGCTTGCTAGTATTGCTACTGAACTTGTGTTTCTGGTTACGTACTCTCTGGCTTGTTTATCTGACCTTGTGACTTTCTCCTACCCTTTGACCTCGGCTTGTTTCTCGTTATTCTGTCTTCTGGTTCCCCTTACTCGGCTTGTCTCCTGACTATTCTTTGTGTGCTTAGCCCAGCCACTCTAAGGTCCGGTACTGCACCTTTTCTCTGTGTGTGTTAGCGTGTTTGGTTCCTGGAATCGTGACAATAAAAGTATAAAACTCACCTTATTTCCAGCGAAGCGCGACTCAAAATGGCCAATTTTTTGCCAATCCAATGCTTTTCCATAGGGAAAACATTGGGTTGGCTTAAATCAGCACAAGGGCGGGGCCAAATGCCATTTTGGCCAATCAGGACCTTTGAATCAATGCATCTCTATGAGGAACATTCAGCGTCTCCATGCAGAGCGTGGGGACGCTGAACGGCAGGGCTGCTTACTGTGCAGCCCTGAGTCAGGAAGCCGCTCCAACGGCCATCTAAGGAGTGGCCACTTGGAGGTGTCCCTAGGGGCAATGTAAACACTGCCTTTTCTATGAAAAGGCAGTGTTTACATGAAAATCCCTGAAGGGAGCTATTATAATCACCAGAACATCTACATTAAGCTGTAGTTGTTTTGGTGACTATAGTGTCCCTTTAAGGTAGTGTGTATTAGATACATAAAAAATATGCAAATATGCAAAATATTAAAAAAAATGCCCACCATTGATGTTTACCCACTCTTGCTGCAAAACCCCATTATGTTCAGCTGTTGCAATAAACTCATACACAGCATTTACAATTCACATATTGCAACATACTGCCCAATAACCTTCTCTGCTTGGGCTATTTTCTATTTCTTGCTCTTTATTTATGCATTTTTACTTACTCATCCATTCTTATATTTTTTTTTAGTCATATTTGTAGTCAGTATGCCAAATTATTACTTAATACTGAACAATTTTGTAATTGTGAAGAGTTGCTGGTATTTAAAGTATTATAATTGTGGTTGAGTACTAGATAAATATGATTAATTTTTTGCGGAGTGCTATGCTCACCTCTTCTTGATATTGATATATCTTTGGTCCTTGGTCCATGAGCTGTTCTAAACTTTCCATTTGAGATTGGCATTGTTGGATTGCTGGCTGTGTTAGTTGAGTTTGTTGGTTGCCAGAAGACCACATCTGTGGATATGTCATGTTTACCAGATTGGGCTGTGGAAAGAACTGTGGCATGAAGGCAGGTACTGATTCTGGATTAACATGAGATCCTTGTTGATATGAGTTGATAAAGGGATAACTACTATATTGCAGACCTTGTAGAAACAAAGGAGATTGCTGCTGGTAACATGCATAATTGTAGAAGGGCTGAGGTGTGTAGGAATGCATGTGAAAAGGTGAATTAGAATACAGATTTCCCTTGGAAAAATCTGCAACGTTAAAAGAATCCAATATTGGTTCAGCAGCTGGATTTATAATCCCTCCTTGAATTGTTGATAAATCAGCTACATTACCTTCCCTACTCATTTCATTTTGGATGGAACTTTGATTTTGCGCTATTGAGTGAGAAAAGGATGCAGGCATACAGACATTGGGTGTATAGCGTGGCATGACATTTGCCACAGACATGTCTGACAAGTGAAAACTGGGAAATGAAGCTGCCCAATTATGAGGTCTATGGCTACTGCTGCCTAAGTTGTAGGCATGTTGGCTTGCAACTTGGAATGGAGTAACGGTGTTTGCAGTGGGAAGATGCTGAAGTTCTGAATGAGGGAAAGACTTATAAGAAGCCACAAGTTCTTCATCTTCATTTAATTTGCAAGTCACAGGGTGGAAAGAAGTTCTGCTTGTGGTTGGGTTATCACATGATGGATGTGATGTAATTATGAGGTCAGGCTGTTTAGCAGAAACCAGTGTAGACTGAGTTGATTTAGGAATTCCTGAATGTTTTGCTGATGGATCAGTGGAGTCACTTAAGCTCCCATAATTTGGGCAATTCTCTGGTTGGCTGTCTGAAGAGGTAATTAAAGAAATTTCACACGTATTCTCTTCTTCAGATACAGGAAAAAAGGCTTCTTCCCTATAAAACTTTATTACAAAAGAAAAACAAACTGATTGACAGCATGCAAACGTTCACAATTTATTTAGTCAATTGATTTTTTTTAATGTACTTTTTAATTTAACTCTATATTCCTTTGAACTAATAAGAACCAAAATTCATGGGGAAGGGAGGTATATAATGTAATGTTGGGACCAGAGGCCTAACTAGAAACCACAGGGCCCCAGTGCGAAAACTGCACTGGGCCCCCCCCATGTGTTTCATCCCCCCGCCATCCCCTCCACACATCTCATCTTCCTTTGCCAGCCCCTCCACGTCTCATTCACCCCCCCAGTCCCTCCATGCTTCTTACCCTCCCCCCCAATTTATCTCTCCCACCCCATACATTTGTGACAGACAGACACATACACATGCACTAACAGACAGACAGACAATCACACTGACGGACAGAAACACACTGACAGGCACACACACTGACAGACACTGATAGACAGACACACATTGACAGACACTGACAGGCAGACCCACACAAACACTGACAGACAGACACACACTGACACAGACACTCACATTGACACTGACAGACACACCCACTCACAGTCAGAAACCTACACTCATCGACAGTCAGACACCTACACTCACTGACTGACAGACACACACACAGACAGACACACACACACATACACACTGTCAGACACACTCACACACTCTTGCTCATTCTCACAATTTAATTTTTTTAGGCCAACCCAGCCTCCCTATCTTTTGGAGAGCTGGTTTGGTCCTCTCCCTGGAGTCCAGTGTGGTGCTGTTCCTCTCTCCTCTAGCACGCTGTTTAGTATGCCGGGGCCAAAATTATGTCATATTCCAACTCCCGGCATCACAGAGGCACAGAGGGAGTCAGATCAACCTCCCTCGCCGCCCCCACTGCATCTGCCTCCTGTCCTACCAGCCCCTTGCAGTATATATTGGCAGAGTAGGCTCCTGCCATCCAGGTAAGCAGGTGCCTACTCTGCCTCACTGCGTAGGAGTCGATTCGGGGGTGTCTTAAGGTAGCCAGATGGGCAGCTCCAAGACCCCTTGTGAGAGGGCTCTTCTTGGGGGCTCACGGTTGCAGGGGTCAGCAGGGCAGCCGGTCCCACTGGAGTAATGGCCCTGGTCGCAGCTGTGACCCCTGTGACCCCTGTGACCCCTGTGACCGTGGTAGTTGTGTTTCAAAGCTGTTGTATACAGCAGACACATGCTCCAAGGAATCCATGTATAAAGTGGAATTATGAGGCAAATATTTGGTTCTTTCTTAAGCTTATTTGCATACGCCTACCCAGAATCCCATGCAGTAGTGAGAGCACTGTTAAAGTGAGATTTCTGTAGGAAAAGCAAGTCTTATAGCTTGACTGGTGTGTATATTTGTGATATATATATATCTCCAACATAGACTTGGCACTCACATTCCTGTCCTGTTCTTGCCTTGGTGCTACTTCATGCCCCAATACAATGTCCCAGAGAAATGCACTGAGAGGACTTGTAGTCTTGTGCAATATATCATTTATATGTGCAAAGGTACAGCCAACATTTCAGTCCGACTTGGACTTTTTTCAAGGTCTTAAAGAATGTCCAAATCGGACTGAAACGTTGAATGTACCTTTGCACAAATAAAGGATATATTGCACTAAGACTACAAGCCCTCTGAGTGCATTTCTCTGGGACATTTCATATATATACCGAAACAAATTATAAACGCAACATTTTTATATACATACACTTATTCCCTTTATGTCATAAGTTGTGCATGTTGTTTTAGGTTAAGAGCAGACAGGCACAATTACTAACCAACAACAGCTACCCTTGCAAAATATAAAAGGACATGAATAAAGTACCTCTTTATCATTTTGGAAGTTATCTGGTAACTGTGAACTTTCCAATCTGAAAGGAGAAGAAGGGAATTACAGTATTTGTAAACTGATACAAACAAACATTGTCATGCTTTTTAACATTGAGTTAGCTGAACCAGTATGAAAGCGAAAAGAAAGGGAGGATCGGAGGTGGAGACTGTCTCATACCTCACTAACCTGACCTTTATATATGGAAGGGCAACTCATAAATAAATAATTAAAACATTAAAAAAATAACCTTTAATTAGTATAGTATATATAAAAAAAAGAATTGTAGATTCTAGTAGATAGGTACAATCTAAAACAAGTACTCTTGGATATAAAGGAGAAAACAAAAAATAATTTAAAAAAAATGAAAAATTGGTGCTAACAATAAACAAAGTAACCAAAAAAGTGAATATTGCTGAAAAATGGGTGGAGGGCTGCAAATATCGCAGTCAGAAGATAAATGCTTAGGGAAGTAGAAGTAATATCTATAACTTAAAGTGCTTTTGAGGGCACACCTTAAAGTCTAAACCTCCATCTCCTTCCAGAATCCCAAAACTGTATAGAATAAATAAACCAAACTCCTTCCCCGCTCCCCCACAGCAACCAAAAATGAATATTGAAATAAAATAAAGATCTAGTGAAGTACTGTCCCGATGTGCGTTTCACCAAATAATTCCAGGGGAAACAAATCTAAGTATACCGGGGGCTTGAATATCCCACCCTTAGTTTTGGTTGGATGTTGATTCAACCTACCGGACTGAGGGACTGAGATGACGTAAAAGAAGTTTATTAACCTTTTGTAAACTAGTATCCTTATGATTGTTAGCCCATACATTGAAAAACTTAAATGATTCATGTGGTTAATGTACTATTGATGATCCTCCCAGCAACCTGATACATCCTATCTGCTTATATCTACTTAATAGGAACTTCTATAGTAACTCAATAATTAAAAGTGTATTAAGTCCAAAGATAGCACTGAGGACTTGTAATAAAAAAATAATACTTAACTTTTATTAGCGCATCAGAAAAACTCAACGTTTCAGTTTCATCAGCAAAACATTCATCAAGACAATCAATGTATTTGCATAAGTTATGCCATAAGCATTGCTTATTTAAATGTATGATTAGTCACTGTCATTGCTATTGTAATGTATGGGACATCCTATTCCAGATAAAAATAACTCAAACACCTTATGACACAGCAAGCTGCATATTGCAGTCCAAAAAATTGTTTATGTTATCAATTTCAATAATATACCCTAGACTACATTTCCTTGTATTAAACTTATGAAAAATCAAGCACAATTTTCCCTTTCAGAATATCACACAATTTATGTCTCGTCAGTGTTGAGATTTACATTTTGTGTCATTATATCTAGTATATCATTTAATCCTCAACACTGTTTTTTTTGTGTTGAAAACTCACTTCCACTTGCCACAATTTTGAAAGCAGACTGACTATATTGATGGACTACTTTATCACGCACATTCTTTACCTATATTGTCACTATTTATGTTAAATTATTTTTCTGCATTGTAACACACTGTCATTTGTTACAATTTCAGAAACAGATGCTTTATTGACACATTTGTCTTCAGCATCATTACATGACACAACTCTCCAATCTATATTCCACACTTCCACTGCTATTTTAAACTTTTTCTCTATTATTCTTCTGCATTGTAACAGACATTTGCACAGACCCTTTATTCATGGATTGTTCTTCTGCGTCATTATATGATGCACATCCACCTATTTGTGTTTTTATCACTAGCACACTTCTGTCAGGATACCTACCTCTAACCAGCATTATTCACGCGTCCATATTGTCACAGATAACTCCACTCCATACATTGATGCTGGATACCATATGGGTGTCAATTTTGATTTGGTCTTATACACAAGAAAGATGCCCTGTGCAATCTATTTTTCCTCTATTAAGCATCAAAAGTGTTGCAGAGAGCTGTGATTATAATTGCTTATATAGCCAAAAAGATGCAGGCACAGCTTTATTCCAGTGTTGCCCACCGATGACATTCTGGCCCTGTTTAGATTATTATTTGTATTATTATTATCACCATTTATATAGCGTCAACAGATTCCGTAACACTTTACAATATTATGAGAGGGGGGATTTAACTATAAATAGGATAATTACAAGAAAACTTACAGGAACGATAGGTTGAAGAGGACCTGCTAAAACAAGCTTACAGTCTATAGGAGGTGGGGTATAAAACACATTAGGATAGGAAATAGCAATAAAATAAGGTGGAAGAGAAGCAGATCTGGAGGAGAGAGTAGAGTGCTGCCCTTTAGGAGAGAGCAAGAGACAGGTATGTGAGGTAGAGGTTAGTCTCGGAGGCAATAAGCTTTCCTAAAGAGATGGGTTTTAAGGCACTTCTTAAACGATTGAAGACTAGGGGAGAGTATGAGTATCACGGGCAGAGTGGAGAGACTGAGAATGGGCATACCTATGGATCTGTGATGAGATTTAAGAGGGGCTAGAATTGTTCAGTGTGCTTTATAGGTATGGGTTAGCACTTTGAATTGACTCATATAGGATACTGGAAGCCAATGTAAGTACTGACAGAGGGGTGAGGTGTGAGAGAACCGACTAGAGATGAAACTCAGTCAGATGACATCAGATGCCAAGTCTATGTAATCACTATGATGTCTTTGCTCTGTTGTGGTCTGTAATAGCCAAAAAGTGCATTTGAATTTATTTTCTATTTTTGTGGTTGCTGACTTAGACTTGCCTGGACTATTCAGTTTTCTCCAATCCTGACATTTGGTTTGTTTATTCATATTGTTGTTAATTTATACTCTCTTAACTCTGGCTTGTCCTTTAACTATTCTCTCACATTATCACATTAAGCTCGGCAACTCTAAGGACCAGTAATACATCTATCCTGACCCTTTTACTGTTCTATATTTGCGTTTTGGGAATTAGTACTGTCTTGACATCTTGTGGGAGTTGTGGCAGGGGCTTGGTATTACCTATAAAAGGGACTCTCCCCTTTCCTGCCCTACTGTCAATGGTCTGGCGATCTGTTATCCCTGCTCTGCTGTTGTCTGTCTCCTGCATTCTCCCATCAACAGGCTCCACTCCAGCAGCCAACTCCTGCTCCAGCCCTCGTGCGGCAACCCGGAAGCACCCGCTGACCTTCGACCCTGTGGACAGACAGTTGCGTCAACGCCTCAACACGGCGTCATCACTGTTTGATTCTATTCATTTTTGTTTTATCATTCATTTAGTTTATTTGGTATGTTTGTTTCAATTCGTGGGTTTTCAAACCAGTTGAACGCTTGCCTAGAGGTCATTTCGTGGAAATCTTTCGGGCTATGTGCCTACACGGATACCATCTTGTTCGGCTCTTTCCATACAAAAGGTCTCGTAGACTTAGACGCACTAAAGCGTTCACATGAGTCAAATGAAAGATTTCATGTTCAGTTATGGGGGCACGAAAACTCTATGGCTGTATAGAGCGTTCGTGCCTTTTTCAATGTAATCTCGCATGAATTAGGGGGGTTCAACAAGGCATTCGTTCATTATAAAAAACTAATCCCTCACGAGGGTCCCAAACTACTCTGACCTAGTAAGAATTACGACCGTTAGCTCCTTTTTCATAGAACGCTTAATAGAATTCCACTATACAATGCTATTCACTTTAAATGTCGCACGAACAGTATATATAGATATAGATAAACACAAAAAGAATTCAGCGCTAGTAATCACAAAATTAGTCAAGGTAGGCAGCAACCCAAATGAAGGAAAACCCCTCGGGTCCTTCGGTGGATAGATACAAAAAGATATGGAAGGGCTGCGCCAAATAAGGGTAGATAGTCCAGTAAAGTATTGCTAGGGTGCCAATAGATGGTATAGGATACTTGACAGAGTTCCTCTGTGGATGCGTCTAGTGTAGACCGTTTCGTATATGTAAATACAAGAGAGGTAGTGGCGACTAATGGTATAGTATGAAAGTTCAGGGTGTGATAGGTAACAATATGTAGAGAACTCACATTCAAGAGAGCTATGGCCAGCTCTGGTGTGGATTGCGTACAGCGGTATAATCCCCGCTTATGGGATATGTAGGGAGGGGGTCTCCGTCAACACCGTCTGGTAGTTCAGAACTCGGAAAAGAAAGACAGAAAGCGACAATAGTGCTCTCAATTTTGATGTGGTTCAGTGTGCAGATAAGAAGAGGTAAAAAAACTCACATTTGAGGGAGCTATGGCCAGCTCTGGTGTGGATAGCGTACAGCGGTATAATCCCCGATTATAGGATTTGTAGCGGTGATACGTCCGTCAGCACCGTCTGGTGATCCAAGGCTCCAATATAGAAGAATAAAAAGCAGCAATAGTGCTTTCAATTGTGATAGGTTAAGAGAGTAGTAGAGGAAATAAAATAATACTCACAAAGATAGAGCAGAGGTACTGCTCTATGGATAGGCGCTGGTGGTATGATCCCCACCTGGGATTTCTTGGAGTACTGGAAATTTAAAATTGCCAGTGGAAGTAAAAGTAACCAGGAAAGGTTAAAATGCCAGGAATAGGTAAAAAAAAGTTTAAAGTGCATAGAGAGTGCAATAAAAAGAGGATTGGTACAATAAAGTAGCCAAAAAACTTTTATTGATCTAAAATACACAATAAAATACAGAATTAATTCTGTATTTTATTGTGTATTTTAGATCAATAAAAGTTTTTGTAATGCTTACATGAATTTAAATGGAAAACAACTGCAGATCTCTTAAGATTTAGATTGATGACTAGGAGAATAACACAGGTACTGTATCTTTAATTAAGTGGATGTTTGTTAAACGGAGTAAGCAGCTTCTGGTATACATGCAGTATAGCAGATAGGAGTTTGCCAGTCCATGGAAATGGAGCAAAATAAGAAATGAAAGTTGCAGCAGGAATGATTAGTTTTGGAGTTAGAGGTAAGCAGGCTTGAGAGCAGGCTGCAGCAGGAATGATTAGTTCTGGGGTTAGAGGTAAGCAGACTTGAGAGCAGGCAGTCTTCTATTACGGATTCAAATATGACTTAGCTTTCAATGGTCGAAGTCCAGGTTTCCCTACGTTCTCCTCCGGGGAGGGAAGAGGTTAAGCAGGAAGAAGAAGATCCAGTTACAAGCCGCGGTCGAGGTGAGGAGAAGGTGGGTCAAATAGTTTTCCAGTCCGGGTTCGGTGCACAAAAAGGTTAGAGGAATCTTGCTAGCCGGATTGATTTCGCGGTAACGCTTTTCAATAATCCAGCGTCTTGAATCTGGCGCGGTCTCATTATGTAGCGTGGGGAGACCGCGTCAGAGAAGGGGGTGTGGCTAAGCTCCGTCAACCCGGAAGAGACAATGTAACGGCAATACTGGCAGTTAAGACATGACAGTTTTTTGGCTACTTTATTGTACCAATCCTCTTTTTATTGCACTCTCTATGCACTTTAAACTTTTTTTTACCTATTCCTGGCATTTTAACCTTTCCTGGTTACTTTTACTTCCACTGGCAATTTTAAAGTTCCAGTACTCCAAGAAATCCCAGGTGGGGATCATACCACCAGCGCCTATCCATAGAGCAGTACCTCTGCTCTATCTTTGTGAGTATTATTTTATTTCCTCTACTACTCTCTTAACCTATCACAATTGAGAGCACTATTGCTGCTTTTTATTCTTCTATATTGGAGCCTTGGATAACTAGATGGTGCTGACGGACGTATCACCGCTACAAATCCTATAAGCGGGGATTATACCGCTGTACGCTATCCACACCATAGCTGGCCATAGCTCCCTCAAATGTGAGTTTTTTACCTCTTCTTATCTGCACACTGAACCACATCAAAATTGAGAGCACTATTGCCGCTTTCTGTCTTTCTTTTCCGAGTTCTGGACTACCAGACGGTGTTGACGGAGACCCCCTCCCTACATATCCCATAAGCGGGGATTATACCGCTGTACGCAATCCACACCAGAGCTGGCCATAGCTCTCTTGAATGTGAGTTCTCTACATATTGTTACCTATCACACCCTGAACTTTTATACTATACCATTAGTCGCCTCTACCTCTCTTGTATTTACATATATGGAACGGTCTACACTAGACGCATCCACAGAGGAACTCTATCAAGTATCCTAGACCATCTATTGGCACCCTAGCAATACTTTACTGGACTATCTACCCTTATTTGGCGCAGCCCTTCCATATCTTTTAGTATATATAGATATGTCTTGTGGCCCTCTAGTGCTCAATACCTATTACTACAGTATGGCAATCCTATTTTTCTAATCTATCTAATTTCAAGCAAAATGGTTATGTCATGATATGGTCAAATGTCTCATGTTATATTATACGTTTATTGTCAACTATAATATTTATACATAATATTTATACATATATGGTCATTGAATTCTCCCCTTGGTAGCCTTACCCACCAAGGGGAGATGTTAAACAGATCATCAGGTTATGGTTCTTCCGTAGGTAGGTCATTTAATAGTTCTAAAGTATTTTACTGTACTGTGCACGTCTTACAGTCAAATATATATACCGTATTTATCGGCGTATAACACGCACCGGCGTATAACACGCACCTCATTTTAAGAAGGAAATTCCAGGAAATTTCCCCCCCTCCCATAGTATTCCCCCCCCTCATCCCATAGTGTCCCCCCACCCTTTCCATAGTATTCTCCCCCCTCCCATAGTATTCACCACCCCCTCCCATAGTGTTCCCCCCCTCATCCCATAGTGTCCCCCCCCTCATCCCATAGTGTCCCCCCACCCTTTCCATATTCTCCCCCCCTCCCATAGTATTCTCCACCCCCTCCCATAGTGTTCCCCCCTCATCCCATAGTGTTCCCCCCCTCATCCCATAGTGTTCCCCCCTCATCCCATAGTGCCCCCCTTTCCATAGTATTCTCCCCCCATAGTAATCTCCCCCCCATAGTATTCTCCCCCTCCCCCCCATAGTATTCTCCCCCCCTCCCATAGTATTCTCCCCCCCATAGTATTCTCCCCCCCCTCCATAGTATTCTCCCCCCCTCCCATAGTGTCCCCTAGTGCACTTTCCCTTGTCCCATAATTACTTACCTGTCTTTAAGCGTGGGCACACTTCCTTTCAGTCTGTCCGGAAACCGGAACCTGAAATAGAAGTTCCAGTACCGCGGTGCGCGCTGAACACCGGCCCGCGCTTCAAGACAGGTAAGTAATTATGGGATAACGGCGTATAACACGCACCCATGATTTTCCCCCTATTTTCAGGGAGAAAAAGTGCGTGTTATACGCCGATAAATACGGTACGTAAATATATAGGAAGCAAAAACCAAAAAGGTTATGGTGGGGAAAAAAATTGTGATTGAAAACCCCTTCCACCTGAAGTCTGTGGATAGTTAATACTATGTTAAACAAAATTCTGCACACCAGTCAAGCCATAAGACTTGCTTTTCCCACAGAAATCACAAATCTGCAGTGATGTTACTACCGCAAAGGATTCTGGGTGGGCAGATTTCTGTGGGAAAAGCAAGTCTTATGGCTTGACTGGTGTTCAGATTTTTGTTTAACATTGTAATAACTATCCACGAATGGTGTTGCACTGGAGTATTAGCAATGCAATGCCATTTGTACCTGTTGTGCACTCGACACTTGTCCATCTTTGTCTACATATATCCTAGATATAAATATAATTATTAATAGGGTTTTAGTCATTCTGATGTACAAATACATATTAAAGACGTTAGGTCAAGGGATATATGCGGTAATGGGTTCATTCGGTAACGACTATCACATACGCATGCGTACTCCTGCACTGTTTGCAGGCCAGCTTAAAAGCCATATCTTATATGTTTAATGGAATCAACATTCTATTACAAATCACAGGGTCACCAATTTTCAGAGCAGCTTTTGCTCTTCGTGTCTCAAATCCAATGTCAGTAGCTAGGTGTTTGTGATATACAGGGGTAAGATGGTTAAGAGTTCCTTATTAACAGGCTGAAATAATACGTATACACATCCTTGTCATTATTGGGTAATAGGCCTCTCCTTCCCCTCTCATCCTCCTTTAGTGGAAACTACAGATTTCAGTACAGGTTACATATATATGTTCTTGTATACGTACATATAGTGCTGGTATAGTTCTACCAACATATAAGAGATCATATGGGCATGTAATAACATATATGACTTTCTTTGAATGACAAGTAATTAATTATTTTATTGTAAAGGTTTGCTTATTGTGGCGAAACCGACCTCACCACGTGTCCTTGGAGGGGGCTGCTTACCCGCCTCTTGCCTTCTGACTATGGCCCGGGAAGATGTGCCCCTTTAATTACAAGATTTGGGCATAATGGATTTTTGGTGTGCTGCTGCTGGCCCTTTAACATCTCAAAGAAAGGGTTTGTACTTTTAAATTGGCACTTCGAATGCCATCGAAGTGCCGAAGTAGTCGAAGTGGCCGCCATTCGACAAATGAACACGTGGCGGTGGCCATCTTGGTTCATTCCATGCGGTCAGCGGTATGTGTAGCCAAATTCATGGAACTGAAATCAGCTACACAGTTCCGCGAACACCGCTAAGCCTTACCTTCTCCCAAGGTGATTTTGCAGCCGCAGAGACCAAGTCCCGTTCGAAGATTCGAACGCTCGTTCGAATGGGACTTAGTCGTTTTTTCTGCCTGAAATAGACCGACCGCACAGCCCAAATCTATGGAAGTGTTGTGGGCATGAAAATGTGCTTGCGGTCGGTCCTAAAGGACTTCCATATAACTTTTTAACCCCTGAACCTATTGCCCTGATTTTTGAGTATGGGTTTATTTCCCGCATGCTGATTATGAAAATGTATGTTTTATGTTTGTGGCATGTATATTTTAGAAGTTATAAATATTGTGTAAAAACTGTATTCCTCTGCCGGTGATAATGAGATTACCCATTGTGTTCAGTAATCATATCACAGGCAGAGGGGAGGATTTTGTGTGGGAGTGTCTGTGTGTATTGTACGGATTGATTGGTTGTTCTGTAATGCCCTGTGGGCTGTACTATGTTTGTGGATTGGGAATAAAAGAGACTGTATGTGACAGTACAGTTAGATTCTGCTTGACCCTCAAACCGAAGTGTCGTCTCGTATTTGGGGGAATTGGATTGTATGCCGATTGCCAGGAGTGTAAGCTGATTGTATGCTTTTCCTGTTCAGCTATTCCAGTGTTCGTGTGTTTGCAGTTCGGGAGATTGGGGAATTCAAGTGTGTGCAGTTCGGGCGTTGGAAGATTCGTGTAGTTTGCAGTTCGGGAGATTGGTGCTTGCAGTAGCTGCTTGTCTATCTGGAAGGGGAATATCGCCTAAACGGTTTTTAACCTCTGGTGAGCAAAACGGTCCGTTACAATTGGTGGCAGCAGTGGGATCATTTCCACAGCCCAAAAGGACAGCTACAGGGCAACACCATTCCTTGGATTGCAAATAGAGGGCAACGCTAGTACCCATACAGCGCCCCTATGTACAAAGGAACCAACTTCAGCAGAGCAAGCATGGCACCCAGCTACACTCAGGAGCAGTTTGACAAAGAGGTTACCTTGCGGATGGCTCTCGTTGAATTCGACCCCTCAGAGGAATTTGTGCAGTTCGTGAGGAGCCAGGTAGACGTGTACCTGCAATCCCTAGCAGATTTGGCCAGGGGGCACCCCAGCAGCAGTGTGTGTCACAGGGAGCCAAAGGTGCCGTCCTTCCTCCCCAGCGGCAGTGTGTACCCCAGGGAGCTGAAGGTGCCGTCCTTCCTCCCCAGCGGCAGTGTGTACCCCAGGGAGCTGAAGGTGCCGTCCTCCCCCCCAGCGGCAGCGTATATCCCAGGGAGCTGAAGGTGTCGTCCTTCCTCCCCAGCGGCAGTGTGAGTCCCAGGGAGCTGAAGGTGTCGTCCTTCCTCCCCAGTGGCAGTGTGAGTCCCAGGGAGCTGAAGGTACTGTCCTTTCTCCCCAGCGGCAGTGTGTATCCCAGGGAGCTGAAGGTGCCGTCCTTCCTCCCCAGTGGCAGTGTGTACCACAGGGAGCGGAAGGGGTCATCCTTCCTCCCCAGCGGCAGTGTGTACCCCAGGGAGCAGAAGGTGTCGTCCTTCCTCCCCAGCGGCAGTGTGTACCCCAGGAAGCTGAAGGTGTCGTCCTTCCTCCCCAGCGGCAGAGTGTCCTGCAGGGAGCAGAGACCATCGGTCTCGCACCACAGCCGCAGGACAAAATATTTAAAGGGGAGACAGTCGGTCCCCCCCTTCACCAGCAGCGAGAGTGTCAGGGAGAGGAGTATGCTACCCCCTCTCTCCAGCGGCAGTCTACGGTTCAGGGAAAGGAGATTGTTACCCCTTCTCCCCAGCGGCAGCCTAACCCACCAAGGGTTAAGCCCCACAACTGTGCAGATGGGACTGTAGTCTCTGCACTTACAGCACAAGGGGTAGGGACGGTCGATCCTGTTTTCCAGCCAGTGGACAAGCGAGGCCAACACTCATCCTCCACACATGAGGTACTATGCCCATCGGGCCAACACATAGTTAGCCGAATCACATAGTTGCATAGAGAGGGACTTACTTGTCACGCCCTATCTATCTTATGATATACACAAAAAATAGGGGGAGCTGTAAAATACTTCCCTCTCTTCAAAATACAGCTGACAAAGCTGAAACAGAAACAGAGGGAAACACAATAGTGCAGATAAATCTTTTAAAATATAGAGTAAATCCAATATCTGTAGATAGCACACTCACAAAAATAGAGCCATAAAGTAACCTGGCTCTGGTCTGGATATCAATAGGATCCTTTAAGGGAGATCCAAACCCCACTCCAGATGATGGAAAGGATTTTCAGGTTTTCAGGTAGAGTAGTAAGGAATAATAAATACTTAAAAATTCTATATAATTTATTCCAAAAGACAGGTTGGATAAAAAACAAAAGTATATATAAAAGTCCAATAGTCACCAAAATGCATTTCGCCTAATAGGCTTCCTCGGTTGGTGTGTGTTGTACATCAAAGTTCTTGTGGTTCTTTTATATCCGTCCATTTGTTGTGGAATCGCGTTATTTTTCCTGCGTTCCACCCGGTGTAAACTATTGACTTCCGGTTCCGCTTGGTAAATTTCGCCGTCCTGTTCCTGTTTGGCCGATCATGTGATCGGATGTATTGTTCGTGGAACGCACATGCATTCCATTGAGCACCCACATCCGCCTCCCATATCAGATACAAGCGGATTTGCCGGCTTTGGAACCCAAATGCGTTCCACCAACGTAAATTTAAAGACACATACCAAGCTGGAAAAGAAACTATATATATACAAATATAATTCTTCCTTCTGTGCGTTCGACTAGACTCATTCGAACAAGGCGCTAATTCGTGAGTTTGTTCATCCGAACAAACTACATCCAGTGATGGCAGGCACGAACAGTGCATTTTAGACTTATTACAAAGGGAGAATAGACCGACCGCAGAGACTGAAACTGTGGAACTATTTTGGGCAGAGAAATGTGCTAGCGGTCGGTCACATCCACCTTTTCACTAACTCCCGAACCACTGGTTCAATTCGTGCCATTTTTGGATATGTTGTTCCCCTGAATGTATTGGTTATTAAAATGTATTTTTTCTTAAGATCATATGTATAGCTTTAAAGTTATGAAAAAAGCCTAAAAGTATATTTTTTAGCTTGGAGATAATTGAGCTGATATAACGATTCACTCAATTATCCTAAGCAGAGGGGAGGAATGTATTGTAATTAATGGGTGTGTTTTTACTGTACAATTGTAACTGATTGGCTGCTGTATTTCATTTGTCAGTGCCCCACAAGGTCCAGTGGGTGGTAACTTTACTGTAAAACCTGCATAAAAGCATCTGCTGTGTGGTCATTAAATCAGTTCTACTTCACCCTTCAAAACGTAGCCTCGTCTCGTTATTGAAAGGGAACCTGCTCAGCACTAGCTCTTTTAAGAGCTCTGCTTTACTCTCTACTCGGATACAGCGGATGGGATAGCGCAACTCCACTTCAGCACAGCATCTTGCCGGGAAGATGGACGTCTCCAACGGCTGATACCCCTCTACAACCTGGGTAGTTGTTACAACTATCAACAGGGCCCCCGCTTCAATCAGCTCACATGATGCAAGCAAAAAAAAAATACCCTGGAGGGCAAAGACATTAATCTAGTCTCTTTTGTTTACCATCATATGTTCAGTTTACCCACACAGGAGAGAGGAACTGGATCTCTACCTGCGCAAGCTCATGGACCTAAGTAATAAATACGGTGGTACAGTATTTTATGACTACCACCGGTCCTTCTCAGCAAAAGATGTCTGCAGCTCTTGCCCATGTATATGTTAGAACAGATTGTAGTCAACTGGACACTGAGCTTTTCTGCAGACACTTCGCTAGACTGAGGACACCCGCCCGTGCAATCTGTGCATCCACTTCACACTCAGCTAATCTATGTCCAATCTCACCTGAAATCTCTTCTAACCTGGCCACCCCAAGCACTGAAGCAAAGAGTTACATAGTTACATAGTTACATAGCTGAAAAGAGACTTGCGTCCATCAAGTTCAGCCTTGCTCACATATGTTTTTGCTGTTGATCCAAAAGAAGGTAAAAAACCTAGTCTGAAGCGCTTCCAATTTTGCCACAAACTAGGAAAAAATTCCTTCTTGACCTCAAAATAGCAGTCAGATGTCTCCTTGGATCAAGCAGCTATTACCCCACTAACTAGAAATTATATCCCTGTATGTTATGTTTTTGCAAGTATTTATCCAATTGCAGTTTAAACATTTGTAATGACTCTGACAAAACCACCTCTTCAGGCAGAGAATTACATATCCTTATTGCTCTTACTGTAAAAAACCTTTTCTTTGCCTTAGATGAAATCTCCTTTCTTCCAGCCTAAATGTGTGACCACGTGTCCTATGTATAGCCCTGTTTATGAATAGGTTTCCAGATAAAGGTTTGTACTGTCCCGAATATATTTTTATAATGTTATCATATCCCCTCTCAGGCGCCGTTTTTCCAAACTAAACAGATTGAATTTTTTTAACCTTTCTTCATAACTAAAATGCTCCATTCCTTTTATCAATTTTGTAGCTCGTCTCTGGACTTTTTCTAGTGCCATAATATCTTTCTTTAGAACCGGTGCCAAAAATTGCATAGCATATTCAAGGTGTGGTCTTATCAGCGATTTATAAAGAGGCAATGTTATATTTTCATCCCAAGAATTTATGCCCCTATTTATACATGACAAAACCTTACTGGCCTTAGCAACGGCAGATTGACATTGCATATTGCTGCCTAATTTGTTGTCTATAACAATTCCCAAATCCCTCTCGTGTGTGGTTATCCCTAGTTCACTACCATTTAGGGTGTAAATTGCTTGTACATTCTTAACCCCGAAGTGCATAACTTTGCATTTCTCTACGTTAAATTTCATCTGCTATTTAAGTGCCCAGTCCCCAATCTATCCAAATCCCTCTGCAGCAAAGCAATATCCTGCTCACATTTTATTACTTTACAAAGTTTTGTGTCATCTGCAAACACCGATACATGGCTTTCAATGCCTATTTCAAGATCATTTATAAATATGTTAAATAGAAGTGGTCCCAAAACAGAACCCTGAGGGACACCACTTACCACTTTTGTCCAGCCTGAAAATGTACCATTAATGACAACTCGTTGTACTCTATCCTTAAGTCAATGTTCTACCCAAGAACAAGAATATTCATCTAGACCAATTTCTTTTAGTTTGAATACTAACCTATTGTGAGGAACCGCATCAAATACCTTGGCAAAATCCAAGTAAATCACATCCACTGCAACACCCTGATCTATACTTCTACTTACTTCCACTTACCACTTTTGTCCAGCCTGAAAATGTACCATTAATGACAACTCGTTGTACTCTATCCTTAAGTCAATGTTCTACCCAAGAACAAGAATATTCATCTAGACCAATTTCTTTTAGTTTGAATACTAACCTATTGTGAGGAACCGTATCAAATACCTTGGCAAAATCCAAGTAGATCACATCCACTGCAACACCCTGATCTATACTTCTACTTACTTCTTCGTAGAATGCAATTAGTTTAGTTTGACATGACCTATGTTTCATAAAACCATGCTCATTATTGCTAATAACAAAGTTCTTCCCAATGAATTCCAGAATATTATCCCTTAATAGCCCTTCAAATATTTTTCCAGTTACAGAAGTTAAGCTCACAGGTCTATAATTTCCAGGCAAGGATTTTGAACCCTTTTTAAATATAGGAACAAAATCTGCCTTCTTCCAATCCTCCGGTACAATACCTGAAACAAAAGAATCTTGAAAAATTAAATACAGAGGTTCACTTATTTCCCCACTTAGCTCCTTAAGTACTCGTGACAAACCAGTCAAGGATAAATTAGGACGTCCAATTGTGTATTTGGGAAATCACAAATATGTAACAACTTCAATGAAGGCACTTGCAGATATATAGTGCATGCTGCACATTTGTTCTCACTGCTACAGGGCACATGCAAAATCTATATGCTCCAATAAAATGCATTCTAATCTTTATTTGACCTCTGGGAATGTTGTTTCTCTAGTCAACCATCTAACCACCCGTCCAAACACTTGGTTGAATTTTAATAACAGGTTCCCATGCAGGCATTATTCACAGGCAAGCAGGAACCATAGAATACAACAACATACAATAGGCTATGGCCTATTACAACACAAAGTGGATTAAGGGTTTCTATTAGGGCCTTTAAGGGACCTTCATTTTCTAGTTGGAGGACAAACCCAATTGGCATAGTTACCAGGAAAACTCTTTAAAACAAGACTAGTTATAGACCTACCTGCGCCACACTCCTCATCAGTCCTTAGTCTTAACTCCATGATTTCCTCAGAGGAATATTTGCAACAATACACAACAATAGATAGTGCCATAAAGGCAATAATTTCTCAGGGATAGGGGCATGGCTCAATAAAACTGACATAGTTAATACCTTTAAACTACTACCCAGTCACCCATCTCTATGGCACCTGCACGGTACTAAATGGAGAAGCATGTACTATTTTCACAAGACTTACTTTCGGATCAAAAGCAGCCAAATAATATTCAACACATTTGCAGAACCTTGTGCTGGCTTCTTCTTAATACATGCTGCTGCCAATACTTACAAATTGGTTCCTGTAACCTCAGGGAGTTACAATTTTAATAGGATCCCTTAATTTTGCAATGAGAATCATCCCACAAGGTAGAGCCTTCATATCTAGACTCCTTAGCTTAATCCCTGACCTTTCCCATACAATATCAGTTGTACATCGCTAAACACACATACCACTGCCAACCTTCTTAGGTAGCGCAGATTCCTTTCACATTGGAAAGAGTGTTTCTTCTGCAATTATCTATCCATCCCCCCGTCATCTGGACAGATACAGCAGCTAGCACTGGGTTCCCAGCCATATTCGGTAATAATTGGCTCTGGGGTTGTTGGCCAGAAGAGGTCCTAAACATAGAAGGGTTTCTCGAAACTCGTTAATTGAAGTATACCCAATAGTAGTTGCTGCAGTGGCTTGGGGCAATTTATAGGCCGGCTGTTCGGTACAATGTTTTTCCAATAATCAAGCAAGTTGTCATGTCATAAATAAAGGGCGTTCATCTTCATTAACCCTAATGTGATTTCTTAGGAGGCTGACTTGGTTAGCAGCCTCTAAACAATTTTACCTAGGGTGTTGTCATGTTCCAGGTATACACAATATGGCAGCTGACCAGTTATCTCGCTTTTCAATTCCAGGCATTCCATGGAATTCTTCCTACTGCCTCACGACTGGCTACAACCGCCCCACCAGGACAAGACCTAATACTGGATTAGATGAGCTGTTGAACCATAGCGAAGTATTGACATATGGCTCTATCACTTAATACTCGTCGATCCTATGATAGGGCCTTCTCCTTTTACAAGAGATTCATAGCGGAACATAACATAGCCAACATACAAGACAGACAGGCCAGGCCTCTGGATACAGGCCATGGAATGCATGGAAGGCAGGTAGCTCAGAAACACAGGGGGACAGCCAGCTCAGGAACACAGTCAGCTCAGAAACACAGGGGGACAGCCAGCTAGCATAGGAACTATGAATAAATATATAATAATATATAATATAGAATAAAACTGGCAAACAAATAAGAGTGCGGCTCAACTAAATAAGGAGAAGTATTAGCAAAGTAAGGCCAGTTGGGAACAGAAAGAGATCTTAATATAGGTGCAGCAGCCTGGGATAGCACCACAGACAGGTAGTGGCACGGTGAGGTACTGCACTAGACTGAGAATAAACTGAATTGTGACAGAAAGTTAAACTTTCTTGGGCTTGGAGATCGGTTTTGTGGTCTGTAATTTCTTCTATTTCGTGAAGATGAGTGTTTGTAATAGTAATTTTTTGATGGTGGAGCTTTCTTACTGGTAAACTTCCTCTTTGTGTAGTGTCTCCAGTGTGGTTAGATTTTTGGTTATATGTCCTGATTTATTTTTTTCGCATAATCTTGTTTGTCTCTTATATATTTTTTCACTTTGATGTGTTTGGTTCCTTTCCTCTGTAAACATTTTTGATAAAGCCATTGAATGATGAAATGTGTTAAGTGTATCATAATATTGCTTTAGAAAACTTTTTTATTCCATTTATTATATTTTACAGTTTTTTTTTAAATTAATAAAAGTACTTTTTTATTGGAACTGTTTGCTGCTGGATTCCTGCACACCCTATCCTTAGTAGGGATAATACCACCTACAACCGTTGGACAGAGCAATCCTTATTTGCTCTACTAAATGTGAGTAGATTTGATCTATTTCATTTTATTGTACACTATTTTGGTTTCATCTTCTCTTTTATCTATATGATCGGAGAGAGGCCATCGTCACCGATATCCAAGAGTGGTGATCATACCACTTCTCGCTATACCTGTGGAGCCGCTCTCTAGGAACACATGAGTGCATATTTTCCATTAGTTTTATTCTTATATCTAACCTAACATACTGCACTACTTACCTATCTGTGAGAGTCATGACCACCACAAGAATTTTCTACAAGATTTTACACTCAACCATATCCTCAGGCAGGCGTTCAAGTTGGAGCTACATCTTAGCTCCTAGAAAGTGTTAGTGTATTTATGTCTGCTTATTATTTATTGGAATTGTTACATCCTTCACTATTAGCTCTCCATTTCTCCCTTGTTTTATAATATATATTCCAAGGAGACTCCAGGCACTAGGCTACATGGCATTTTTTTATCCTGTCTACAAGCATAACATTTTGAGGAAAGGAATTATTTTTCATACTTCACTTTACCAGTCAGTGTTTCTATATCTTTAAATACTGCTTTCCTTTTTGTATTATTTTGCATAAGATTTGTGCACTTCTAGAAAATTTGGCTCGGCTAAACCATTTTTTCCAAAAATAGAAAATGTTTTCGGTCACCCAAAATTTGCCCGAATTTCAGTTCAGCTAAGCAGAATTTTGGAACCAAATTAGAAAAACAAAATGCTAAAATGGGCCAATCGGTGTGCTATAATATTATGTATATGTTTTGCAGTACACCAATAGGAGAAAAGTAACCAACAGAGAGTAAAACCGAAGGAGCAGTAAAAAAATCCATGTTCATATATGTATGTATTATATATTTATTTCAATGCTGTGTAATTTGACTCACAACACTCTGATTGGTTACTTAATCCACCAATCAGAGAGCTCTGTGTCATTTTACACAGCGTGGGAAAGTTCTTTGGAATTTTCCCACACTGTGTAAAATTACACAGAGCACTCTGATTGGTGGATTAAGTAACCGATCAGAGTGTTGTGAGTCAAATTACACAGCGTGGGAAAATTCCAAAGAACTTTGCCACGCTGTGTAAAATGACACCGATCACTCTGATTGGTGGATTTCAAGCCAACCAATCAGAGTGCTGTGACAGGTAAATGTAGAGACTTACCTGTCAGTCTCTTCATTTACCTGTCAGATCACTCTGATTTGATGGCTTAAACCCACCAATCAGAGTGCTCTGAGCCTAATTGCAGGGCAGCGCAAGGCTTTATAAGCCTTACCCCGCCCTGCAGAGCTCAGTCTGTGCAGAGCCCTCCATGGGTGAAAATTGATTATTATTTTTTTGTGCTCTTTTTTTTTTTTTTAAAGTGCGTCGGTTATTATGGATTTTTATTTGCCCTTTTTTGGGCTGGAAAAAGACGAGTTTAGAAGAAAGAAGACATCAAATGGTAAGTCTATTTTTTTTTTTACAGGTATTTAGATAAGGGTCCCCCCTCATTATTCTTAGCATGAGGGGGTATGTAGGGGTTATTTCTTGGGGGGAGGGGGGTGACTAGGAGTTTGGGGACCCCTAGTCACCTGGGGGGTGGTAAAATGTTTATTTAGGGCCCCCACCTGCCGCTCAGGGGTGGGGGCCTGGGGGGAGGACAGTAGGTCCCTCCCTTATTGTTATTTAGGGCCCCCACCCACCGCTCATGGGTGGGGGCTGGGGGGGGAAGGAGATTAGGTTCCCTCCCCCCAATTTTTATTTATGGCCCCCACCCACCACTCAAGGGTGGGGGACGGGGGGAGGACATTAGGTTCCCTCCCCCAGTTTTTATTTATGGCCCCACCCACCACTCAGGGGTGGGGGCCAGGGGGAGGACATTAGGCCCCCTCCCAATTTTTATTTATGGCCCCCACCCACCGCTCAGGGTTGGGGGCCAGGAGGGGAAGACAGTAGGTCCCCCACTTATTGTTATTTAGGGCCCCCAGCCACCGCGCAGGGGTGGGGGCCGGGGAGGAGGACAGTAGGTGCCACCCCTTATTGTTATTTAGGGCCCCCACCTGCCGCGCAGGGGTAGGGGCTGAGGGGGAGGTCAGTCGGTCCCTCCCTTATTGTTATTTAGGGCTCCCACCCGCCGCGCAGGGGTGGGGGCCAGGGGGGAGGACAATAGGTACCTCTATCCTCCAGTCTTTTAAGAAGTCACTAAAAACTCACCTCTTTTGGAAAGCTTGCCATCTTCTTGAGTGATGCGTCTCTCATTACAATTGCCCTCCTTAGTTCCCACGCCTCCATAGCAAAGCTCACGCTCTCTCCTTATACTGTTCACCTGTTCCACACACCTCTTTTACTATATCACTTTGACTCACAAATCTTATTTATCAGTCCCTCCTCCCATTTGATGATAAGCTGTTATTTCTCTTGTATATCTTTACATCTTCCTCATAGATTGTAAGCTAGTCTGAGCAGGACATTTTTCACCTCTTGTTTTTGTTAATTTTTGTATGTCAATTACATGGTGTCAGATATTCCCATTCTGTACAGTAAAGTGCTGCAGAATATCTTGGTTATCAGCAAAAATCGGCATGGGTTTACAAAGCACAGTTCATGTCAAACTAACTTGATTGCATTCTACGAAGAAGTAAGAATAGATCAGGGTGTTGCAGTGGATGTGCCTACTGTGCAGCTGAGGAGTGGCCACTTGGAGGTGTCCCGAGGGGCAATGTAAACACTGCCTTTTCTCTGAAAACACAGCCTTTTCTCTGAAGTGTAAACACTGCCTTTTCTCTCTGAAAAGGCAGTGTTACATTAAAATGCCTGAAGGGAGCTATTATACTCACCAGAACAACTACATTAAGCTGTAGTTGTTCTGGTGACTATAGTGTCCCTTTAACATATTTATAAATGATCGTGAAAAAAGTATTAAAAGTCATGTTTCAGTGTTTGCAGATGACACAAAACTCTGTAAAGTAATGTGAGCAAGATATTACTTTGCTGCAGTGGGATTTAGATAGACTGGGGGACTGAGCAGTCAAATGACAGATGAAATTTAATGTAAAAAATGCAAAGTTATGCAGTTAGGCATAAAGAGTGCACCGGCAACTTATACCCTTAATGGAAGCGAATTAGGGATAACAACACATGAGAAGTAGTGATGTCCCGAACAGTTCGCCGGGAACTGTTCGCCGGCGAACATAGCGTGTTCGCGGTGAACACGGCGGGTGAACATGTGCGATGTTCGGTCCGCCCCCTATTCGTCATCATTGAGTAAACTTTGACCCTGTACCTCACAGTCAGCAGACACATTCCAGCCAATCAGCAGCAGACCCTCCCTCCCAGACCCTCCCACCTCCATGACGAATAGGGGGCGGACCGAACATCGCATATGTTCACCCGCTGCATTCGCCGCAAACACGCTATGTTCGCTGGCGAACAGTTCCTAGCGAACTGGTCGGGACATCACTAATGAGAAGGACTTGGGAATTGTTGCAGACAACAAACTATGCAACAATTTCAATCAGCTGTGGCTAAGGCCAGTAAGGTATTATCATGCATGAAAAAAGGGTGTAACGGACCACCTGGCACCCCGACTGGGCACCTCCATTGACGGATGCTTCCTAGCTGATGCTGAGAACCATAAGCACTGGGCACCACAACCACCGCAGAACTCCACAACCGCCGTAGCTTAACTGGAGTTTTCCTTCCACCCTGTACAAACCTCCAACATCCAGGACCGTGTGGGGAAGATCTCTCCTCCAGGAAAGCGTATCAGGAACAGCTCTTAAAAGAGCTAAGTAATTAGAGCCCAGAGGACTTCCTGGAAGTCTTTTTGTTTGCCCCACCGTGCACATGGTCCCATGCCCAAAACAGTTCCATAAACTTGATGGCAAAACACTGCTGGACAATTTAAGTATGGTAGTCCCATCCACTAAACACAGAGCCCAGCTGGAAATTATCTGTGGAGGGTAAACATCGCTTACCTCCTCCTCCTGGTATCCCTGCGAGGTTAGTAAGGGATCTGGACAGGCCGTCCAGCATCCCTGTAGATATAGTACAGAGACTGCGGTCCCATCTGCACCGTTGGGGTCAAGGTTGCTGTCCCCTTGTAGCAGGGGAGGAGGACCGACTGTCCCCCCTCCTGGTAACTCACAATGCCGCTGGGGAGAGAGACTGGTTGTCTCCTCTTCCTGAAACTCACACTGCCGCTGGGGAGAGAGACCGGTTGTCTCCTCTCCCTGAAACTCACTCTGCCGCTGAGGAGAGAGGCCAGCTGCCTCTTCTCCCTGCAGGATACACTGCCACTGGGGAGAGAGACCACTTGTCTTCACTCCCTGTAGGATACGCTGCCGCTGGGGAGAGAGGTCGGTTGCCTCCTTTCTCTGCAATTTACACTGCCGCTGGGGAGAGAGACCGGTTGTCTCCTCTCTTTGAAGCTCACGCTGCCGCTGGGGAGAGAGGCCGGCTGCCTCCTCTCCCTGCAATTTACACTGCCGCTGCAAACTAAACTGCCGCTGGGGGGGGGGGGGGGAAGGACGACACCTTCAGCTCCCTGGGATGCAAACTGCTGCTGGGGAGGGAGACTGCTTGTCTCCACTCCCTGTAGGATACGCTACCGCTGGGGAGAAAGGCTGGTTGTCTCCCCTCCCTGTAGGATGAACTGCCACTGGGGAGAGAGACCGGTTGTCTCCTCTCCCTGTGATATGCACTGCCACGGGGGGATAGAGACCGGTTGTCTCCTCTCCCGGTAGGATGCACTGCCACTGGGGAGAGAGGCCGGTTGTCTCCTCTCCCTGTGAGATGCACTGCCACAGGGGAGAGAGACTGGTTGTCTCCTCTCCCGGTAGGATGCACTGCCACTGGGGAGAGAGACCAGTTGTCTCCTCTCCCTGTAACTCCAGCTGTCGCTTGGGATCTAGGCCGGCTGCCCAGCATCCCTGTAGGGCGGGTAGAAAGACATCGGTCCCATCTCCACCTACCATTTGAGGTTCCTCCCAGTGCCAGTCTGTGAGATCCCCCAGGACTTGGGAATAAGGACCACCTACCTCCTCTCCCGGTAGCTCCGACTGCAGTTGAGGATTTGGGCCGGCTGCCCAGCATCCCTGTGGGGCTGGTGGAGAAACTTAGGTCCCATCCCCACCTGCCTATTGGGGTTCCTCACAGGACCAGTCTATGAGGTCCCCTACTTCGGGTACCTCCGGTTGCCTTGGGGAAAGAGGCTAACCTCCTTTCATTGGAGGCTTCTTTTCCTCGCTTTAGCCAGCAGGAACTCTTGGTCCCTCTTTGCTTGGCTTTCAACGGTTACCTGGTTCCAGATCGCCTGGAAGGTATCCATGGACACATCAGGGCCATATCAGGCCACTTGCTGCCTCACCTTGGCCAGGAAATCTTCGCAAGAGTCAGAGTATGCCATACTTGCCTGCTCCAAGTCAATGGACACCTCTGCTTCCAGGGCCGCTGTACGAATGCTAGCGTTGCCCTCACTATGATTAACACGTTACCGGTGTCTCCAGGATGCTTCTTGTCGCACTAGCAACGGACCACCTGGCACCCGACTGGGCACCTCTGTTGACGGATTCTTCCTAGCTGACACCGAGGACCGTATGCACCACACCGGACACCACAACCACCGCAGACTCCACAACCGCCGTAGCTTAACTGGAGTCTCGCCGTTTTCCTTCCACCCTGTACGAACCTCCAACATCCAGGACCGTGTGGGGAAGACCTCTCCTCCAGGAGAGTGTATCAGAAACAGCTCTTAAAAGAGCTAAGTGATTAGAGCCCAGGGGAGAATATAAAGTATAGCAATCCCCAGTGTGATTATAGCAGTTCCCATCCAATCACGAGACAACTTTCCCCATTGAATCTCCTGCAAGCTGGAACAGCAGACACAGGAGCAAATCTTCTTTCCCTCCAATAACAGGATGACACACAGTTTTGGAGTGTAAGCAGGAACAGAAAGTTTCATGGCACACGCTGTTCTTTTATACAAGTTTTACAGCAAAGGTGATGCCCATGTGGACCTAGTTGGGCACTGAATACAAAACATACAAACCCATAAAAGGTTTACATTCAGACACTCCAATACAGTGTACACAATCCCTCCCCTCTGCCTGTGATACAATTAACGGAGACAATGGACTAACTCAATTAACTCTAAGCAGAAAAAACATACATTTTTACAAACCCCCAAAAGTACCCAAAAATACAACATACCCACATCACATCCCATGATAGCCCCGATCTGGATGAACAACATATCCAAAAATCACCCAGATCGGTTCAGGGGTTCAGGAATTTCCTGCAAGTCTTTAATTTAAGATGACCGCCGCCACATGTTTGAGTCTGTTCCAGTTAAAAGTCCAAAGGGCAGAAACAGTTTTGAGCATGGGTTATCACAGGGCCCATAGTCCCAGGGTAGGAGGCTGGCGAGCAGGCCCCTCCAAAAACCAGTGGCGAAGTAGCTTTCGTCACAAAGGGCATTCATTCTCATGATTAGAATATAATTTTGCCTCTCTATATATCACTGGTAAGACCACATCTTGAATATGCTGTGCAATCTTGGGCACCTGTTCTAAAGAAGGATGGTATGGCACTAAAAAAAGATGCGGGCTACAAAATGAATAAAAGGAATGAAACATTTTAGCTTTGAAGAAAGGTTAACAAATGTAAACCTCTTTAGTTTAGAAAACGTCGCCTTAGAGGGGATATGATAACATTATACATATATACAGGGCTGCCATCAGGGGGTGACAACCGTGACGCTTGTCACGGGCCCGGTGGTCCTGGGGGGGCCCGGACTGCTTGGCAGTCCAGGGCCCCACAATTACTCTCTGCACCCATATTTAGCGATGATCGATAGCGAGCCGTGCGGCCGTTAGAGCGTTGCCATGGGTTACCATGGCAATGCTCCGCGCGGCGCGCACACCACATCTCGCGGGAAATGCTTTAAAGTATAGCTGCAGTCCGCTGGGCCCCCTCTGCAAGTATAGGGAGCGGGGGGGGGGGGGGGGGGGGCACAATGGCACCGGACCGGACCACCAGGGATCAAAGAATCTTCCCCCCTCCCTGAACCATGTAAGAAACAGGGAGGGGGGAATAACAGAATGCATTTACATTATTAAATTTGCATGCATACACTACTAAACACACACACACACACACACTGCATTCACTACACTAACACACACACTGCATCCACTGCACTAACACACACACTGCATTCATTACACTCACACACACTGCATTCACTGCACTAACACACACACTGTATTCATTACACTCACACACACTGCATCCACTGCACTAACACACACATTGCATTCATTACACTAACACACACTGCATCCACTGCACTAACACACACACTGCATCCACTGCACTAACACACACACTGCATCCACTGCACTAACACACACACTGCATTTATTGCACTCACACACACTGCATCCACTGCACTAACACACACACTGCATTCATTACACTAACACACACACACTGCATCCACTGCACTAACACACACTGCATTCATTACCACACTGCACTAACACACACACTGCATCCACTGCACTAACACACACCCTGCATTCATTACACTAACACACACTGCATTCATTACACTAACACACACACTGCATCCACTGCACTCACACACACTGCATCCACAACTCTAACACACACTCTGCATTCACTACACTAACACACACACTGCATTAATTACACTGACACACACTGCATTCACTGCACTAACACACACAACATTAATTACACTAACACAAACACTGCATTCACTGCACTAACACACACACTGCATCCACAATACTAACACACACACTGCATTTACTACACTGACACACACTGCATTCACTGCACTAACACACTGCACTCACTGCACCAACACACACACTGCATCCACTGCACTAACACACACACTGCATCCACTAAACACACACACTGCATTCATTACACTAACACACTCTGCATCCACAACACTAACACACACTTTGCATTCACTACACTAACACACACTGCATTCATTACACTTACACACACTCTGCATTCACAACACTAACACACACTCTGCACTCACTACACTAACACACGCACTGCATTCATTACACTGACACACACTCTGCATTCACTACACTATCACACACTGCATTCACTACACTGACACACACTCTGCATTCACTACACTGACACACACTCTGCATCCACTACACTGACACACACTCTGCATTCACTACACTGACACACACTCTGCATTCACTACACTGACACACACTCTGCATTCACTACACTGACACACACTCTGCATTCATTACACTGACACACACTCTGCATTCACTACACTGACACACACTCTGCATCCACTACACTGACACACACTCTGCATCCACTACACTGACACACACTCTGCATTCATTACACTGACACACACTGCATCCATTGCACTGACACACACTGCATCCATTACACTGACACACACTCTGCATCCACTACACTGACACACACTCTGCATCCACTACACTGACACAAACTCTGCATTCATTACACTGACACACAGTCTGCATTCATTGCACTGACACACTGCATTCATTACACTGACACACACACATTGCATTCATTACACTAACACACACACTGCATTCATTACACTAACACACACTGCTTTTACTGAGGGGGAGGCCGGCCGGGCAGGGGGGCAGACCTTGTGCTTTGTCAGGGGCCCCAAAATTTCTGGTGGCTGCACTATATAATACATTCAATTTTATACACAAAATGTATTTCTGATTCCTGACAGTAAACTGTGTGACTTGCTTGGCACCTGTTTTACTCTTCAACCTGTACAACTGTCTAGCACCATTTGCATCATATGAAATTGTCACTGCTCATTTAAAAAAAAAAAAAAATGCTTTGTAACACACATATAGCAGGATAATGTGGGCACACCACCTCAAAATTATGCTTCAGGACTGCTACATATTAGAATATTGAAAACAGTTGTTGCTTTACAAGTTTGTGAAGCAAGACTGATATATTTGTAGTTTAATTACTTTAAGACCATTATCTTTAGGAATGGCAAACTATTGCAAATAATAATGGAAGATCTCAGGTCCAGCAAAGATACTGGATTGTAAGCTTATACCATGGTGTTTCTCCAACCATCTCATTCCACGCCCAACTTTATGCTTTTTTGTTTGATCCACTTCACATGCTGCTTTGGGATTTAGCATTTTGGTTAGAAAAAAGAAAAGGAAAAAAAAAACGAACATCTTTTTAACTTACAATACATACAAAAAAAGGTAAAGGAATTGACTCCTTCCTTTCTCAATGTCAAGCACCAATTTTGCTTTATATATACATTGTGTTGGTTAAGTGTTCCCTTTATTTTTTTGAGCAGTGTATAATGCTCCTTCAACAAGAACAATAGGCACAGGTAAAGAGGTGGACTGGTTTAATATAAGCAATGGAACTTGACAGGGCTGCCCTCTATCACCACTCTTACATATATTAACATAGGAACCCTTAGCGAAAGACATTAGATTCAACTAGAAAAGCTAGAATTTCTGGGGAAATTGTGTGAAGTGTTCTTGCCTCCACCAGTAGTCTACAACTGGAGTGGGCGGAGTAACTGTTATTATTTATTTATTTAGCACATTTAATTGCAATCTTGTTGCCCAAAGTGCTTCACAGTTACATTAAAACATTAGCAGGTGTAGAAAAGGCCCTGTCTATGACATCACTTGCTGCTCCAGCCTGGCACAGGTCAGAGTATTTTGGCGGTTGCCATCTTCAAACAGTTGTATTTTAAAAACTATAGTATGTCATAGTATGTCTCTGAAATATTATAAATGAAGGCACAGTCGCAGTTTAGAAATTGCCCTTCAAATTTGAGCTGGCTAGAGTGGAGTTTCAATGAATGTCAATGGACGGCGTGAGCTGCAAACAAATGGTCATATTGTGAAAACTATCAGGACTATGGCTTAGCCGTGGACATGTTTAGTGGCAGCAGGGATAGCTGAACATTTTGATATAAGATTTGTGTAGGTGGGTTTGAAAATGAGGGAGTGGTGGCAGTTTAGAAATCATGTCCTGATTTTTCAACTTTTGCCAGCTCCCACTCTAGTTTTGAACATTTTGCCATTCATTCCTATGGGACCATCTTCGCCACAAAAACGACGATATTCCGTGAACCATTCGGCGAAACGTTCCACAAAGTAATAGCAATCCAATCGGTAACAATCCGCACGTTTCGGTATATTACTGACTATGTAGTGTAAAAACTGTGGGAGGAGTTAGGGTGGTAAATTTGGCTATAATAAGAATAATAATATATATGTGACATAACATTAAGTGGTCTTGCTATGCAAGAACACTTAATGAACAAATACAAGGTTTCAGATATAAGAAAGTACATTCAAAAATCCATTTATACGCTAACGATGTATTAATTACTTTACAACAACCGAAGAGTTCCATAGAAGAACTGATGAAAGCAATAGAATTCTATAGTGAATGTTCTAATTATAACAAATCTTTAATACTATATATATATATATAAATATTTCTCTAGAAGACCAAAAATATATTAAGAATAAATATAACTATATTTCTTACTGTTGCTCAAAATAATGAATAAAACCCTAAAGGAATGGAAAAAATTAGAAATCTCATGGATCGGTTGGATCAACACAGTTAAATTTTATACGTTACCTAAATGAATATTCTTATTCAGAATAATACCCCTAAATTTCCAATCTACTGGCTCAAAATGGTACAATCAATATTCAATACATTTCCATGGAAGAATAAAAAAACAAGAATCAATTTAAATACATTATCATAAAGGGGGACTAGGGGTACTGAATATTGTCAAGTATCACGATGAATGCATATTAACACATGCTCTAAATTGCTTTTACACTGGCAGAACATACAGGAATTCAGTCTAGCTTATGGTAATTTTGGATGACAAACACTAACAACCAATGAAAAAATAAAACTCGAAACTGCTAACAATTGTCCATACTCTACAATTTTGGAATACTATAAAATCTAAACTTAAAATCCAAACCAAAATGCTAAACTGCCTTCCATTACAAACATTGAATTTTTGTATCCAAGATTAAAACATAAATCATTGGATATAATGGTCCCAAGGTTAAAATATAAATTATTGGATATAATTAAGGATTTGTTGCAAAACAATAAATTGAAAAAGTTTTAAGTCCTACAACTAGAATATAATCTCTCAAATAGCGATACATATTATAGTTAAGATAAAAGGCTTCTTAAAGAATCACCTTCAACAAAATAATGAGGGATGAGTTAAACTCATAAACAAAATTATAACTCGACTATCAGAAAAAGGAACATCACAACATTTGCTTAAAACGCTGTCTTACACAACTAAATATATGGTAGGCCAAAAATGGGAAAATGATCTGGACACTATTATAGATGAATCCGACATAAAATTCACTCAAAAATCTTAGAGCATCTATACATTGTCTGAATATAATAGAAAATCACTATAAAGTGCTGAAGATAGCACTTAACTCCAAGTAGATTGGCACAGATATATTCGACCCAACATCCCTCTTGCTGGAGATGTGGATTTCCCCAAGCCAACTCTTGTGGAGTTGTATAAGAATTAAAAAATTATGGAAAACTGTTAACAGATATTTAGCTAACACTTTGCATATTCCACCAATCTATTAACCTTTACCATTCTTACTAAACATTGACTGGCTACTTATGCCTACAGAAGATCAAACATTTTCTAGCTGCATCTAAGCTAATGGTTGCCAGATATTGGAGAAAACCCACACTTCCAGAATGGAGAGAAATAGAAGCCCAATATAAATACCAATGCAAAATGAAATATAGCAAGTATGAACAGCATCTTTAGGTCTTTAGGTCCCATCCCATAAGCTGGTTATCGAGGAAAGGAATGATTTTCATGCTCTCGCATTCTTGTGTTTTGTCCTTAGTTATGTTTGTCAATTAGAAGATGTTACTAGGTCTCCAAAGGAAGATATAATCATATTCTATATGTGGACCTAGATATTATGACAGTATATACATTTAGAAATGTATTGCCTGTAATCTTTTTTATATTATAAAGAAGAAAATTCATAAACAAAGTATATATATACTATATAGGCTTGGCCTGTAATTGTGGGAGGCACTATGTACCCTATTTAAACCCAGTAAGCCCTTCTTACCTGTCGGCTACGATCTCGGAAGTGCTTCTGTTTACTTCCGGTTCACAGGATCCTGACGTCATTTTTCCGCCCGCCGGCAGTCCGTTTCAAACTTCCTGTTCTAAACTAAGTTTGTGAGTATAACAAGGAAGCCAGCATACGAACGGCTAACTGTAAGTTATACTCTATCATTCAAACGCACCCCTATACTTATCATTATTCACTCGTTCATCTAAACATTTCTGTTAGACTATAACGCTGATAATAACCATTCATTCACATACCGCTACTCTTTATGTTATCTGGCATTCGTTTAAACTTTCGTCTGTTTCCTCGCACACTTCGTTCATGCATTGTCAGAAATACATTCGCCTAAAAAATCGTATGTTTAACCATTCGTATATATATATATATATATATATATATAGCTGCCGTTCCTGTAAAACACTCTTTAGTATATATCTTTCATTTTCATTTTCGTATGAACTTTCGTTTACTTATTTCGTATAAACTTTCGTTTTCGTTTCGTGTAAACTTTAGTTTATTTCACACGCTGGCAATTCACTCATTCAGATCAGTAGAAGTTCAGTTGAGAGTTGTTAAACATTGTTCACTCGTTTTAAACATCATTTAGTGTTAAAATTTGTATGGTTACTAAATCTTTCATTAAAGGTCCTTTCCACTTTATTCATGTCAAATTAAATGAACGGCGCAATATCTTTAAACAGAATGTATATTAATGATGGTTAAGTTCATACATTTACTAAAGTACTTTTCTTAAAGCCATAGCTAATGTATTTTAGGTATATTAGTATGTTAAATAGGTTAATATTTATGCTCCGCTTCTGTCTTATGCATTTCATGTTTAACATTTTTTTAAATTTCATCCTAACTATTTGGCATGTGCATGGGAAAAATTGTCAGTTCGGCATTCCCAAATTCGGGACTTTGGCAATTCGGCACATCTGCATTTCGACACTTCGGAAATTTGGTTATTTCAGAAATCGGGACCTCGGAAATTTGGCACTTCGGAATTTCGGAAATTCTCTTGCAGCCGCTTGGTAGATAACTCCCTAATTCCCACGGCATTAGGGAGTTATCTACCAAAAGGCTGAAAGACCTAAATTGGTCTTTCAGACAAATTTACTAATACTAAGTAAAGATTACTTAGTTTTAGTAAATTATGTCCCTACTCGCTATACCTCCCGGCTTTTAAACTAAAGGGGTGGCCTATTGCCCCCCTTCAGCCCCAACCCCGGAGCAGCGGGTGGGGGCCCTAAATTAGAATAAGGGGGGGACCTATTGCCCGCCCCGACCCCCATCCTTGAGCGGTGGGTGGGGGCCCTACATTAGAATGAGGGGGGAGAACCTAGTGTCCTCCCCCTGGCCCCCACCTCTGAGCAGTGGGTGGGGCCCTAAATACTAATTAGGGAGGAACCTAATGTCCTCCCCCCTGGCCCCCACCCCTGAGCGGTGGGTGGGGGCCCTAAATACTAATTAGGGGGAACCTAATGTCCTCCCCCCTGGCCCTCACCCCTGAGCGGTGGGGGCCCTAAATACTAATTTGGGGGGGACCTAATGTCCTCCTCCTGGCCCTCACTCCTGAGCGGTGGGTGGGGGCCCTACATTAGAATGAGGGGGGGAACCTAGTGTCCTCCCCCATGGCCCCCACCCCTGAGCGGTGGGTGGGGGCTCTAAATACTAATTATGGGGGAACCTAATGTCCTCCCCCCTGGCCCCCACCCCGGAACAGTGGGTGGGGGCCCTAAATACTAATTAGGGGGGGACCTAATGTCCTCCCCCCTGGCCCCCACCCCTGAGCAGTGGGCCCTAAATTAGAATAAGGGGGGGACCTATTGCCCCCCGGACCCCACCCCTGTGCGGCGGGTGGGGGCTGTAAAATAAAATAATTGGGGGACCTATTATCCTCCTCCCCGGCCCCCACCCCTGAGCGGTGGGGGGGCCCTACATTAGAATGAGGGGGGTAAATTGTGTGCTCACCCCCACCCCTGAGCGGTGGGTGGGGGCCCTAAATATTAATTAGAGGGGACCTAATGTCCTCCCCCCTGAGCGGTGGGTGAGGTCCCTAAATACTAATTAGGGGGGACCTAATGTCCTCCTCCCTGGCCCCCACCCCTGAGCAGTGGGTGGGGGCCCTACATTAGAATGAGGGGGGGACATATTATCCTCCCCTCGGCCCCCACCCCTGAGCGGTGGGGGGGCCCTACATTAGAATGAGGGGGGTAAATTGTGTCCTCACCCCCACCCCTGAGCGGTGGGTGGGGGCCCTAAATATTAATTAGAGGGGACCTAATGTCCTCCCCCCTGAGCGGTGGGTGAGGTCCCTAAATACTAATTAGGGGGGACCTAATGTCCTCCTCCCTGGCCCCCACCCCTGAGCAGTGGGTGGGGGCCCTACATTAGAATGAGGGGGGACCTAGTGTCCTCACCCCTGGCCCCCACCCCTGAATGGTGGGTGGGGGCCCTACATTAGAATGAGGGGGGGACCTAGTGTCCTCCCCCATTGCCCCCACCCCTGAGCGGTGGGTGGGGGCCCTAAATACTAATTAGGGGGGACCTAATGTACTCCCCCTTGGCCCCACCCCTGAGCGGTGGTTGGGGGCCCTAAATACTAATTGGGGGAGCCTAATGTCCTCCCCCCTGGCCCCCACCCTTGAGCGGCAGGTGGGGGCCGTAAATAAAAAATTAACCCCCCTCCAAACCCCTAGTCACCCCCTCCCCCAAAACAATTAACCCCTACCTACCCCCCTCACCCTAAAAATAGTGAGGGGGGACCATTAGCTAAACCTGTTAAAAAATAAAATAAAACTTACCATTTGATGTTTTCTTTCTTCTAAAATCTTCTTTTTTCAGCCCAAAAAAAGGCCAAATAAAAAGCCATAATAAATAAAAAAATAAAAAAACGAGTGCAAAAATAAAAAATATCCATCTTCACCCGGCGAGGGCTCAGTTTGCGCGGAGCCCTCGCCGGGTGAAGATGGATTTTTTTGTTGCGCTCGTTTTTTTTTAAAAAAAAAATTGATAAAAAAGGGAGGGGGGGTTAATTTTGTATTTAGGGCCCCCACCCGCTGCTCAGGGGTGAGGGCCATAGGGGAGGACATTAGGTCCCCCCCCTAATTTGTATTTAGGGCCCCCACCCCACCGCTCATAGTGGCCAGGGGTGAGGACATTTGTATCTAGGGCCCCCACCCCACCGCTCATAATGGCCAGGGGTGAGGACATTAGGTCCCCCCCCTAATTCGATTTTAGGGCCCCCACCAACCGCTCAGGGGTGGGGGCCAGAACATTAGGTTCCCCCCAATTAGTATTTAAAGCCCCCACCCACCGCTGAGGGGTGGGGGCCAGCGGGGAGGACATTAGGTCCCCCCCTCAATCTAATTTAGGGCACCCACCGCTCTGGGGTAGTGGCCAGGGGTGAGGACATTAGGTACCCCCCTAATTAGTATTTAGGGCCCCCACCCACCACTCAGGGGTAAGGGGCCAGGGGGGAGGACATTAGGTCCCGCCCCCTCATTCTAATTTAGGGCACACACCCATCGCTCAGGGGTGGTGGCCAGGGGGGAGGACATTAGGTCCACCCCCAATTAGTATTTAGGGCCCCCGCCCACCGCTCAGGGGTGGGGGCCAGGGGGAGGACATTAGGTCCCCCCATTCTAATTTAGGGCCCCTACCCACCGCTCAGGGGTGGGGGTAAGACATTAGGTCCCCCCCTAATTAGTATTTAGGGCCCCCACCCACTGCTCACGGGTGGGGGCCAGGGGAAGGACATTAGGTCCCCCCTCATTCTACTTTAGGGCCCCCACCCACCGCTATTAGTACTTAGGCAATACTGTGCTTTGGAACTTCGGCACTTCTGCCATTTGGCTATTTTGGAAGTACCCGAATGTCCGAATTGCCCGAAATTCGTCCGAATTCATATTCGGACCGAAACGAATTGCAGATGTCTACTAACTATGCTATGCAGTATATAAATTAAATAACAATTAAGCACGTTTATTTTCCCTCCTGTTTAACCCCTTAGGGACCAAACTTCTGGAATAAAAGGGAATCATGACATGTCACACATGTCATGTGTCCTTAAGGGGTTAAAGATCATACAATTACTGACATTGCTTGCAACGGTGCCTTCTTGGTTATATACAACCGCATTATTTAAAGAGGTAGGCCTCTAAATTACCTACCTACTAATAATTTTATGTATTTCTTTCTGGTATACAAGTACCATAAATAAATAAGACACATTTTTCCCGTATTAGTTCAAGTTATCACCCTACCAGGACAAGCCAAATCTTCCTAACATAAGTCAAGATATACGGTTAGTTTCTGCTCTTATGCTTATCGGTGCAATCTCAATGGTCTTCACCTGGGGGTTAGGTGGTAACTTAATTATCATGCCATGTTTTAGGATCAAGTAGGGATCATTCTTTCCACTACCAAATACGTTATAGAGGACAAATAGCAGTTACGTTAAATAATAAACCCAGTTAGGTTATTTGTTATGTGTTAATAAAGCTCTCGCCAATTAGGTATATTCCCATAGGCCTCTTCGCCTATAGTCAAGTGGTCCCGCAAGGCCTACAATCATTCCTTCCATCAGAGGTTCGAGCCCAATCGGCTCAACGCATAGTTATAGCCTTGCATCAAATCATAGTTATGGCCTCACTCGTCACAGCCAATCGATATTACAATCTTTTACGTGTCACCGAGAGGCCAACACCCCGCCACCCATCTCACTGGCACAAAGGCCCCACAAGCCAAATCATAGCCAGAGCCTCTCAAAGCCACTTGCCACCTAAAATAGTAAGTTAATACAGTTTCACCTTAGGGCACTAATATAGTAATCTGGGCTACTGCAGATCTATATAATACCATACTAACCAAATATATAGGCCATACTTGAAAACGAGAGAAATCTCAATGTATCTTTCCTGGTAAAATATTTTATAAATAAATAAATAAATAAATCTGCCTCACACCCTTAGCATGTCTAACGCTTCCATACAAGAAGACGACCTGTCGGTTACCAGCACCCCGACCATATCAGGCTCGCAGAGAAGGCAACCCATACCGGCAAGCTCAGCTTCCAGCTATAGATCATGGACCATTCCCAAAATCACCTCGGAACTCAAAAAGAGGAATATCCCATTCCCGGCTACAGCCAGGAAAGCTGAACTCTTTTGTTTGTTAAACACTACTGAGGACAACGAAAGGCCTGGCCCTAGTTTGAGTTTAATGTGCAAAACAGCTTGGCAGAACTGCACGTTATGATGGCCTCCAGCATTCGGTCTATACAGAGACGTTATCTGTACAGCTTTTCCCCTCTGTAGAGAAGAACTTGACCTATACCTACACAAAGTCATTGACTTAGCATATAAGTACGGAGGATATGCCTTTTACGACTACCACAAATCATTCGCATGCAGATCTGCCGCATCACTGTCCCAATATAATACAAACACCGACTGGGGTCAGTGAGACACCGAACTGTTTCTAAGGGATTTTGCAGGCCTCAAGACATCTTCCTGCGCCATATGCTCATCAGCAGCCCATACGATAATTTTTTGTCCTGAAAACGTAGCAATTCCCTCTACCAGTAACGCCAACGCTGATTATCAATCCAACACAACCAGAGAGAATTGAAGATTATGCTGGCGTTAGTGTACTTATAATCTTAATTTTAGTAATGACAGGAGGCTTCCTATTTTGCATTAAACTCTCTTTACTAACTCCACATAGCAGTAAAGAAAAGTGAAAACATTAACCAATCAAAATGCAATAGGAAGTATAGTATTCACAGTGATGAGGCTCCTCCCCCTCTTTCAAAAGCGACATCATAACGGATAAAGTTCCAAAAAGTCCAAAGTCTTGTAACATGCACCAACGGGTGACTCTCCAATAAACTAAACCTCAAGGGATGAAGGAAGGTCCCAAGGTGTCCATCCTGAGAACGAACTGTAACACCACGAATTTACACTGAAAGAGAACGTGAAATAGGTTAGGTGCAGGTCTGGAAACTGTTTGAAGTTATGGTAATAACCCAACACAAACTCGCAGGGATGATATATTATTGACTATAAACGACAGACTATAAATGGCAAGTAAAAAGTTTTAACAAACATAATCAGAACAAACCCCATACCTAGGAGGAGCAATCAAAGACCGATGTAGGGAAGAAGTAGACAGAAGACAAATATACTTACGTGAGACCTCTCTTCCCAGGGTGGGAAAGGGTGGGAAAATACTTGCCTCCTGTCATTACTAAAATTAAGATTATAAGTACACTAACGCTAGCATAATCTTCAATTTTACCACATGACAGGAGGCTTCCTATTTTGCATTTTTTAACGCTGATGGAGGAGAAAAGTGGCCGCCCCCGAGCTCGGGCGGAAGTAGAATGTCCGAAAGGTAGATTCTCGCGACCAGTCCGCGGAACGTAGGATATCCGCCAGCGAAGCGCCCACCGTGAAAGCCGAAGAAGCCGCCGCACCGCGAACCGAGTGGGTTCCGAAGACCTCATCCACCCCCGCCAGTGATAGAATCCATCTTATCCATCTGATGAGAGTGGTAGTCGAGACGGGTACATGTCGTCTAACATAAGACACCAAAAAGTTGTCCTGAAGTGAAGACCCAAATCGGGGATGTGACCTCCACATACCGATGTAGGGTAGACACCACGCAAAGATGTGGATCGGTATGGAAAAACGGGTAGAAGACCGACGTAGAGTCCGATATCGTACGCTGCGATACTTGAAAGGTAACACCCTCAGGGGAGACCGAAAAAGTGTCGTAGTCAAACGCCCGCATGTCCGAAACCCGACGAAACGGGACTAGGCAAAGCAGGAGCGTCAGTTTAGCTGAGAGTTGTCGGAGAGAGAGTCTGCCGTTATCCGGACAGTCTCTCAAGAATTGTAAGACAACCTCGACGTCCCATAAGCGAGAGTATTTGGGTCTCGGAGGTCTCTGTAATCGAATGCCCCTCAGGAGTTGGCATACCAGTGGGTCCTCTCCTACGGGTATCCCTATGACTGGTACGTGGGCTGCCTAAATCGCGGAGCGCACGACATTGAGCGATCGGGAGGAGCGACTCGCGGAAAAAAGATAGGAAAGACAATACAGGATGGCCGTTATAGGTGCAGTAAAGGGATTGAGGTTCCGTTCACTGCACCAAGAGGACCAGGAGTTCCAAGCCGATAGGTAGCATCGTCTGGTTCCTGGTGCCCATGAATTCCATATGAGATCTCTAGCTACTTGCGATAATTCGCTGGTCCGCCAGGCGCCCCTGAAAGAGTCCAAGCCAGCAAGGCGAGACGGTCTTCCAGGATGAGAGGGTTCCCTTTCGGATCTGTGAGGAGCGTTGGATAAGATGGAAAGAGTAGGGGATCCATGTAGGATGATGCTAGGAGGTCCGGGAACCAGGGTTGGCCCCGCCATAGGGGAGTGATGAGGAGCCGAGACCCGCATTGAGTCTTCAAGTACTAAATCGTCCTCGCTATCATGGCGAACGGGGGAAAGGCGTACACTCCCCTGGTCGGCCATGGTTTGAGAAATGCGTCCACCGAATTCCTCGTGCTCGTAGATGTGCAACTACTGGCTTCAGCAGCTTGGTGAAGCACCACAAGGCCGAGTTGAGGCAGAAGGGAAGGCACGTGAATTGCCAGGGTAGGCCTTGCCACTGGAACCTTAGAAATTGGAGGCAGGTGAGGTGGACGGGTACTGACAAGTATGCGTCCTTGAGGTCCAGTCTTGTGAACCAGTCCCTGTCTTGGAGGAGGTCTCTTAGAAGATGAATGTCTTCCATCTTGAAATGCCTGTACATCACATAAGCATTGAGTCTCCTCAAGTTTATGACGGGTCGGAAAATCCCCGGATTCTTTTTTCACCAGAAATATATTGCTGAAGAAACCCCCTTGATCGTGAGCGGATTCGATCGCCCCTTTTGACCGGAGCTCTCGGAATTCACCGTCGATGAGCTGGTGGTCCTCTGTATGGGGTGCGGGGGGACTGCCTGGTGTGGGGGGTCCACGAAATCGATGATGTAGTCGAAATCGAGGATCCATGCGTCCTCGGAGATGGTTGTCCAGTTCTGAAAAATACAGCGATACGACCTGCAATATGTGGGGTAAGTGGTACTTGAGTCAAAGGTTTGCTTATCTGTGGGGAAGCGTGCTCTGCCACGGCCACATGGTCCTTGATCTCTGTCAGCTCCTCTGGTGTCTACCCGGAAGGGTTGCCTGTAGGCCACTTCCGGGTAGAAGGGTTGAGGTCTTTGTGAGCGGGGACCTGAAGGCCAAAAGCGGCTAGCTGCATGGCCCCTTTGGCGGCCAGCTCGTCCAAAAACAACTGGGGTAGCCACTGAAGACTCGTTTCATAGAAGTCTAAGCCTTGTTAAGGGACGTGAACACATTGACGTGTCTGTTCAGTTCTTTTAGTAAGGTGTCCCCGAACAGTCTGCCCTGTGCCAGCGGTCCTAACTCCTTGGTGCCCAATTCCACCAGCTTTCCGTCTATGCGGAGCAATGCTGCCTTACGCCTCTCAGAGGAAATGGCTACGTTGGCGTTACCAACGAAACAAAAGCACCTTTGTGCCCATTCTCTTATGTCATGCGCCCATTCTTTTACCATGCTGGCATCTAATTGGTCAGCCCTTACAAATACGTCGTCCGACAAATACATGATGCGGGAAAGTGGGCCAATGGAGTCCAGTAGCTTGTCCTGAACTCTGTGAAATCCTTTCTCCACACCTCTCCGGGGGTCACGGCCACCCAGAGACATGAAGGTGGTCATGACCTGGTCGAACTTCGGAGACTGAGCCACATGGTCGGGAAGTGAAGGGCAAGGGCATTCGGAGCGTAGGCATTTGCGCACTGTTTTGTCCTGTGGTTTGCGGAGCCACAGATGCATGGATTTAGAGAGGTGTTCGGGGGGAGTCCAGTCCCCTGAGCATGGTGTCGGATATTTCGAGGGTCGAAAAGACGTTGTCCAATGGGGTCCAGGATGGTTTCCCCTTCTTCTTGGGCGGGTGTAAGGTCGTCCGGCAGTTGGATGTTGTCCAAGAAAGTGCCTTGTAAGAACCCAGTGTGGGATGCAGTATCTGAGCCCCAGTCATCGTCCTGCAAATCAGAATCCGCAACCTGCCACTCGTCCAACACGGCCATGGAGCGCTTGTGGTCGCCCCCCTCATCCGAGGAGTAATTGTGTCGTGGGGCAGGGGTAGGTGGGGTCGGCTTGTGGCGTTTGGCTGGTGCCTTGCCTTTGCCAGGGTTGTCGTTCCCCTTTTCGCCCTTCCAGTGGCGTTTGCTAGGCCAGGTATCGGACTGTTCGTGCGATTCTGAAGCTTCAGAATCGTAGTCATGGTGTTGGGCTTTTGTGACTTTCTTGGTTTGATCAGCAGATGCCGTCATTACCCTGGAAAGCGCTTTCTCCATTGAGGTGGAGATGGCTTCAGTAATCATTGCCTGGAAGTCTGCAGGGTTCTGGGATGCTTCCATAATGTTTAGGAGCAGGACTGGTATAAATCAAATTACTATATTGTATGATGGCACAGGGCGTAATTATTTGGCTAGGGGTCAGTCTGTAGCGTAATTCACAGTAAGTGATGGTACCTAGGAGTACACAAATAACCCCAGCAGGGTGTAAATATATAATATATATAATAGTGGTAACAGCAGTACCAACAGGATAACCCCAGCAGGGTAGATAGTGTAGTAGTACCAGCAGTATTAGACACCTCAGCAGGGTGGATATGTAATTTCAATGTATGTGGTATCAGCAATACCAGTCACCCCAGCAGGGTATATTGGGCTTTGTACTGGGCCTCACCCAGTTATATATATATATATATATATATATATATATATATACAGGGAGTGCAGAATTATTAGGCAAATGAGTATTTTGACCACATCATCCTCTTTATGCATGTTGTCTTACTCCAAGCTGTATAGGCTCGAAAGCCTACTACCAATTAAGCATATTAGGTGATGTGCATCTCTGTAATGAGAAGGGGTGTGGTCTAATGACATCAACACCCTATATCAGGTGTGCATAATTATTAGGCAACTTCCTTTCCTTTGGCAAAATGGGTCAAAAGAAGGACTTGACAGGCTCAGAAAAGTCAAAAATAGTGAGATATCTTGCAGAGGGATGCAGCACTCTTAAAATTGCAAAGCTTCTCAAGCGTGATCATCGAACAATCAAGCGTTTCATTCAAAATAGTCAACAGGGTCGCAAGAAGCGTGTGGAGAAACCAAGGCGCAAAATAACTGCCCATGAACTGAGAAAAGTCAAGCGTGCAGCTGCCAAGATGCCACTTGCCACCAGTTTGGCCATATTTCAGAGCTGCAACATCACTGGAGTGCCCAAAAGCACAAGGTGTGCAATACTCAGAGACATGGCCAAGGTAAGAAAGGCTGAAAGACGACCACCACTGAACAAGACACACAAGCTGAAACGTCAAGACTGGGCCAAGAAATATCTCAAGACTGATTTTTCTAAGGTTTTATGGACTGATGAAATGAGAGTGAATCTTGATGGGCCAGATGGATGGGCCCGTGGCTGGATTGGTAAAGGGCAGAGAGCTCCAGTCCGACTCAGACGCCAGCAAGGTGGAGGTGGAGTACTGGTTTGGGCTGGTATCATCAAAGATGAGCTTGTGGGGCCTTTTCGGGTTGAGGATGGAGTCAAGCTCAACTCCCAGTCCTACTGCCAGTTTCTGGAAGACACCTTCTTCAAGCAGTTGTACAGGAAGAAGTCTGCATCCTTCAAGAAAAACATGATTTTCATGCAGGACAATGCTCCATCACACGCGTCCAAGTACTCCACAGCGTGGCTGGCAAGAAAGGGTATAAAATAAGAAAATCAAATCTCCTTGTTCACCTGATCTGAACCCCATTGAGAACCTGTGGTCCATCATCAAATGTGAGATTTACAAGGAGGGAAAACAGTACACCTCTCTGAACAGTGTCTGGGAGGCTGTGGTTGCTGCTGCACGCAATGTTGATGGTGAACAGATCAAAACACTGACAGAATCCATGGATGGCAGGCTTTTGAGTGTCCTTGCAAAGAAAGGTTATATTGGTCACTGATTTGTTTTTGTTATGTTTTTGAATGTCAGAAATGTATATTTGTGAATGTTGAGATGTTATATTGGTTTCACTGGTAAAAATAAATAATTGAAATGGGTATATATTTGTTTTTTGTTAAGTTGCCTAATAATTATGCACAGTAATCGTCACCTGCACACACAGATATCCCCCTAAAATAGCTATAACTAAAAACAAACTAAAAACTACTTCCAAAAATATTCAGCTTTGATATTAATGAGTTTTTTGGGTTCATTGAGAACATGGTTGTTGTTCAATAATAAAATTAATCCTCAAAAATACAACTTGCCTAATAATTCTGCACTCCCTGTATATATATATATATATATATATATATATATATATATATATATATATATATATATTGTGACCTTTATGGGCAAAGCAACACAGTCCTCTAGGGTAACAGGCATAGAAAAAATGGTGTGGTTTATTTATAGCGTGCACAAAATCCATACAGCAATCAGTTTGTTCAAAAACTGCAGCACAACAGAAAGGAAAATCTACAAAATAAATCCTAGCTCAAATTTGAGCACTAACTAAACATAAAGAAATGTCCCTTACTCACCAGGGTAATAAACTACACAAATCAAAAATAAGCATTGGTTTCACCAACCTTTAGCACATTGTTTAGATGCTGCTCTGCACAGACCTGCTCTCTCTCTGCAGGTCAGATTGTATCTGACTCTTTCTGCTCTGAGACCTGCTAATTAAAGCCTCAGCAGTTGCTAATTGGGCAGGTGAATGAGTATAGACTATGGAGGATTCTGGGTCCTAGATACCTTCCTTCTATTACCCTCCCATAGACTCTGTCACATATCCCCCCCCCCGCCAGCTTAGACCCATCGGTCGTAGCGACCTTTGACAACGAACAATGGACTCTGGATAAATCATCTGCATTCCCCTGGTCTTTACCAGCTCTATGCTCCATAGAGAAGTTATATGGCTGAAGACTAAGGAACCACCTAGTTACTCTGGCATTTGTAACCTTCTTCCCAACAGATAAAACTTAAGTGTTTCCAGTGCCCATTTTATGGCTAAGCATTCTTTCTCAACCACTGAGTATCTCTGTTCATGGGGATTCAGCTTCTTGCTCAGGTACATAATGGGATGTTCTTCTCCCCTGTGTACCTGAGAAAGAACCGCTCCTAGGCCCACATCAGACGCATCTGTCTGTACCACAAATTCTTTTGTAAAGTCAGGGGCAACCAAAACTGGGTCAGCACACAAAACCTCCTTCAGGGTACTAAATGCCTTCTCTACCTCGGGAGTCCACTTAATCATAACTGGGCCTTTTGCCTTAGTTAGTTCTGTCAACGGGTTTGCGATCGTAGCAAAGTTAGGTATGAATCTACGGTAGTAGCCCACTAAGCCCAGAAATGCCCGAACTTGTTTCTTTGTCACAGGACGTGGCCAATCCACAATAGCATCTACCTTACTTTTCTGTGGTTTCAGGAGACCCCTCCCAATAGTGTAGCCCAAATACTTAGCCTCCTCCAAACCTATCGTACATTTGGATGGATTGGCAGTTAGACCTGCATCTCGTATAGACTTTATTACTGCCTGAACTCGGGGAAGGTGTGTTTCCCAATCTGTACTGTGTATAACCACATCGTCAAGGTAGGCAGCCGCGTATTCACTATGGGGCCTAAGGATTCTATCCATCATTCTTTGGAAGGTGGCAGGTGCACCATGCAACCCAAAAGGTAACACTCTATAGTGAAATAAACCATCTGGTGTGGAAAAAGCTGTTTTTTCTTTGGCCCGCTCCGTTAAGGGAACTTGCCAGTAACCTTTAGTCAGATCTAATGTAGTCAGATATCTGGACCGTCCTAATCTCTCTATTAGGTCATCAACCCTAGGCATGGGATAAGCGTCAAATTTAGATATCTCATTTAATTTTCTGAAATCATTACAGAATCTGATTTCTCCATTTGGCTTGGGTACCAACACTATAGGATTACTCCATTCACTTTGTGATTCCTCGATAACCCCTAGCTCAAGCATCTTTCGGACCTCTGCTTTGATGGCTTCTTTTCTGGCCTCTGGGATTCGGTAGGGTTTTAAGTTAACCCTTTTTCCAGGTTCCGTAATTATGTCATGTTTAATAACATGAGTCTTTCCGGGTACTGGAGCAAACACATCCCGATTTCTGAGAACAAACTCTCGGACCTCATTTCTCTGATGAGGTGCTAGAGTGTCAGCAATGTTAACCTCTGGTACTTTGTCTACTTTGGTCAGAGGAACTTTATCTGTCATGGCCATCAAGGCCTCTCTGTCTGTCCAGGGTTTAAGTAAATTTATGTGGTATATTTGTTCGGGCTTTCTTCTACCAGGTTGTCTCACCTTATAATTAACCTCATTGACTCGTTCAATGATCTCGTATGGGCCATGCCAGTTTGCCAGGAATTTACTTTCTACTGTGGGGATTAGTACCATATCCCTGTCTCCAGGTTGAAAGACCCTAAGTCTAGCATTCCTGTTATAACTAGCTTTCTGGGCTTCCTGAGCTCTCTCCATATTTTCCCTGACAATTGGCATTATGGCCTCAATGCGATCCTGCATTTGTGCCACATGTTCAATAACACTCCTATGAGGCGTGTGTTCCTGTTCCCATGTTTCCTTTGCAACATCAAGGAGACCTCTAGGATGTCTGCCATATAATAATTCAAAAGGTAAGAACCCTGTGGAAGCTTGGGGAACTTCTCTGATAGCAAACATTAGATATGGGAGCAAACGATCCCAATTCTTACCATCTTTATCAATTACCTTACGGAGCATTGCTTTTAATGTCTTATTAAATCTTTCCACTAACCCATCAGTTTGTGGGTGATACACTGAAGTTTTCAATTGTCTAATCTTCAATAAGTTACATAGCTCTTTCATCACTCGTGACATGAAAGAAGTACCTTGGTCTGTAAGTACTTCTCTAGGTAGTCCAACCCGGCTGAACATAAACATTAACTCTCTGGAAATGGTTTTAGCTGAGGTATTTCTTAAAGGTATAGCTTCGGGATACCGGGTAGCATAATCTAGTACTACCAATATATATTGGTGCCCCCTAGCGGATTTAAGTAAAGGACCAACCAGGTCCATAGCAATTCTTTCAAATGGGACTTCTATAATGGGAAGAGGAATGAGGGGATTACGGAAAGTTTGGAATGGAGCCTTTCTTTGGCATTCTGGGCATGACTTGCAAAATCGCTCTATAGCAGAGTAAATTACTGGCCAGTAAAATCTTCTTAGTACTCTCTCCCTGGTTTTTTCAATCCCAAGATGCCCCCCCCAATACATGGCTGTGAGCTGGTTTTAAGACTAGGTTTCTGTGGGATTGAGGTACCAGTAATTGCTCAACCTCTTCAACCCCCCTCCTCTCTACTCGGTAAAGTAAATTATTTTTTTCTGCAAAATAGGGAAGGGACAATTGGGTTTCCGGGTTAACAGGAGTACCTTCCACTACCTGAACATTGTTACGGGCAGCTACCAATGTTTGATCCTCCCATTGGGCAGCCCTAAAATTTCCTGAGCTAATACCTAGATGATGGAACTCCACCTCTTCCCTTAGATTGTCTACTTGGGAGGAATCACTTTCATTGTGTTCCCCTTCCTCACCCAAACATACGACAGTGGGTTCATTTTCACTATATTGCTCCAAATCAATCGTAGAAAAAGGGAAACCATTCTCTAACCCCACTGTTTCTGCCTCTACCTCTGTACGTTTATCCTGTTTTATTACAGTATCTTCCCAAATTTTCCGAAAGAGGGGAAAATCACGCCCCAATACAGCATCATAAGGCAATGATGGTACCACCCCAACTCTATGTTTTATCACCCCTACCGCGGTAGCAAATTCCACCTCGGCCGTGGGATACGTGTGGGTGTCACCATGTATGCATATTATATCCAACACGTGAATTTTATCAACTTGCTCACTATGAAGTAAAGATCTCTTTACCAATGAAACCTCACTCCCAGAATCTAAGAGTGCTTGCACACTCCTCCCCTCCATATTTACAGATTTGACATGATTAATACCACCAGTACTTGTTAAAGCAGACATTTGTGTGTATACCAACATTGCACCATGTTTCTACCCCCTCCCCAAATTACATTCCATAGGTTCATCAGTCTGTGGGCAGTTACGTGCAATATGTCCAATCTCCTGACATCTATAACACTTTATCTCTTTCTCAGTCTGGCCTTGTGGCCGGGTTGGGAACCTGGGTACCCAATTTTCCAGGTAGTCAGTCTGTCTATGGGTCTGTACAGAATCTTTTTTCCCATCGGTTTCTTTAAACCCACCAGACTTCTTTGAAGGTATCCTGTTACCTTGCAATTTGGCGTTGAGGTAAGGTTCTTTACTCTGAGTTTCATTAGCAAACCGGTATCTCTCTGTCAAGTTCATCATTTCTTCAGGGTCCTTTGGATCCGCTTGACTGACCCATTTCCGTAGTGCTATCGGCAGACTCCTGAGGAAGCGATCCATAACCACCTTTTCAATGATTACTGCAGCAGAGTTGATTTCTGGCTGTAGCCACTTCTGGGCAAGTCTCAAGAGGTCATACATTTGTGACCTAGTAGGTTTCTCAGTATTATAAACCCAAGCATTATATCTTTGGGCTCGCACTGCAGGCGTAACTCCAAGCCGTGTTAGTATTTCCGCTTTCAATCGGTCATAATCTTGTGCTTGGCTGAGAGGCAAATCATCATACGCTTTCTGTGATTCTCCACTGAGGCAAGGGGCTAATAATCCTGCCCACTGACCTGGAGGCCATCCTTCTTGGGTAGCAATCCTTTCAAAGGTTGTCAGGTAAGCCTCCATGTCATCAACCTTACTCACTTTATGTAAAAAGTCAGTAACTCTAATCCGGCGCCCCCTATCCATAGTAGGGGTAGTTACACTTGACAGCATGGTTTGTTGCAAAGCACTTGTTAGTTTGTCTCTGTCTTCCCGCTGAGTTTCCATAATGCAGTTTATTTGTGTGGCCAATAAGCGGTTTGTCTCCTGTTGGACCGCAACAGCCTGTCGCTGTGTCTCCATGAGGCTACTGATCTGCGCCGCTGTTACACGGTTTGTGTCTTGCTGGGTAATAGTGGCCTGTACCAAGGCTTTTACTAACTCTTCCATCTTGCTTGTTTTTTTTTTTTTTTTTCAGCCATTGCTAAATACCACACACACCACACCTGCAGGCCTCTGTTTCAAACAACCAGTCTCAGTTTGCAGAGTCGCAGTACCTTAGGCCTCTATACCCACAGACCGTATAAATGTGCTTTAAATGCCCGCATTCTCCACCATCTTGTGACCTTTATGGGCAAAGCAACACAGTCCTCTAGGGTAACAGGCATAGAACAACAGTCTCTGGTGAAAAAATGGTGTGGTTTATTTATAGCGTGCACAAAATCCATACAGCAATCAGTTTGTTCAAAAACTGCAGCACAACAGAAAGGAAAATCTACAAAATAAATCCTAGCTCAAATTTGAGCACTAACTAAACATAAAGAAATGTCCCTTACTCACCAGGGTAATAAACTACACAAATCAAAAATAAGCATTGGTTTCACCAACCTTTAGCACATTGTTTAGATGCTGCTCTGCACAGACCTGCTCTCTCTCTGCAGGTCAGATTGTATCTGACTCTTTCTGCTCTGAGACCTGCTAATTAAAGCCTCAGCAGTTGCTAATTGGGCAGGTGAATGAGTATAGACTATGGAGGATTCTGGGTCCTAGATACCTTCCTTCTATTACCCTCCCATAGACTCTGTCACAATATATAGGTGGCACGAAATCCAGGTAGCAAACCCTATAGTGCAGGCTACAGTCTAGGCAACTGACCTGGTGACCCCTGCCTGAACGCGAGGAGTATGTGTCCAGTTGCGGAGCGATCAGGAGCTGGAATAACGGAGATCGTGGGTCTACTAAGATGGCAGCCGTGGGTCTCGTGAAACGCGAGATACAAGATGGCCGCCGGAGACGGGAAAAAAAGCTTCCTGTCATGCCGGCTGGCGTGAGTGCGGCTGTGGAGCCGCGAGGGAGAGAACGGGTGGAAGAGGGTGATCGTTACCCTCAGAAACCTAAAAGAATGAGGCAAGCACAAAACGATCCGTCGGCTAGAATAAAGACCGACGGGTCGGATTGGCGCCAAAAAACAAATAGATAGGGGAGCAGGGAAGTTAGAGTCCCTGAGTCCCTGAAGAAAAGTATACTAATGTGGGAAAGAATCCCTAAGACAAATAGAGAGAACACAGTGTGTATATATATATATATATATATATATATATATATATATATATATATAAAAAGAAGCATACACAAAATCGCTATAAACAATAAAATAAAGGGAAGAGCCAAATAGCTCTGACCTGTCTGCAGTCCTTTAAGCAGTATGTCCTGGAAATCCTGCCCCACAGTTAACAGAGGCTGGAGCAGCCTGTCTCCATACAGTAGTACAGTGTAGTGAAATATATGGTAGGGGTATCACCCTAGGTGCACAGGGCATGAACCCTTCAGTGCAGGTCACAGCTCTGGCAGAGAGCACTAACCTGTGCTCAAACTGTTAATACAAGGTTATGGGAGATATTCCTCTAAGCAGTATGTCCTGGAAATCCTGTCCAGCAGTTAACAGAGGCTGTAGCAGCATGTCTCCATACAGTAGCAGCAGGGGGCTCACCCTTTGAGTGCAGGCCCCAGTCCTGACAGAGAGCACCAATCCATGCTCTAATAGTTAATCCAGGGTTATGGGTGAAATCCAGTTAAACAGTTTATGTAAATGGCTTAATTCAATACTAACATGTAACCCCAGTAAGACCTCAAACCCCAGAGAAGTAACATAGAAACAAAACATAGAAAAAAACACAGCTGCACATAGTACAGAAGCACAGCAAGATCATACAGCAAAGTATATAAAAATATAATATAGAAACATCCTCAAAGAGGCAATAAGAACATAAAGTAATGGAGAAGAGTAATACTCTGACCTGTCTGCTTGATGGAGCAGTAAAGAAAGAGGGGAGGAGCCTCATCACTATGAATACTATACTTCCTATTGCATTTTGATTGGTTAATGTTTTCACTTTTCTTTACTGCTATGTGGAGTTAGTAAACAGGGCCGGATTAAGAGTCCAGTGGGCCTGGTGCTGACAATTATGAGGGGCTTAAGTACAGAATCCTATCGACCAAAAGCATTAAAACAGACATACCTCTCAAGCATTATGTATCTGGTGGAGATGTTGGAGATGTTGCCGGAGGGAAACTCATAGGATGCAGCTATAAAAAAAAAAAAAAAACTCAGATTCTCTTAAAATATGCTAATCTCTCTCTGTAAATTATGCTTTCATCTTTCAAGTAAATCCATACTCCCTAACAGCAGTGTCCAGTGAAGCAGTAAGTCAATGGGCGGGGTAAAAGGGCAGGCCAGTGACGCGGATCATGTAACCAGAACTTCCTAAAGGTCCGAACATGCCCAAAAAGGAGGCGTGTCTGCCCAAAGAATTGGAAGGCTAGTCTAGCATGAATGCATGTCAGGCTGCCTGCCAATCATGCATGCTGGCCAACAGCTTCCTGAGCTTGGCATAAATGCATCTAATGATGCGCTCGCTCCATGCTTTCTAAGGACTAGTATTCGCTGGTCCACTTCTATCCTAACCTTCCTACTAGAAGGAAGAAGCTCCTGGTATACAGTTTGAGACAGAGAAAAGGTGGATGTAGTGAGTGTAGAAGAAAGGTAACATGGCACAGTGTAAGAGAGACCAAAGTCGGCATTTCCTTAACTAATTTCATTTCAGTTAGTCCACACAAGTTTTGTTCCTCTACATCCCTCTTAACCTCCCTGGCGGTATGATTATGTCAGGAATTTTGTACCAAAAGCGGTACCATTTTTTTGCATGGAAATTTGGTGTTATGTATTGTAGGCCAGTAATTACTTTCTTAAACCTGACCAAAAGTACTCTCAGATGTGATAAAGTTCGAAACATAAAATCATGAATTATAATCTAATAAATAATATACCGGTTCCCATTTTCTGTTCCTGGAAAACTTGCTATGCAGAGTAGCTGATTGCTGCTCGTTGTAGCGATTTGTCTCCGTGACAATCTTTTCAATGACGTCATCTGTGAGAAATAATTTTAGGTATGCCAAAGGATCATTGTGCTCAACGTCTACCTTCATTCCAGGTGATCCAGTAAACGGAAATCTTGGCGGCGGTACCTCATCCATACCGCAATCAATAAGGCACCAAGTGCGCACATCACTGAGCTCGGGTGCAGAATTGTCGCTGTCGCCACTTCTCTGGTCACTGTCAGAGTCGGATGACGAATCTTGCCATGAATCGCTATTGCAGTCGCTCAATTCTACGAGGGGCTCTGTGTCGCTGCCGCTGTCACTCATCTGATCCAAACCCGCTTTGGAGATGCTAAAGTGACGCTTTGATGGGCAGAAATTACAGCAAAAAGGGCAGGCAGGGCAGTGTAGGATGATCAAATTTCAAATCTGAGGTGATACTGTGTCAAATCTGAGGTGATACAATGTAATCTGACAGGATTTCACTGTATCACCTAACTTTATGTGTGTGTGTCACTTTTATGCTTGAAACATTTGAATTACCCGCCCAGTTCCGCCCCCATGAGCCTCTGCGGCTCACAGAGACGGAACCAGGAAGTCAGATGGAGGCATCCGCCGGGGCTCTCACTGCCAGCTCTGTTATCTACCCCGAGCGTGACTCGGGGTTACCGCTTCTGGCAGCGAAAATTAACCCCGAGTCACGCTCGGGAATACCGCTAGCCTGGTTAAGTTTCCATACTTAAGCAAGAGTATGTGCATCCTTTGTTGGAAAAAAATTACAGGCCTTACTAATTTGCATAACTAATTATGTATGCGTGACATCACATGATGTAAATCACAAGGAGTGACAGAGAAAATTATGTGAAATCCTCAAAAAACTACTTAGTTTGACCCAGGTGGTGAGAGGGTATCAGCCGTTGGAGACGTCCTTTTTCCCGGCAAGTTGCTGTATAATAATGAAGTTGGTTATTCCCATCCACAAGATCCAAGAGGAGAGTCAGGTTCAGCTGTTAAAAAGCATGGTAATAATGCAGTAAATCCCCTTCCAAGAACGAGACGAGGCTACGTTTTGAAGGGTCAAGAAGAACTAAATTTTAATGACAGGGATTCTCCTTTTATGCGATTCTGCCCATAAAAGGGAGACACCTACATAATTAGGACAGTAACCAATTACAAACATGGTACATCCCACACATTTCCACCCCTCAGATAAACAGTTAACATAATTATCACACACACATTTTTACCCGAGTTTTGGATGTACCCCAAATACTTGGGGTACATCCATAAATCCAGTATCCCCAGATAGCCCCAATCCGGCGGAACAACATATTTAAAAATCATCCCATTCGGTTAAATGGGTTTGGGAGTTATGGGACTTTAAAGTTTTGACCGATCGCACAGGCACACTAGCCGAAAATAGTTCCATAAGTTTTGGCCTTGCGGTCGGTCCTCGTTCGTGTGGTGAAAAGGCATGAAAATCTTGCCGTCCGTGCATTTCCTGATGATCGCTAAAATCCCTGTATGTGGTATAGTCTATCTACCGAACGGCAGCAATGTCGGTGGTTCCAGCACGAATTTACGGTCTTATGGAGGTCTCAGCGGTGTTCGCCTACTCGAGTGTCTGATTTTGGTTCCAGACACTCGACGGCAAATCACCGCTGTTCATGAACTAAGATGGCCGCGAACAAGTGCAAAAGTCCCGAAATGGCGGCCACCTAGGAACTGAAACAAAGAGTTTGTGCGTTTCATATGGATGGTAAGTGCCGATCTGGGAGGTAAAATACCACATAATTAAATAGCAGGGTGGTCCGGTGTTCGGTAGTTTGTGTTCGTTTTTATACAGACTGAGTCTCTGCCGTACGGGTTGTATAAATAGACGGATGTTGTTAAAAAGTCCCGAATTGTGATACAAGTAATCCACATGAACCAGGTAAGCACATTCCACTGTGGTTATAGTCTCTGTTATTGTACATGTCTCTGGTTAGTTGTTAAAGGGCCGGTTTAGCAATACGTATTCCCAGGCAAAGATGAATTGCTCCCAGTGTCTCCCTGTCTCCCAGTGCCCTCATGTCACCCAGTGTCCCCTAGTGTATGTGTCCCCATGTCTCCCATTACTGCAATATCAGCACTGGCCAGGCAGCCTCAAATAAATAAATACCGGCCAGGTGAACAACCCTAAGAGTAGTGTGTAAAAAAAATAGAAATAATAATAATATTTTTTTTTTTAAATCAATGGGACTATACCATGGGCCTGGGCCTGGGCCTGGAGCTGCAGCTCCATCAGCCCCTATGTTAATCCGGCCCTGTTAGTAAAGAGAGTTTAATGCAAAATAGGAAGCCTCCTGTCATGTGGTAAAATTGAGAGACAAACTAGGCAGGCCAATCGTTTTTCTGGGTAAAGCACAAGTCTGCAATAATTTCAATGCCGGTGGTTGTAGTTATAGTGCATGCAGGCTTCTTCACGTGTGCTCACTTTGTTACAGAGTGTACGCTAAAACAATGTGCCCAAACAGGCTGTACACTAAAAAATCTTCTACTGCAATAAACATTCCTAATTTGCAACGCTAAATGTCTAATCATCCTTCTTTACATCTGGTAGAATTTCTCACATCTGGTTTTACTAATGGGTTTCACACATGGTTTGTTACACTCCCCACATGTATTTTGGAATGCCCCAACCTACAGTCAGCACTCACAGATCCCAGTAGCATACAAGAACTCCTACTTAAAGAAATCACCAACGGTATCATGATAGGACCGTTCACAACACCACCTTTCACCTCCTGGAGGACAAACCCCCTAGGAATTGCCACAGGGAAATTCAATAATAAAAAGAGACTCATTATTGATTTTTCTGCACCTCACTCTTCAACTACACCTAGCTTAAATGCACTGATCCCATCAGAAGATTTCTCCCTTCAGTACGCAAGAATTGGCTGTCTGGCTAAGTAAACCAGACATTACTAACGCATTTAAATTACTACCCATTCATCAGTCACTCTGGCATCTGAATGGAGTGGGAAGACAGGTATTATTTCACTACCAAAAGTAGCCCCAAGATATTCGATATCTTTGCCGAAACTTTAACCTGGCTCCTACTGAACAAATGCAGATGTCCAGTAGTCATACACTTCTTGGACGACGTTAGTGATGTCGCGAACATAAAATGTTCGGTTCGCAACGGCGAACGCGAACTTCCGCATATGTTCGTGAACCGGCGAACCGGGCGAACCGCCATAGACTCCAATGGCAGGCGAATTTTAAAACCCACAGGGACTCTTTCTGGCCACAATAGTGATGGAAAAGTTGTTTCAAGGGGACTAACACCTGGACTGTGGCATGCCAGAGGGGGATCCATGGCAAAACTCCCATGGAAAATTACACAGTTGATGCAGAGTCTGGTATTAATCCATAAAGGGCATAAATCACCTAACATTCCTAAATCACAATGGATATGGATTGACACCTGACATATGACATATTGACACCTTGACATATGGATTGACACCTGTCCTCAGAGACCCTGATACACACTGACACAGAGCAGAATAGGGACTGTTCTCCCTACATAGGGTCACTTGGCAGATATGGATTGACACCTGTCCTCAGAGACCCTGATACACAGTGACACAGCGCAGAATAGGGACTGTTCCTCCTACATAGGGTCACTTGGCAGATATGGATTGACACCTATCCTAAGGATCCCTGATACACACTGACACAGAGCAGAATAGAGACTGTTCCCCCTACATAGGGTCACTTGGCAGATATGGATTGACACCTGTCCTCAGGGACCCTGATACACAGTGACACAGAGCAGAATAGGGACTGTTCCTCCTACATAGGGTCACTTGGCAGATATGGATTGACACCTGTCCTCAGGGACCCTGATAGACACTGACACAGAGCAGAATAGGGACTGTTCCTCCTACATAGGGTCACTTGGGAGATATGGATTGACACCTGTCCTCAGAGACCCTGATAGACACTGACACAGAGAAGAATAGGGAATATTCACTAAATGCCAAACATTGTTCGAACCGGGAGAACCGCCATAGACTCCAATGGGCAGGCGAATTTTAAAACCCACAGGGACTCTTTCTGGCCACAATAGTGATGGAAAAGTTGTTTCAAGGGGACTAACACCTGGACTGTGGCATGCCAGAGGGGGATCCATGGCAAAACTCCCATGGAAAATTACACAGTTGATGCAGAGTCTGGTATTAATCCATAAAAGGCATAAATCACCTAACATTCCTAAATCACAATGGATATGGATTCACACCTGACATATGACATATTGACACCTTGACATATGGATTGACACCTATCCTCAGAGACCCTGATACACACTGACACAGAGCAGAATAGGGACTGTTCTCCCTACATAGGGTCACTTGGCAGATATGGATTTACACCTGTCCTCAGAGACCCTGATACACACTGACACAGAGCAGAATAGGGGCTGTTCCCCCTACATAGGGTCACTTGGCAGATATGGATTGACACCTGTCCTCAGGGACCCTGATACACAGTGACACAGAGCAGAATAGGGACTGTTCCTCCTACATAGGGTCACTTGGCAGATATGGATTGACACCTGTCCTCAGGGACCCTGATAGACACTGACACAGAGCAGAATAGGGACTGTTCCTCCTACATAGGGTCACTTGGGAGATATGGATTGACACCTGTCCTCAGAGACCCTGATACACACTGACACAGAGAAGAATAGGGAATATTCACTAAATGCCAAACATTGTTATACAGGGGAATATTCAGTAAATAAGGATAAGGGGGGGGGGGACCTACTGTCCTCCCCCCCGGCCCCCACCCTTTCTGTCCTCCCGCCCGCCCCCACCCTTGAGCGGTGGGTGGGGGCCATAAAAATAGTGAGGGGGGGGCCTACTGTATGATGTTGTATCGATCAGGTAGTGTAAGGGTTATGCCCGCTTCACAGTGACAGACCAAACTCCCCGTTTAACGCACCGCAAACAACCGCAAACAGTCCATTTGCAAAACCGCAAACTCCCCATTTGCACAAGGTTGGATACCAAGCTAGCCATGTCCCGTTCCTTGTTCTCACTGATGTCATTGAAGGTCTCTTCCTCCACCCAGCCACGTACAACACCAAAGGTCCCCGGAAGGTGACAACAAGCCCCCTGGGACGCCTGCTGTGTTTGGTCTTCCACCTCCTCAAAGCCACCTTTCTCCTCTGACTCCTCTTCTTCAGACTCCTTTCTCTGCATTGTCTCTCTCTGCATTGTTATAAGGTGTGTTAAGTAGTACTATTCTTATCAGTTTAATCCCTGTTATGAGTAGAGGACTATTTCCTTGTTTCGCCAAACCTTGTTTCGCCAAACCCCTTCAAAGATGGAAAAAGCGGTATGAGTGGAAGAAACGAAGAAATGTGGTCAGGTGGTGGTGCCAGCCCCACCGAGGGCTTGTACCCAGGTATGCTAATAAACTGAAAAAAGAAAAAATCTCCCAAGAAGGAGATCTAAAACTGGCATAGGAAAAGGTTAGACAACTATAATAAAGTGATACCTACAAATCCTAGTGAGCATAGGTGTATAATAGAGGGAGAAAGGGAAAGCAGAGTAATGCTTCCTAATACCGTGGTTAGTACCCTTTGTTAAAGTAAATTGAGTAATGGACAAAAGTCTTTATTGTATCATTTATAAATAACAAAGGGATACTATACTCATTCCCCTATAGTGGCTAATTGTGTAATAATGGTAATACTATTACCTAATATATAATATTGCCAGGAGCAAGGAAATTCCCTCTAAATAGATGGGTATAGGCAGAGAGTATGGAGACCGGAGTGATGCTGTCATAAAAAGTGTCAATAAGGTTGTTGGGGAAAATAGGATTATACAACAAAGGTGATATAAAGTTAAATGTATCACAGACACACAGCCACCCTTTCTCTTAGCTAGTTTCCAGAAATGCTGGATAGGTAGAAGGGCTATAAAGACTCAGAGAGGTCTAAGAAGAATCCTCTAAACTAGCCCTAATCTCCTTAAACACCTTCAAGGGTGTTCTAAGCTAAAGCTCAATCTAAACGTTTAGATGACTGCCTGATTTCCCATCACAGATGCTGGCTAGGAATAACACTGTGCAAGACCAAGAGTGGGTCTAAGTGCCCATAGTGTAGTAAAGTGTCCCTAGTGAAGTGAAAAAGAGAATAACAAGCTGGCGCCCAAAAGAATAACGAGCTGGTGCCCTATCAGGGGACGTGTATATGGCATCGATTTTAGGAACCGGGAGATGGAAAAAGATGCTTGGTCGGTCCTCCTACTTCAAATTTGGGGCACTGTGCGTGCAATCTAATGTGCCACCAGATAGGAGTGGTGTGTTAACTAGTACTATTCCTATCAGTTTAATCCCTGTTATGTGCCTTCTTTTTTGGTTTGGTTTTTGAAGCCACAGTGCAGCACCAGAGGCCCGAAAAATTAGGCATGTACACATGCCTGAAAAATTAGGTATTGTTGCAGCCGCTGCTGTAGCAGCGGCCAGAAAAATTGATGTTTGTTTCCCAGGCAGAAAGTGCCCTAAAACATTGCGGCTTGAACCCTAGTTGGTGGCGGATAAGTCACGCAAGTCAACCGGCATTCAGAGTTAAAATACAGCAGCGTGTGGACCATTTTTAGCCCAAGGCAGCTCATCTCATCAGGCCTTTTTTAGTCGAATGTATCGCCCACTGTCAGTCCCTTTGGGATCCATCCCTCATTCATCTTAATAAAGGTGAGGTAATCTAGACTTTTTTGACCTAGGCGACTTCTCTTCTCAGTGACAATACCTCCTGCTGCACTGAAGGTCCTTTCTGACAGGACACTTGAAGCGGGGCAGGCCAGAAGTTCTATCGCAAATTGGGATAGCTCAGGCCACAGGTCAAGCCTGCACACCCAGTAGTGAAGGGGTTCATCGCTCCTCAGTGTCGATATCTGCAGTTAAGGCGAGGTAGTCTGCTACCTGTTGGTCGAGTCGTTCTCTGAGGGTGGATCCGAAGGGCTGTGGCGATGCGTAGGACTTAAAAAGCTCCGCATGTCCTCCTTCAACAACACGTCTGTAAAGCGTCCTGTCCTTGCTGGCGTGGTCGTGGGAGGAGGAGGATTACTTTCACCTCTTCCACTGTTAGATTCCCGTTGTGCTGTGACATCACCCTTATACGCTGTGTAAAGCATACTTTTAAATTTATTTTGCAAATACTGCATCCTTTCCGACTTGTTGTAATTTGGTAACATTTCAGCCACTTTCGGCTTATGCCGGGGGTCTAGTAGCGTGGACACCCAGTACAGGTCGTTCTCCTTCAGCCTTTTTATACGAGGGTCCCTCAACAGGCACGACAGCATGAAAGACCCCATTTGCACAAGGTTGGATGCCGAGCTACTCATTTCCCGTTCCTCCTCCTCAGTGATCTCAATGAAGGTATGTTCTTCCCCCCAGCCACGTACAACACCACGGGTACCAGATAGGTGACAATGAGCACCCTGGGATGCCTGTTGTGGTTGGTCTTCGTCCTCCTCCTCAAAGCCACATTCCTCCTCTGACTCCTCTTCCTCACAATCCTCTTCCAGCGTTGCCGCAGGTCCAGCAAGCGATGCTGATAAGGCTGTTTCTGGTGGTGATGGTGACCACAACTCTTCCTCTTCCTCTTCACGCTCATCTACGGCCTGATCCAGCACTCTTCGCAGGGCACGCTCCAGGAAGAAATCAAATGGTATGATGTCGCTGATGGTGCCTTCGGTGCGACTGACTAGGTTTGTCACCTCCTCAAAAAAATTCCCAGCTCCCCAGAGACTGTCCTAGCACCCCGGTCATACAAATATTCATTAACGGCTTTTTCTTGTTGGAGCAGGCGGTCGAACATTAGGAGTGTTGAATTCCAACGTGTCGGGCTGTCGCAAATCAAGCGCCTCACTGGCATGTTGTTTCGCAGCTGGATATCTGCAAAGTGCGGCATGGCCGTGTAGGAACGCCTGAAATGGCCACACACCTTCCTGGCCTGCTTCAGGACGTCCTGTAAGCCTGTGTACTTATGCACAAAGCATTGTACGATCAGTTTACAAACATGTGCCATGCACGGCACATGTGTCAACTTGCCCAACTTCAATGCCGCCAACAAATTTGTTCCGTTGTCACAAACCACTTTGCCGATATCCAGTTGCTGCGGAGTCAGACACTTTTCCACCTGTGCGTTCAGGGCGGACAGGAGTGCTTGTCCGGTGTGACTCTCTGCTTTCAAGCAAGTCAAACCCAAGACGGCGTGACATTGCCGTATCTGGGATGTGGAATAGTACCTGGGGAGCTGGGGGGGTGCCGTTGATGTGGAGCAAGACGCAGCAGCAGAAGAGGACTCAGCTGAGGAGGTTATGGAAGAGGATGGAGTAGGAGGAGTAGAGGAGGTGGCAGCAGGCCTGCCTGCAAGTCGTGGTGGTGTCACCAACTCCTCTGCAGAGCCACGCATTCCATGCTTGGCAGCCGTCAGCAGGTTTACCCAATGCGCAGTGTAGGTGATATACCTGCCCTGACCATGCTTTGCAGACCAGGTATCAGTGGTCAGATGGACCCTTGCCCCAACACTGTGTGCCAGACATGCCATTACTTCCTTTTGCACAATCGAGTACAGGTTGGGGATTGCCTTTTGTGAAAATAAATTTCGTCCAGGTACCTTCCACTGCGGTGTCCCAATAGCTACAAATTTTTGAACTTCTCAGACTCCACCAGCTTGTATGGTAAAAGTTGGCGGGCTAATAGTTCAGACAAGCCAGCTGTCAGACGCCGGGCAAGGGGGTGACTTTCTGACATTGGCTTCTTACGCTCAAACATGTCCTTGACAGACACCTGACTGTGGGCAGATGAACTGCTCAAGGAGACAGACGGAGTGGCGGATGGTTGAGAGGGGGCAAGGATGACAGCAGTGGTTGATGTGGCTGAAGATGCTGGACCAGGAGGAGGATGGCGGCTTTGAGTTTGTGTGCTGCTTGTACTCATGTGTTGATCCCATAGGCGTTTGTGATGTGCGATCATGTGCCTATGCAAAGCAGTTGTACCTAGGTGTTGGACTTCCCACGACTCAGTTTCTTTTGGCACAGGTTGCAAATGGCATCGCTGTTGTCAGAGGCAGACACACACAAAAAATTCTGCTGAGCTCTGCAATGACGGCATTCTGGTGGTGGACACAGCATGCGTTGATTGGCGTGCTGTCGGGTTGACCCCGGGTGCCGATGCATGCTGTCTGACTGTGCCACTAGCTCCTTGCAATGACCTCCCCCTGCTTCCAACTCGTCTCCTCCTCCTCTCTGTCTCCCCATCTGAACTTTCGCCCTGTTCTTCTTGCCGAGCGGGCACCCACGTGACATCCATGGATGCATCGTCATCATCAACCGCTTCACTTGTATCTGACAACTCAGCAAAGGAAGCAGCAGCGGGTACAACATCATCATCATCACACCGTACGTCCATGTGTGTAATGCTGCCTGACTGAGACATATCCCTGTTATCTACATCCTCTGGCAATAATGGTTGCGCATCACTCATTTCTTCAAACGGATGTGTAAATAACTCCTCTGACAGATGAATTGAAGCGGCTGTGGTGCTAGTGTTGGTGGTGGCGGCAGGCAGGTGAGTGGTATCTTGAGAGGTGCCTGAAGCTGAGCTGGAGGAGGAGGGTGCGTCAAGGTTCCGAGCGGAAGCTGTAGAAGATTGGGTGTCCTGTGTTAGCCAGTCAACTATGTCCTCAGAACTTTTCAAGTTCAGGGTACGTGGTCTCTGAAAACTGGGCATTATTCTAGGGCAAAAGGGAATCACAGCACCACGACCACGACGGCCCCAGCGGGGTGGCCTGCCTCTGCCTGTCATTTTTTTTTGCATTAGTGGTACTATGCGTGCAAGCTACTGTGAGACCAGATATGAGTGGCACTGTGCAGTGGCAGAGGTTGGCAGAGTACACGCTGTAGGCCTGACACACCTGCTTGAAGACAACTAACTGCTATTCAATCTATAACAGTGAAAAAAGGTTTTGGGTTTTTAAATGCATGCTATTGTGACACCTGATATGAGTGGCACTGTGCACTGGCAGAGGTTGGCAGAGTAGACGCTGTAGGCCTGACACACCCGCTTGAAGACAACTAACTGCTATTCAATCTATAACAGTGAAAAACATTTTTTTGTTTTTAAATGCACGCTATTGTGACACCAGATATGAGTGGCACTGTGCACTGGCAGATGTTGGCAGAGTAGATGCTGTAGGCCTGACACACCCGCTTGAAGACAACTAACTGCTATTCAATCTATAACAGTGAAAAAAGTTTTTTTGTTTTTAAATACACGCTATTGTGAGACCAGATATGAGTGGCACTGTGCAGTGGCAGATGTTGGCAGAGTAGACGCTGTAGGCCTGACACACCCGCTTGAAGACAACTAACTGCTATTCAATCTATAACAGTGAAAAAAGTTTTTTTTTTTAAATACACGCTATTGTGAGACCAGATATGAGTGGCACTGTGCAGTGGCAGAGGTTGGCAGAGTACACGCTGTAGGCCTGACACACATGCTTGAAGATAACTAACTGCTATTCAATCTATAACAGTGAAAAAAGGTTTTGGGTTTTTAAATGCACGCTATTGTGACACCAGATATGAGTGGCACTGTGCACTGGCAGAGGTTGGCAGAGTACACGCTGTAGGCCTGACACACAATTATGAAGGACACTGACTGCTATTAGATTACAGTCAAAAACGTTTTTTTGTTTTTAAATGCACGCTATTGTGACACCAGATATGAGTGGCACTGTGCACTGGCAGAGGGTGGCAGAGTAGACGCTGTAGGCCTGACACACCCGCTTGAAGACAACTAACTGCTATTCAATCTATAACAGTGAAAAAAGTTTTTGGGTTTTTAAATGCACGCTATTGTGACACCAGATATGAGTGGCACTGTGCACTGGCAGAGGTTGGCAGAGTACACTCTGTAGGCCTGACACACACTTATAAAGGACACTGACTGCTATTAGATTACAGTCAAAAACTTTTTTTGTTTTTAAATGCACGCTATTGTGACACCAGATATGAGTGGCACTGTGCACTGACAGAGGTTGGCAGAGTACACGCTGTAGGCCTGACACACACTTATGAAGGACACTGACTGCTATTATATTACAGTCAAAAACTTTTTTTGTTTTTAAATGCAAGCTATTGTGACACCAGATATGAGTGGCACTGTGCACTGGCAGAGGTTGGCAGATTACACGCTGTAGGCCTGACACCCGCTTGAAGGACACTGACTGCTATTAGATTACAGTCAAAAATGTTTTTTGTTTTTAAATGCACGCTTTTGTGACACCAGATATGAGTGGCACTGTGCACTGGCAGAGGTTGGCAGAGTACACGCTGTAGGCCTGACAACCACTTGACGGACACTGACTGCTATTGGATTACAGTCAAAACCTTTTTTTGTTTTTAAATGCACGCTATTGTGACACCAGATATGAGTGGCACTGTGCACTGGCAGAGGGTGGCAGAGTAGACGCTGTAGGCCTGACACACCCGCTTGAAGACAACTAACTGCTATTCAATCTATAACAGTGAAAAAAGTTTTGGGGTTTTTAAATGCACGCTATTGTGACACCAGATATGAGTGGCACTGTGCACTGGCAGAGGTTGGCAGAGTACACGCAGTAGGCCTGACACGCACTTATGAAGGACACTGACTGCTATTATATTACAGTCAAAAACTTTTTTGTTTGTAAATGCAAGCTATTGTGACACCAGATATGAGTGGCACTGTGCACTGGCAGAGGTTGGCAGAGTACACGCTGTAGGCCTGACACACACTTATGAAGGACACTGACTGCCATTATATTACAGTCAAAAACTTTTTTGTTTTTAAATGCAAGCTATTGTGACACCAGATATGAGTGGCACTGTGCACTGGCAGAGGTTGGCAGAGTACACGCTGTAGGCCTGACACACCCGCTTGAAGACAACTAACTGCTATTCAATCTATAACAGTGAAAACATTTTTGTTTTTAAATGCATGCTATGGTGACACCAGATATGAGTGGCACTGTGCACTGGCAGAGGTTGGCAGAGTACACGCTGTTGGCCTGACACACAGACGCTTGCAGACAACTAACTGCTATTCAATCTATTACAGTGAAACATTTTTTTTGTTTTTAAATGCACGCTATTGTGACACCAGATATAAGTGGTGGCACTGGGCAAGTGGGCACAGTATCCACTGTGAGCCTGACACAGAAGCTGGCAGGCGGGCAACTGCAATTATATTACACAGGAAAAAAAAAAAAGCAGACTGATGTTCAAGCCCTAAAAAGGGCTTTTTGGGGTGCTGTCCTTACAGCAGAGATCAGATGAGTCCTTCAGGACTGTAGTGGACACTGAATACACTAGCCTAGCTATCCATTTCCCTATCAAATGAGCAGCAGCTACACTTTCCCTCCTCTATCTAAGAATGCAGCTTCAGAATGAATCTAAAATGGATGCTGTACAGGAGGTGGGAGGGTCTGGAAGGTAGGGTCTGCTGCTGACTGGCTGGAATGTGTCTGCTGACTGTGAGGCACAGGGTCAAAGTTTACTCAATGATGACGAATAGGGGGCGGATCGAACCGCGCATATGTTCGCCCGCCGTGGCGAACGTGAACACGCTATGTTTGCCGGGAACTATTTGCCAGCGAACCGTTCGGTACATGACTAGACGACTTCCTCACTATTGAAACACACCACTGCACACGACACAGCCTAAATCACATGCTCACTCTGTTCAAAGATTTAGGAGTCCCTGTAGCCCCGGACAAAACAGAAGGTCCCAACACAGACATTACATTCCTGGGGATAACACTTAATTCTGTTTCTATGCAAGCCAGCCTGTCCCAAGAGAAAGTAGACAGAATTCTTTCTTACATGAACATCTGCACGTCACAGGGCACTTGCTGCAGGAGACAACTACAGTCACTACTCGGTTCACTCAATTTTGCAATTAGAATAATTCCACAGGGCAGGTCTTTTATTTCCAGAATCCTCTCTCTCTTGCACGGTCTCCTTGACGACGACTCCACAACCCTCTTAGACGAACCAGCTAGAGCAGATCTTAAAATGTGTCATCTATTTCTGTCATCTTGGAATGGCAGGTCGCTAGTCGTCCCCCCTATTTCTGATGACTCCCCGGTAGTTTGGACTGACGCATCGGGTGCCATAGACTACGCAGCTATTTTTCGTAATGGGTGTACGACTCTTGGCCACTAGAGACTACCACACTAGAGAACTTCAATACCACCTCAGCACTATTCAAAGTCTTCCCAATTGTAGCTGCTGCACACATATAGGGTAAAGAATGGAGTTGGCAGGCGGTCAGGTGCTTCTCAGATAATGTGGTGGCATGTGATATTATTAACAAAGGCCGCTCTTAGTCCCTTACCATAATGAAATTGGTAAGGAGACTTACCTGGCTAGCAGCAAACCTACAATTCTGTGTCTATTGCATTCACGTGCCTGGTGTTCAGAACAACGCAGCTGACGCTCTCTCACACTCTAATTTACAGGAGTTTTTCAGAATCCATCCATCGGCAAACGCACAGCCCAGACAACCGCCAAGCTTCACAGACCTAATCATGCTAAAAATACCCTTTTACTCCATAGTAAGTTGCTCGCACAGGCTGGCTTATCTCTTAATAAAAAGAAAGCATATTCAAGAGCATATGATTTAATCTGCCATTATATCACCCCCCTACCCTATACCCCCTGCCATTATACCACCACCCTCCCTGCCCTATACCCCCCTGCCATTATATCACCCCCGCCCTATACCCCCCTGACATTATATCACCACCACCCCTGCCCTATACCCCCTGCCATTATACCACCACCCTCCCTGCCCTATACCCCACACGGCCATTATACCCCCACCCTCCCTGCCATTATAATCCCCCCTGCCATAATAATCCCCCTGCCCTATACCCCCACCTCCCTGCCATTATAACAACCCCCTCCCTATACCCCCCACCATTATACTCCCACCCCTTTACCCCCACACCGCCTGCCCTATACTCCCACCTCACTGCCATTATAACCCCCCTGCCATTATACTCCAACCCCTCCTGCCCTATACCCAACCTCACTGCCATTATAACCCCAGAGCAGCCACCAAATGGTGAAACAGACCCTGCTGATCCTGCACCCTCCTAAATGGTAAGGTACTACTATACCCCCCTGCCCTATAATCCCCCTGCCATTATAACCCCACTCCCCTGCCCTATATCCCCCACCCTCCGTGCCATTATACCCTCACCCTCCCTGCCCTATTCCCCCATGCAATATCACACACGAAGTCCCAGACCCCAATCTACTCCGACCCACCCAGGCACATACAACTGTTCCTCTACTGTCACATAGACACATTACACACAGGCTCACATTCACAAATTACATATGCAGTCACACACAATGCACATACATACGCTGTCACAAACACATTTTTTTACACAAGGGACAAGGACAGATATATTCTGGGAGGCAGTGAGGTTAGTGCGCGCCCTGCAGTGAACCGGCAGCTGGGATAAGATGGCATCGTCATCACTACTGGGAGCACAAGTGAGATGTGCAGGAAGAGCGCCCAGCAGCAACCGTTAATCCCCATGGGGAAGATCCAAGAGCAAGGTAGGGAAGCTGGGTGGACATCATAATTACTAAATGTGTGTAAGAATGTGATTTTTGTGTGTGTTTATTGTGATTGTGTGTCTGTGATTAGGTGTATGTCTGGGATTGTGTGTGTATATAAATGTGTATGTGTTTAGTAGATAGCTCCCTTATTTGGTGTCCTTAAATATGTTAATCCCACATAAGGATAACAAATACGGGAGTTATCTACTAAACAACTGAAAGATTAAAATTAAGTAAAAGGCTTTTACATTTTGATCTTTTAGCAGTTTAGTAGATATTTTCCTAAATGTATGCTCTTATGTGAGATTTCCATATTTAAATATGCTAAATTAGAGTGCTCTTTAGATCTAAATATGGCAATCTCACATAGGGATATCAAATAGAGGAGTTATCTGCTAAACAAAGATCGAAGTTTAGAGGTGTCAGCCAGCGCAGAACAGGAAATCTGGGTGGCTAGTATGAATTATATGCAAATGTGTTGTCTGATTGTGTGTATATATTTGTGTATATGTGCACACATCTTAGCATTTTGCCAACACTACACAAAAGCACACCACTGCATTCAAACAACACTACAAACACACCTTTAAAATATCACCATGTTTTTGATATAACCACACCACTGCCCTATACTGCCAACATTACGCACAAATGCATGCCTGCATTCAAACGCCAACACTATACACCCCTACATTCACTCACACATTTTCCATACAAAAACCCATGCTTACATTTACATTTACATTTAGATGCACAAACACTGCTCAGTGCTACATTAATTGTAAAAAAAAAATTGGGTGTTTTTTTACATTTTAAGGGGGGAGGGGGGGGTGCCATAAGGAGGATCCGCCCCGGGTGCCAAATGCTCTAGGTACGCCCCTGCGACAAACCTAATTATCAAGTCCGCGGCTTACATAGCCTTTTATGGTTTCTTAAAGCGGCACTGTCATGCCGAATCCCGTTTTTTTTTTCAACCCCCTCCCGCCTCCACTACATCCAATTGACCCCCTAGTCACCCCCAAATGCCCCTAAGCCCCCCAGATTACCTCTTTTTTAATCTTTATTTTCTGCCCCGATCTTTATTCAGGGCAACATCTTTGTCTGGGTAGGTGAAGTCCCTGTGGGACACGTCATCTGCCCACACTAGACAGACTGTGAGATTCCCGCACATGCCCAGTGAAACACCAGGACATGCAAACGGGAATTTCATCTATTCATTCATTCATCAGACAGATGAATGGATAGAAAAAATCAGACAAACAAACTAACACTGTGTATCAGTGTTCGTTTGTTCGTTTGGTTTATTACAAGGAGGGAGTTACCGGCGTGCAGCTTCCTCCTTGTAATATGTACAGATAGAAGCGGCAAGTAGCAGTGCTCCCCGCCACTTCATAAGCCCCCCATGCCCCCTCACTCTATGACCCCCATAATAGCACAAGGGAGATTAAAATCTCCCAAATGCCCCTACTCGCTATACCGCGAGTAGGGGCATGTCTACTAAACAGTGAGCAGCCTGTGTCCTCCCCCCTCCACCCTGAGCGGCAGGTGGGGGCCATGAAGATAATGAGGGGGGGGACCTACTGCCCTCCCCCCCAGGCCCCCACCCCTGAGCGGCGGGTGGGGGCCATGAAGATAATGGGGGGGGACCTACTGTCCTCACCCCCCAGGCCCCCACCCCTGTGCGGTGGTTGGGCGCCATAATGATAATGAGGGGGGGGACCTACTGTCCTCCCCCCGGCCCCCACCCCTGAGCGGTGGGTAGGGGCCCCCTAAATAACAATAAGAGGGGAGACCTACTGTCCTCCCCCCTGGCCCCCACCCCTGAGCGGTGGGTGGGGGCCCTAAATAAAGAGAGGGGAAGACCTACTGTCCTCACCCCAGCCCCCACCCCTGAGTGGTGGGTGGGGGCCCTAGATAAGAATGGTGGGGGGACCTACCATCCTCCCCCCGTCCCCCACCCCTGAGCGGTGGGTGGGGGCCCCCTAAATAACAATAAGAGGGGAGACCTACTGTCCTCCCCCCCTGGCCCCCACCCCTGAGCGGTGGGTGGGGGCCCTAAATAAAGATGGGGGGGACCTACTGTCCCCTCCCCCTGGCCCCCACCCCATAGCAGTGGGTGGGGGCCTTAAATAAAGATAGATGGGGGATCTACTGTCCTCCCCCCCGGCCCCCACCCCTGAGCGGTGGGTGGGGGCCCTAAATAAGAATAGTGGGGGGGGGGGGACCTACCATCCTCCCCCTGGCCCCCACCCCTGAGCGGTCGGTGGGGGCCCTAATAAAACAATACGGGGGGGGGCCTACTGTCCCCCCCGGTCCCCACACCTGAGTGGCGGGTGAGGGCCCTACATGAAAATCCCCCCCCCAATCAAGGTGACTAGGGCTCCCAAGCCCCTAGTCACCCCTCCACCCACCCAAATCAAACTATGCCCTACCTACCCCCCCTCACCCTAAAAATAGTGAGGGGGGAATAAAATAACTAACCTGTAAAAAAAAAAAATCAAACTTACCATTTGACGTCTTCTTTTTTCTAAAATCTTCTTTTTTCAGCCCCAAAAAAGGCCAAATAAAAAGCCATCATACCCGTCGAACTTAAAATAAAATAAAAAACCTGAGCGCAAAAAAAAAAAAAAAACCTGACGAAAAATAAAAAACCTGAGCGCAAAAAAATAATCCATCTTCACCCATGGAGGGCTCCGCGCAGACTAAGCTACGCAGGGCGGGGGAAGGCTTATAAAGCCTTGCCCCGCCCTGCAATTAGGCTAAGAACACTCTGATTGGTGGGTTTAAGCCAATCAGACTGCTCTTTGTCATTTTACACAGCGTGGGAAAGTTCTTTGGAATTTTCCCACGTTGTGTAAAATGACACAGAGCACTGCGCAAGGGGGGGGGGGGGGTATTAGGTTTTTTGGTTTTTTTTTTTTACAGTGAGCAGCCACAGGCTGCTCACTGCTTAGTAGACATGCCCCTACTCGCGGTATAGCGAGTAGGGGCATATTATTTACTAATACTAAGTAATCTTTACTTAGTATTAGTAAATGTGGCTGAAAGACCAATTTAGGTCTTTCAGCCTTTTAGTAGATAACTCCCTAATTCCCATGGTATTAGGGAGCTATCTACTAAGCGGCTGCAAGATTAGAATGAAATTGCGATCCGAAGAAAGTGACGAATTGCGTTCTAAAAGAAACAAACATACTGTTCTCATTCAGTTAGAACGCAATTCGGCAGTTTCGTCTAAAATGACAGGAAGCATCGTGGGAACACTGAGGAAAGGTGAGAATTATGGGAAAATTTCTCTGACCAGCAGAAATGAAGCACACTTTGCTCCTCCGCTGGTCAGAGCTGGTCAAGCGGAGGAATCCTCCATAAGGCAAAGAGTCCCTATAGATCCTGAGAGAGGGGGAGAAGAGGAAGTGATTGAGGAAAGGTAAGTTCGGCATGACAGTGCAGCTTTAAGACCTAAAGAATTCTCTGTGGAAAAGGCATCCGACTTTAAGTCATGCCTTCAGCAAAAACAACTACCGTATATACTCGAGTATAAGCCGACCCGAATATAAGCCGAGGCCCCTAATTTTTCCCCCAAAAACTGGGAAAACTTATTGACTCGAGTATAAGACTAGGGTGGGAAATGCAGCAGCTACTGGTAAATTTCTAAATAAAATTAGATCCTAAAAAAAATATATTAATTGAATATTTATTTACAGTGTGTGTATAATGAATGCAGTGTGTGCGTATGAGTGCAGCGTGTGTGTGTATGAGTGCAGCGTGTGTGTATGAGTGCAGCGTGTGTGTATGAGTGCAGTGTGTGTATGAGTGCAGCGTGTGTGTGTATGAGTGCAGTGTGTGTATGAGTGCAGCGTGTGTGTGTATGAGTGCAGCGTGTGTATGAGTGCAGTGTGTGTGTGTATGAATGCAGTGTGTGTGTGTGTATGAATGCAGTGTGTGTGAGTGCAGTGTGTGTGTATGAGTGCAGTGTGTGTATGAATGCAGTGTGTGTATGAATGCAGTGTATGAATGCAGTGTGTGCAGGGCCGGTGCAAGGATATTTGCCCCCCCCATATGTCCTGACCTCCCCTCCTCCTCCCTCAGTGGTCCTTACCTCCCCACCCCCGTGTTCCTTCACCCCCCTCCCCCAGTGGTCCTGACTCACCCCTCCCCTAGTGGTCCTTACTTCCCCCTCCCCTCCCCTAGTGGTCCTTATCCCCCCTCCCTCCCCTAGTGGTCCTTATCCCCCCCCCTCCCTCCCCTAGTGGTCCTTATCCCCCCCTCCCTCCCATAGTGGTCCTTATCCCCCCCTTCCCTCCCATAGTGGTCCTTATCCCCCCCCTCCCTCCCATAGTGGTCCTTATCCCCCCCCTCCCTCCCATAGTGGTCCTTATACCCCTTTTTTTTTTATTATTATTTTTTTTATTTTTCGTCCCCCCTCCCTGCTTGATACATGGCAGGGAGGGGGGCTCTCCTTCCCTGGTGGTCCAGTGGCAGTTCAGTGGGGGCCGCGCCGCGGCTCTCGCGAGACTTACACTGGGAGCTGACCGAGGTGCTGAACGGACGGCGCGGAGGAGGAGAGAGCTGACAGGAGCTGCAGAACAGGTAAGTACAGCTCTGCCAGCCCCCCTCTCCCCCGGTCTGTATTATGGCAATGCAAATTGCCATAATACAGACCTTGACTCGAGTATAAGCCGAGTTGGGGTTTTTCAGCCCAAAAAATGGGCTGAAAAACTCGGCTTATACTCGAGTATATACGGTAATTAAAAAACAGGACCACTACATTTTGTCATTTTCCCATACCAAAACGAACCAAACTGGTCCACCAGTAGAGATTAAATATTATCCTACTTCTACTAAATGGTGTCCAATCCATGTTTTGGATAAACTAGTGGAATCCCAACTCACTTCCAACCCTGATTCCCTACTAATGGCCATTCAAGGAAAACCCCTAACCACCAAACAATTCATACTTTACATTCGTACGTTATTACTCCGGCTAGGACAACCCACATTCATTCTCTGGCCATTCATTCAATATTGGAGCAGCCACATCTGCCTCCGGTAATCACGTACCAAAACATATCATTAAAAATATGGGTCGGTGGAAATCATCCGCATACAACAGATACATCCCTAATCCTGAGAAAGAAATAAGATTGGCTTTCCGTGAAATGTCTAAGTAATGGTATGCCTAAATAAATGTATCTGACTTAAAGAATAGCTTCTCATACTTTTGCCCTCTTTTACAGGTCTAACCTCGGCACACCTCAACTGACTTTGCTCTTACTACATGTTGCTTCTTTCTTATTATTTCATATGTCCTCTAAATGTGCCGTACACAAATAGATATATATATATATATATATATAAAAAATTTTAGTTAATGTTTTTTTGCATAAAAAGGCCCACTAAAATTCTCAGCACCTGGTCCAGTCCATGAAACAACACATTATAAATGTTAATCATATTGACCCATAGGGATGTGCATGGGCAAAAAATTTGGTTCGTTTTGGCACTTCTGAAATTCTGGACTTCGGCAATTTGGGACTTCGGCACTTTGGTTCGGTTCGACTTCGGCAATTTGGGACTTCAGGAATTCCCTAACCCTACACCTAACACTAAACCCAGGGGTAGGGCTAGGGGTTAAGCTAGGGTTAGGGTTAGATTCATAGAAACATGGAATGTGACGGCAGATAAGAACCATTCGGCCCATCTAGTCTGACCAATTTTCTAAATACTTTCATTAGTCCCTAGCCTTAACTTATAGTTAGGATAGCCTTATGCCTATCCCATGCATGCTTAAACTCCTTTACTGTGTTAACCTCTACCACTTCAGCTGGAAGGCTATTCCGTGAATCCACTACCCTCTCAGAAAAGTAATACTTCCTGACATTATTTTTAAACCTTTGCCCCTCTAATTGAAGACTATGTCCTCTTGTTGAGGTAGTTTTTCTTCTGTTAAATATGTTCTTCTGCTTTACTGTGTTGATTCCCTTTATGTATTTAAAATGTTTCTATCATATCCCCCCCTGTCTCGTCTTTCCTCCAAGCTATACATGTTAAGATCCTTTAACCATTCCTTTTTTTTTATATCCTGCAATCCTTGAACCAGTTTAGTAGCCCTTCTCTGAACTCTCTCTAAAGTATCAATATCCTTCTGAAGAAACGGTCTCCAGTACTGCGTACAATACTCCAAGTTAGGTCTCACCAGCGTTCTATACAATGGCATGTGCACTTCCCTCTTTCTACTGCTAATACCTCTCCCTATACGGAAAGGTATTAGCAGTAGAAAGAGGGAAGTGCTCATGCCAATGTACAGTACACTGGTGAGACCTCACTTGGAGTATTGTACGTAGTACTGGAGAACTAAATACCATTTCCTGCTGCTCTTACATTGTTTGCTTACCTTTAAGTCATCTGAAATAATCACCCCTAAACCCCTTTCCTCAGATGTTCAGGTTAGGACTCTATCAAATATTATGTACTCTGCCCTTGGGTTTTTACGTCAAAGATGCATTATCTTGCACTTATCCACATTAAATGTCAGTTGCCACAACTCTGACCATTTTTCTAGTTTACCTAAATCATTTGCCATTTGGCTTATCCCTCCTGGAACATCAACCCTGTTACATATCTTAGTATCATCAGCAAAAAGACATGCCTTACCATCAAGACCTTCTGCAATATCACTAATAAAAATATTAAAGAGGATGGGTCCAAGTACAGATCCCTTAGGTACCCCACTGGTGACAAGCCCAAGCTTCGAATATACTCCATTGACTACAACCCTCTGTTGCCTGTCACTCAGCCACTGCCTTACCCATTCAACAATATTGGAATCCAAACTTAAATATTGCAATTTATTGATAAGCCTTCTATGTGCAACAGTGTCAAAAGCCTTATTGAAATCTAGGTAAGCAATGTCTACTGCACCACCCTGATCTATTATTTTAGTTACCCAATCAGAGAACTCAATAAGATTAGTTTGGCATGATCTCCCTGAAGTAAACTTGTGTTGTCTCTGATCTTGAAATCCATGTGTTTTTGGATGTTCAACAATCCTATCCTTTAACATGGTTTCCATCACTTTCCCCACTACAGAAGTAAGGCTTACTGGCCTATAGTTGCCCGACTCCTCCCTTCTACCTTTTTTGTGAATGGGCACAACATTTGCTAACTTCCAATCTTCTGGGACTACTCCTGTTAACAATTATTGGTTAAATAAATAAATTCCTGTCATCATTCCCTTAATTTTCCCTCCCTCTCCTGTTTTTCCACTTTTCAGAAAGCCAAAGCACTTCGGCACTTTGGCCATTCGGTTCAGTTTGGCACTTCCGAAATTTTGCAATTCGGACATTCAGAAGCATCCGAATGTCCGAATTGCCAAAACCGAAACAAATTGCACATATCTACTGACCCACATATATACATAAACACAAATGCAACGCTGCTCTGAATTCCCTACAAATATCTTCTTTCTAAACATTTCCCTGCCAAGCTTCTTTAATTCATTATAATAGAAATCATGCTGTTGTAGTAACACTACAAACAGACTTTTTTCCCTCCAGCAATTACGGACGATGAAAACACAGACCAGCGAATGCTGCACTCAGATGTTGTCCTCCTCTTGGCAAGCAAGACTTCAACTATTTCTATTTTACATTACCAACAATTTCTGTTAATTTCAGTGGACACTTTAAGCACTTGTGACACTATAAACACTACAGCTTTCTTTAGTGGTTATTGGTGCCATGAGTTCAATGGCACGAGCCCAAGGTGCATGCGACCTCTCCATCATCAGCTTGCTTTTGCGTTTCACCAATGAGCTGCAGGTTATGTGTATCTGGGATTTACAATGTGCATGTAAATAGTCTGTAAAGCTAGTTGTATGTGTGTGCCTGTAGGCGCTATATATGTGTTTGTGTAGGAAATGTAGTGCGTGTGTGTTTGCGCATGTTGACAATTTTTTGCATGTGAAGAGGGAAGAATGTAGTATTTGTTTTAATGAAGTTAAGTACTATTCATTTTGCTTATCATGGCAAAATTAAACACGATCTAGATGGGGTAGGGATTGGAGCAGCTGGTCTGCATTTCTTCCCAGTGCTAACAGTGTATTTCTACTGCAAAACTGGCACTACTAAAACAGAAGAACACAGCAACTCTGCAATACATTTAGAGATGCTAATCTCTCAGGTGCAAGGCACTAGGCAAAGAAGCAGATTCTGGACTCACAGCCATCAGTGTGCACTCAACCCTGCATGGGCTGGCTAGGGATAACGTTTCATCTCATCAGCCTTGGGCCGAAAGGCTAGAGTTTTACTGGATTAATACTTATATTTCTCTTTTATTTTAATTTGTTTTACAGAAGCCATTTAACCTTCATTAATTCTATCTGCTCTTATCTCCCTACACCTTCCATCCACAGGTCCTTCTGTCCTCTCCTCTCCTCCACCTGCTCCTTCTTCCTTGTCCTCTCCTCTTCCTGGTCCTTCTGCCTTGTCTACTCTTTATTTCCTTGTGACCCATTCCTCCTACACTTGTCCATCCTTCACAATACTCTCCTCAATCTCCTGCACAGCTGCCTCATATTGCCAATAAGTATAATACATATGTACAGTGGTCTACTAACCAGGGGAGAATGATGGTGGCCTTGTTGGATTGTATACTTGTGCACGGTGAAAACATATACAGGTGATACTCGAAAAATTAAAATATCGTGCAAAAGTTAATTGATTTCAGTAATGCAATGTAAAAGGGGAAACTAATATATGAGATAGACTAATTACATACAAAGCAAGATAGTTCAAGCCGTGATTTGGCATAAGTGCAATGATTATGGCTTAAAGCTCATGAAAACCCCATATCCACAATCTCATGCCGCATTGAAGCAGTAATTGCAGCAAAAGGGGCCCAAACCAAGTACCGAGTCCTTATGCATGCTTATACTTTTCAGAGGTCCGATATTGTTCTATGTACACTCCTTGTTTTATTGATTGCATGTAATATTCTAATTTACTGAGATTGTGAATTTGAGGTTTTCATGAGCTGTGAGCCATAATCATCACACTTATGAAAAATCATGGCTTGAACTATCTTGCTTTGCATGTTTCAAATATTAGTTTCCCCTTTTACGTTGCATTACTGAAATAAACAGTGGTGTCTCTAGGATTCATTTTTAGGGGGGGCACATTTAACCCCGCCCTCGCCGCAGTTTGACCCTGTCCCTGCCGCATGTTAAGCCCCGCCCCCGACACAATGTGTTGGTGTTTTTTTTAATAATCCCTGGTGGAGGATTCATTATTTTCCACCAGGGATTATTTAAAAACAAGCACATTTCCCTTGATACAGTGCCATAGTTGCCAACATTTGAAAAATAATTCCAAGGACATTTTGCACTACAGCTATCAATTACTGTCTGTGTATAATATCCCTGACAGTCAGTGTTCTCTGTATAATACAGGGTTGTGTGTATAATAAATTGGGACAGTCAGTGCTACCTGTACAGTGCTGCTCTATGTATAATACAGGTCTGTTTGTGTATAATATCCCAAGACAGAGAGCAGCACTATACAGGGAACACTGATTGTCCCAAGATATTATACAGACACAGACCTGTATTATACTAAGAGCAGCACTATACAGGAAGCATTGATTATCCCGGGATATTATACACACAGAGATCTGTATTATACAGAGAACAGCACTATAGTATTATACAGATAGCTGAGAATATACCCCATGTCCCAATCTCTAGACTACTAGTACCTGTCAACAGCAGCTCCCAGATGCGTGTAATATGGCTAAAGTGTGCAGCAGCTCACTTAGATGATTCTGCGGTAAAGCGCACTCGCTGGCAAAGCCAAACTGGGAATCCAAAGCAGCCCAGGAAAAAAATGTATGCCATTCCTACAAGTCAATATATATATATATATATAGAGAGAGAGAGTAGGTAAACAAAGGTAGCACTCTTGGGTCTTTTCAAATAGCAAATAAAAGTATTTATTCCATAAAAAGGAATACAGTAAATTGACCGACGTTTCGACCCGTTCGGGTCTTCCGCAAGGTCGAGGAAGACCCGAACGGGTCGAAACGTCGGTCAATTTACTGTATACTTTTTTATGGAATAAATACTTTTATTATACAATCAGCGTGGAAGTGCACCAGGGCACAATTTTTCAACTTCAAAGTATCAGCAAGGGTGAGTGCCATTCACACTTCATACTATATATATATATATATATATATATATATATATAGTACAATGAGCACACAAGCTCACTGACATGCGCATAGGCTCACTAGCAGACACACACACACACAAGCATATCAAGCTTACCTGTCACTGGAGGCTGTTGCTGGGGTTCAGACAGCCATCTTCTTGCCATTCCAGCAGCAGCAAGGTCTGCTGCTTAATGGTGGGGGCGGGGCTTATGTGTGTGGGGCGGGGCTTGGTTTGTGGGCGGGGCCTGTGCCGGGGAGCCTGTCAGTGCTCCGTTCCAGCTGCTCTGTCCTGCATTCCCTCGGGCTGTAACACACTGTTACAGTCCGTGGGAATAGAATTTAAACGCATGTCCAGCAGGTTGTCGGCATTTGGGGGGGCACAAGGGGGACACAGCATGATGTAGGGGGGGCCATGCCCCCCTCCGGCCCCCCCTAGCGACGCCACTGGTAATAAATTAACTTTTGCACGATATTCTAATTTTTCAAATATCACCTGTGTGTATATGTAAATGTGGAGTGGAGCACTGGCCCACCCTACTCTCCAAGTGCTCCACCCCAGGGCCCAAATATACACATATTTAAAGTGCAATATTCATTTTAACATAACACATTTCCCTGGGGCTAATTACACAAAGTAGGAACCTTGCAAAATCTGGGGAGGTATATAGATTCCCTCCAACACAATTGCTTGCTTTCGGTCACAATAGTTATAAATGAATATAGAATTTTGTAAAATTATTTTTACTCTCTATTTTTCACTTCATCTGTGAATAAAATCAACACTTAGAGGCTGTCCCTTAACTATCAATCAACTTTTTTTTTTTAAATCATTCAGCTCTTTTTAGAAGCCCTAATTACGTATCATATGAAACTGTTCATCCATTCTCTATTTTGTTTGTTCCATGATTCAGTCATATGGCAATTCAGAAACACAGAATTCAGACAAGCTGCAATTGCCCAAAATTTGCATGTATCATAATTCATTTGAAACTATATGCACAAGTCTATTAGATTGTGCTTCCAAGGTACCTTGCATAAAACCCCATTAGCAACTAAAAGTACAGTTCCTTTGTTGCTTCTAAGAAATGCTATCATGAATTAGTAGTCCTTAGGGGAAATTCTGTATTTTTGTTTGTTAATACTAACTTCAAACTCTATTTGTCAAATTTCATTGACCAATTTCATTTTTGATCGTTACATTTAAAAATAAATGATGCAGCCAGCTATTGATCATTTCCAATATTACGCTATGACTCTGAGATGACTTTCCAATCAGGCTTATATTCTAAAACAATTGATGTTGGCATATGTTCATTTGTTAATTCTAATGACACACCATCAATTTAATAGCCTCTTAAATTTCAGCTCTTACATTTCATACTAAATATAGACACAGACATTTACTCATTGGTCAATTCTAATATCATGTATTATTCCGTGTCCTTTATTCTATTTAATTAATTTAACTATGCTATTTTTCATTATCAATTGCACTCATATTAGTCATATTCTTACCTTAGTTCTTGGAGGGAACACAATGATTGCTTCAATCCATCATACAATTTCTTTTTTCCTGAGTCCTGAAAATTATTCCATGAAAGGTCCAATAAAATCAATGAATGGTTTGAAGTTAAGACCATGAGAAGATTCTCACAACATGATGACTTTAGATGACAATCCCTCAAACTGCAAGAATATAATAAGTAGTGTGAATTATAGCTTGCTAAGACTAGCGTATGCTGAACTTTTGTTTTTTATAGATTACGACAATCAGTAACAATCAGTAATTGAGTGCATTAGAGATATCTTTGCCAGAAGCTCAAGGAAGCAGGCTGAAGGGTCAGTGTTAGGACCCGCTTAGGGGGGGTCTGCCTTGACGTTGGCAGGCGGGCATCCCTCCAATGGCCATTGGAGCAACTAAATGACCTCCATTTGTCTAAATATACATAGGGATTAAGGAAAAAGCGCAAGTAACATTTTCTTTTCTTTGGTTTTTACTATATATTGGGGCTGATGTGTGTTGTAGTCCTTGCTGCTTAAGCGCAGGACTTCTCTTTTTGTATCTGTATTTACTTTGTATCACACAGCCTGGTTACAATGCTGCTACCCATCCCATGTGTTCCCTATTAAGGGTTAATAAGTAAAGGGGTGTATATAAAAAATACCCCTTTCTGTCTCATTAGAGATATCTTTGCCAGAAGCTCAAGGAAGCAGGCTGAAGGGTCAGTGTTAGGACCCGCTTAGGGGGGGGTCTGCCTTGACGTTGGCAGGCGGGCATCCCTCCAATGGCCATTGGAGCAACTAAATGACCTCCATTTGTCTAAATATACATAGGGATTAAGGAAAAAGCGCAAGTAACATTTTCTTTTCTTTGGTTTTTACTATATATTGGGGCTGATGTGTGTTGTAGTCCTTGCTGCTTAAGCGCAGGACTTCTCTTTTTGTATTAGTAATTGAGTGCTATTGATAGAAATGATGTATACTTTTCAACTAATTTTAAAATGGAAATCTCATAGTAGTGTTTGTGACACATAAAGTGTAACAAAGCAATGTTTACAAACTATATAGTGAAGAAGAAAAGTGAAGCACAACTCATTTAAGAGAACCAGCCAGCCCCAGTCCAGTTTATCTCATGGACAGTGTATATCGTGAATATGTAGACATACTGTCCTTGATCACAATTCAACACGTATTCCATTAATAACTTTTTCTGAACTTTGTGATATTTTTGTTTTGTAATTGCGTTGACAACACGCTTATATTTCACCAATCTTTTCCTCCCAATAATGTTGGAGAAGTTAGTAATCATTATTGACCAAAAAAACAAGTTTAACTACATTCTTTAACATCAATAACATAATCTTGCAATTGGTACGTTAGGAATATGGATGTGTATTACTAACACTAGAGTTCCCTGGTGGCCATTTAGGTGACTGGCCCCCACCTGCAGGAAATAAAAAAGTTGCTTTAACTCATAATTAACTTGGTTGAGATGGATTTACTGCCCATGGGTAATACTGCTAGCTAATGATCAAGGTCAGTATTCACTGCTCTTGAGTTCTTATGTGAGGTGTGTTCAGGTTAATTAATATGTGTATGTTCTGGCCAACAAGCTGCAAACCTGATGGATGGGCCTACCATAGACTTAATATGTCATCAACAAGGAAGCCTCAGACATTTCACAGCCAAACAAGTATACATGAACATTTGACTGGTACTGTATATGGAAACATGTGAGTGCATGATTTTCACATGAAAACAGTTCTTCAACAGGTGTACTGCACAACAGATAATATTTCACCTAAGCTCCTGTAGTCTACAGGTGTGGCATACAAGTCCACTACAGAGAAACTGTACTCCAGTGTCCTGAATTTTGTTCCCACTCAGGTCCAGGTTGATCAAAGTGTTGCTTGTAATAATAACAGAGCTGAGGTCTTCACATGCAGACTGAGTTAGGCCACAATGAGGTACCCTGTGAATAGATTATACAAACACAGCAAAATTTAGATATACTATTATCATTTTTTTATTATTATATCATTGCAGCAAAAGAGTATCATGGAATTGAATTATAGGAAGTGGTATTGTGATTTCTGCTTAGAAACACAGTTTCATAATTTTCTGTGTGCTCTACTTCTTCTTTTATAATGTGAAATATTCCAGTATGCTGATTATTGGAATTTGAGAAGCTAAACAAAGTTGACTAGAGTTTTTTTTTTTTTTAACAGTATTACACATGGGTAATTGTCTGGAGATCACATGAATAGCTATAGCCATTTATGCATAACATTTTCTCTAGTTTACTTTTCTTATAATTTTGTGCATTCTTTTTATTGTTTTCTTTTTAAAATCAGCCCTTGATCCCTTCCTGTTTTATCATTATTTCCTGATCATAACTTTTTTCTTCTTTCACATTTTAATCAAGTGCTTAGGTGCTTGTATTGTAGCAGGAATGTAGGTGGCTGGTCGCTGACCTGGCTTGGAATCCTGACCTACTATATCATCCTTCCCTTTTCTTCTGGCACCAGAAACAATCGCCACCACAATTCTTCAGTGTAAGATTTGGTCCTCTACCTACTGCACATATAAAAAGATGCTTTTGGCTCATAGGCCCACGCAATTTAAGCTCAAAGTGCACAGGTCTGCTGTCATCATGACCACCATACAACAGAGACAGCACTCCTAGTCAGGGGGCAAAAAAACACAAGATGCTTTACTGAACACAAGGATTAGCCTCCGATAACTTTACATTCAACTTAAAATGACAACCAAAACAATATATGCAAACATATACAAATTATCTAGATTAACATTCTCACAACAATGCCAATAGAGAATGACTTGAATGACAGTGACACTTTTAGAAGACAAGCCTGTTACATGCATAACTTGGGGAAATATTTTACATGCACATTTTGATTGTGTCAAATAGGACAAAGTCAAGACTGCAGCCATACATGAACCATAAACAGAGCTTTTGAGAACTCTGAGAATGTTTTTGCTCACTTGTGTCATTACAGAGAGAACGTAAGGGCAATGCGTTTGCTTAGGGTCTTCCTAAGTTAAAAAGGTAATCTAGTTGTGGACACCACGCTCATTCTGAGAAATATCAGCTGTACTTTGCTGACAAGGCCCAAAAAGGCCAAAACAGTCACTTTCCAGCATTTTATATCCTTATAATAGGGATCCGTCTGACATGCAAATGGTATAGTCTCTATCTGAAATTAAACAAGTGAGCTAAAACTATGGCAAGTTATTGAGTTTCTCTGAATGTTTTCCCATTCTTATATTGTCTATAGATGAAACATGCTTGCTATGGAATGCATTACATATGATCTATCCAGTGAAGAAGGAACTGCACATTAAGAGCAGAAAATGCATTGTGAGAGGTCAGGTAGGTCATCACAAACCTTTTACTCACCTAAGTGCAAATAAATGCATTAATTGCCTCTGCACATTATCCATATAATGATATTTGCAAAAAGAGCATGGTGAAAGGTTAGGTAGGTAATCACATATTAACATTCTGCATAATTTGTGATGCACATCTTCTACCTATTTATTATAGGAGAACCTGTTTGTAAACACTACCACTCTTCTATTACAAATGATTATATCAATAACATACTGCCAATTGCTACAATTTCAGGCACAGTCTCTCTAATCTCATTATTTCTAAAAAATTTCAACACCTCTCCATCAGACAAACTACTTATATCTCAATATATAATTTGCTTAATTTCCAAAGAAAAACTTCTAAGATAAAATGCTGGTTTCCATGGCGTCCTTCCAGCATTAATTTACACTTATGTTCTGGAGTATGAGATTGACACCACCCAGCAAAGTCTCTCCCACCTATAGAAACTCACTTCACTCTTACTGTACCACCCAGTCGTGGCTTGTGTGCCAGAAAATGAATTCCTAATATTGTTTTGCATATCTGGTTTTGACTTTAGTTTGTCCAGAGTAGTCTTTTTTTTCTTGCATTGTTCTCCTGAACTCAGCTATGCTGACTATGATATTTAACTTGGCAAGTATTCCTTCCTATATTACACTTTTGTGTTAGTCACGGCCACCTTTGAGTTTGATAATATTCTCTATGCTATCTTCTTCTCAGTCTCAGGTTTGCGTGTTAAAGTATACAATCCTGACATTCAGTCAGTTTATGGTTGCCTAGCATTTCATTAGTAAACATTGACAAATGTATTATTATGATGATTATTATTTATATTCGCAGAATTACAATTTTCTTATATCACTCTAAGGAAAATTAACGTGAACTTCTCACCTCAGCTCCTGCAGTTTACAGTTTGGCTTTCTTAGCCCTTCACAGAGAATTTTTATTCCCAAGTCCTCAATTTTATTTCCACCCAGTTGCAATTTGGTCAGAAATTGGTTTCTAGTAATAACTGAGAGTAGATCCTCACAGCAGGCTGAGGTAACATCACAGCTCTCCAGACTGTAAACATTTGAAAAATACAACTTTCTTAAAAGGAAATTAAAATGAATCTTCAGCATCATTCACTTATCACATCACAGACAAATTAGATATGCTGGTGTCAAAATATAAATATATCTGCATGCAGCAGTGTTTGCAGACATGCTTAAGAACCTCATTACCGGGCACTTTTGATTGAAAAATTGCTAGCATAACATTTATTTAATAGCAAGGGATGTATGGCTATCATATGAATATCATAACACAACAGTTTTGTACAGATTTTGTATCTAAAAATAAAAAAAATATCTAAATTTACACAATTGTTACTTTCCACATTTTTATTCATCCTTTATAAAATTATTTTGAAAATGGAAAGCTTTAGACAGTATACAGTATCCTTTATCTTGTAATATTTCATACAGGGTCTAAAATGTTAATATAAAAGCAAAAATGCATGTTTATCACACACAGTTTGTATGGAAAAATATATGAAAACATTGTCAAAATCCTTATTTGTAGGTATTTGCAAGGAGCCTGAAGACATTCCTAGTCATACAAATCATCAACTAGCTTCAGCATCTAATTAACTTTTTTAATTTTGACTTGATTTAATGTTATCTGAATTGTAATATATTGGAAACAATCTCACATTGAACCTGTGCATTGAAAGAGTGGATGTGCTTTTAGTTCCTTTATGGTGCCTCTAGAGTCTGAGGTTGCACGAAAAGGCATATGGGTGCAGTCCTTTGTTCCAAGGATATTGGGCAATCAATCCCATCTATAGAAACCCCATCCACCTTTGACCAGCCTTCATTAGTTGAGGGAAATTAAATTAACGCCTGACAGCAACTCCTAAGGGCAGTGAAGAAATATCCCGGCACCCTATAGAAGCTGGATAGAGGTATTCTAGTCCCAAAACCGTACATTCTTTGGAACTCTGGATTCCTAAAGCACTTCAGCCTGCTTAAATGTTTTATGTATGAAGTGTGTATACACTTTTTTCATTTTACAAACAGTGCAGATTTCAATAGAATTTGACACTTTAACCTTGTTCCCCCCTATGGCTTTTAAGCAGGCAACAGGCCCTGTTACTTTCTGGTTGTTAAGCTCAGTGGAGCTAAACTCAAGAGGCAGCAAAAGCCAAGAGCACCTGCCTTGCAAAGCTTTCTTATTGAACAGCATTGGGAAGTCTGTAATTGGACTGCCACAGTAGGTCTGAGCTGGGGAAGATGGATGTAGGGAAGCTTGAAAAAGCAGCAGACAATACAACTGCTGTTTTTAGATATACCCCAATGAGCAATGCACAATTAATGCATGCATGTTTGAATTTGGTGTATATCTACTAAACAGCGACTTTTCATTGATTTGCATTTGGGCAGTAGAATGTCCCTTTAACGATAGTTCAAAGTGTTCCAGTGGTAGTGATCTACTTGGCATTTGCTACAGTTACTATTAAAGCTGAAATCATTTGGTGTAAATGATAATTTGTGTTCTTATAGAACACTGACACTGTAGTATACAGAAGAAACAAATGTGTGAGTTATAGGCGCTTATTAAAGCGGCACTGTCATGCCGAACTTACCTTTCCTCAATCTCTTCCTCTTCTCCCCCTCTCTCGGGATCTGTTCTTCTTTTCTTCCATTCTTCTTTAGTTTTCTTTAAAATCATAAGACAAAGTAGGGACTCTGTCTTATGGAGGATTCCTCCGCTTGACCAGCTCTGACCAGCGGAGGAGCAAAGTGTGCTTCATTTCCGCTGGTCAGAGCAATTTTCCCATGATCCCTAGCTTTCCTCCCAGTTCCCACAATGCTTCCTGTCAGTATTGGGGGCCAGGGGGGGGAGGACAGTAGGTCCCCCCCCCTTATTATTTTATTAGGGCCCCCACCCACCGCGCAGGGGTGGGGGCCGGGGGGGAGGACAGTAGGTCCCCCCCTTATTGTTTTATTAGGGCCCCCACCCACCGCGCAGGGGTGGGGGCTGGGGGGGGGAGGACAGTAGGTCCCCCCCTTATTGTTTTATTAGGGCCCCCACCCACCGCGCAGGAGTGGGGGCCGGGGGGAGGACAGTAGGTCCCCCCCCCCTTATTGTTTTATTAGGGCCCCCACCCACCGCGCAGGGGTGGGGGCCGGGGGGAAGGACAGTAGGTCCCCCCCCTTATTATTTTATTAGTGCCCCCACCCACCGCGCCTTATTACCATTTATGTTTTTACAGTGAGCAGCCACAGGCTGCTCACTGTTTAGTGGACATGCCCCTACTCGCGGTATAGCGAGTAGGGGCATTGGGGAGATTTTAATCTCCCTTGTGCTATTATGGGGGTCATATTGACCCCCATAGAGTGAGGGGGGGACCTGGGGGGCTTATGAAGTGGTGGGGAGCACAGCTCCCCACCGCTTCTGTCTTTACATATTACAAGGAGGGAGCTGCACGTCGGTAGCTCCCTCCTTGTAGTAAACTGATAGAACAAACGAACACTGATACTCAGTGTCAGTTTGTTCGTCTGATTTTTTCTATTCATTCATTCGTCTGTCTGATGAATGAATGAATAGGTGAAATTCCTGTTCGCATGTCCAGGTGTTTCACTGGGCATGTGCGGGAATCTCACAGTCTGTGTAGTGTGGGTAGATGACGTGTCCCACAGGGACTTCACCTACCCACACAAAGATGGCGGCGCCCTGAATAAAGATCGGGGCAGAAGATACAGATTTAAAAATAGGTAATCTGGGGGGCTTAGGGGCATTTGGGGGTGACTAGGGGGGCAATTGGATGTAGTGGAGGCGGGAGGGGGGTTAAAAAAAAAAACGGGATTCGGCATGACAGTGCCGCTTTAATATAGTGATTTTCAGTGGTAGCAGCTTGTACACTTTGTGGGTGCTCCAAAAATCACCCACTATTTTGGAAAAATAAAACAAAAGCACACAGAGAGGATAGAGAGTGAGAGAACCCTCTGCCACTCCGTGAGACAGTAGTGCAGCGCTGAATAATAAAATAAACTCACCCTATTCGAATTAGTTGGGTAGTTCAACTAGGTCACATATATACACATGTAAAAAAACAAATAAAGACTGTATAGTGCAGAGTTGTTTAAACCAGTGAGTAGAATTAACTGTAAAATAACAAACTCACATGCTAATGAGCCTTTTTAGGAATAGGCTCTAAACTCTTCCGCAAGTATGTTTTAGGGTAACATACACCCCCCTTTTGGATCTTCTCAGAGGTTGTGCTTCCAATATGTTTTGTAGAGAAAAGGAGACACAAAGGGGTATACACTCTAAGTGAGATCTTTAAGTGCAGAGCAAAATTGTAAAAATTACAGAATATGCTCACCTGGCTCAGAGCCTTCCAAACTGGCTCTGAGTATATGAGTTATGCGTCAAATATAGGGTGACAGCTCCCTTTGGAACCTGGGGAACATTGAAGACTGGATCCACTTGTTTGGTAAAAAATGCACAGAAAAGTGCTTGTTTAATAAAGATAAAAATAAACACAATTAAAATTCAAATAAAAGGTATGTAGATCTACATACCTTTTATTTGAATTTTAATGAGTCCTGTTGGCTAGGTATGCAGTTACCCCTGAGGTGTACCGCAGGAAATTTCGGTAGTCTAAAAAAATTGGAAAAAGATTCTCATGCGGAGTGGGCTTGTTGCTTAACCTGGGCAGCCCAAAACTGATGCATTCTCAACAAGCCAAATTCTCCAATTGTTCCTGTTGGAGCAATTTTATAATGGTCTCTCCACGGAGATGCAGGAATGGGTGAGGGACCTGCAACCCAAAACTCTGATGGATGCAGCATTCGACCCCAATGTCCCGCTACCTTCCACAGCTACCAACCACTCATGCGTTTCCTCCACCTTCAGCACCCCCATTCAGAAGACAACCAAGAGGGCACCATACCCGGCAGCTACTCAATGCCATCAATGTTTCAGGTATAGCCACATGTAGAGAGATTGCCCTTTACAGAGAGACTGGTCTCAATGGATTCACCCAGGGACTCCTCCAGCACCACGAGCAGCCGCCCACTTTTACCAGGCTGCTCCTCTGTACGCTCCTAATCCCAACGAGGAGGCCTGGACCTTTCTGCATGAGGCGGATCCAGTACAAGCCATGGCAGACAATCAAAATCACCACAGGTAGCCGGTCAAGTTGAATGGGCGTACCATGCAAGGTCTGTGGGACACAGGAGCCACACTGACCCTAGTACAGCACCAGCCAATAACAAAAGCAGAAAAGAAAGGAGAAACAGTCGCCACCCGGGTAGCAGGGGGGGAGCCATTCACTGCAAATGTTCAGCTTGACTGGAGCGCTGGAAACTAAATCGTGGCGGTGGGGCTCAAGAACCACCTACCAGCCAATGTGTTACTTTGCAACGACCTGGACCAGCTAACCTCCACTTATGTGACCACCGACAGTCCTGAGAATCATACCCTGTGATGAACAGACAACAAGCCCGCACCACCTCATGCTCACGCTCAAGGGCTCAGGTAGGCACACGTGCCCTTCCCCTTGCCCCGGTCCCCTTGCCCTGAGATATCCCTGCAGAGTTTAGGAAAAAAGTAGTCTCTGACCCTTCCCTCCAGAAGTATAGGGATAAAGTGACCACTAGTCAGGCACGGTTGGAGGGGGAGCTGTTTATCTAGGAGAGGGGGTTGTTATATGGCATAGCATAGAGGGTAGGTTCAGGGACCCCTCCTATTACCACCAAACAGCTTGTGGTACCGACTCACCCAAAGCTTTTTCTGGCCAGGCATCTCCAGAGACCTATGGCAAAACTGCCAGTATTATGAAAAAGGAAAGTATGAAGGTAGTATACCAGTATTCAGGGCCGGACTGGGAACTAAAATCAGCCCTGGAAAAAAATTCTATACCAGCCCAATAATGCGTCGCGCCAGAATAGTGTGCTGATATAGAGGGTGAAAAAATAACTTGAAATTGAAAACTCTTACTCCAACGAAGGGACGCATATAGGGCTTCAAAATAAACAAAAGAGTGCCTTTATTTTAAGTAGACGTACATTTGCATATAATCAATGTTTCAGTACAACTACTTTGGCCTATTAAGGACATTTTAGTAATGGTACTGAAATGCTGAATGTCTGCAGTTGCACAACTAAAAAGATGAAGTGATCTGGTTAATTTTGAAGTTCTATGGGTGCGCTCTTCACTTTGAATATGTTATTGTGCATGAGTATGCAACTAGCAACAAGACAGGGCAAATACGTGCTCATTACATTTATTTATATATATATATATATATATATATATTGACATTTATGTGTGTATTATGCATATATAAATGTATATTACTATATGTGTAAATATTATAGGCATAATTATATGTTACTAATACACACATCAATATATATGCATATATATATATATATATGTGTGTGTGTGTATTACTGTCGGGATAAGATACATTTACGACTATTACCTTTACCTCGTTTAATGTATCTTGTCTCCAATTGTCTCCTTTTTTTCCTCTTACAGCGACCCATCTTTTACTTCATCCCAGTCCCTGGGTGTTTCTTTTTACCGTTCTCCAGCCTCTGTATTTCTCTTTCCCCCAGCTCCTTTTGTGTTGTTCTTAGCCCCAGCCACTTTGTCTCTTTCTCCCCTTCCAAATCTCATCTGTGTGTCTCTTTCTAACTCCAGACTCTGTGTGCCTCTTTCTCTTCTCCCAGCCACTCTCTGTCTCTTTTTCCCCAGCCCAGCGTTGCCTCCCACAAATCTTGTGTCACTTTGTTCCCCTTCCCTACTGTATGTCTCTTTGTCCCCCCAAAAAACCTTCTGTGTGTCTCTCTTCCCCATCTCCTCCCTGTGTCTCTCTCTTACCCCTCTGTCTCTTTGTACCCCCATCCCCTGTGTCTCTCTATTACCCCATCTGTCTATGTGTCCCCCCTTCTCCTGTGTCTCTCTATTACCCCTCTCTTTGTCCCCCCTTCCCTGGTGTCTCTCTATTACCCCTCTCTTTGTCCCCCCCATCCCCTGTCTCTATATTACCCAATCTGTCTTTGTGTCCCCCCCAACCTGATGTCTTTCTATTACCCCTCAGTCTCTGTGTCCCCTGAGTTTCTGTTACCCCTCTATTTGTCTCCCCCTTCCCCTCTATTTGTCTCCCCCCTTCCCCTCTATTTGTCTCCCCCCTTCCCCTCTATTTGTCTCCCCCCTTCCCCTCTATTTGTCTCCCCCCTTCCCCTCTATTTGACCCTCCTTCCCCTCTATTTGTCTCCCCCGTCCCCTCTATTTGTCTCCCCGTCCCCTCTATTTGTCCCCCCTCCCCCTCTATTTGTCCCCCCTCCCCCTCTATTTGTCTCCCCCTCCCCCTCTATTTGTCTCCCCCCTTCCTCTCTATTTGCCCCCCTTTCCCCTCTATTTGCCTCCCCCCTTTCCCCTCTATTTGTCCCCCCCTTCCCCTCTATTTGTCTCCCCCTTCCCCTCTATTTGACCCTCCTTCCCCTCTATTTGTATCCCCCCTCCCCCTCTATTTGTCTCCCCCCCTTCCCCTTTATTTGGCTCCCCCTCCTTCCCCTCTATTTGTCTCCCCCTCCTTCCCCTCTATTTGTCCCCCTCCTTCCCCTCTATTTGTCCCCCTCCTTCCCCTCTATTTGTCCCCCTCCTTCCCCTCTATTTGTCCCCCTCCTTCCCCTCTATTTGCCCCCTCCTTCCCCTCTATTTGCCCCCCTTCTTCCCCTCTATTTGCCCCCCTTCCCCTCTATTTGTCTCCCTCCATTCCCCTTCTGTGTGCCTGCTGACCTTGTTACAGGAGGACTGAGGGAGGGGGCGGAGCTAACTACCAAGCTCCCTCGCGGTTCCCATAATTCCCAGCATGGACACATCATAGAGTAGTGATTACTCTATGATGTGGCTGAGCTGAGAATTATGGGAACCGCAAGGGAGCTTGGTAGTTAGCTCCGCCCCCTCCCTCAGTCCTCCTGTGCTGACAGCTATGCTGCTGTCAGTATCAGTGAGTGTGCCGCCGGACTGGTTAGCCGGCCGACCGGCACACTCACTGATACTGACAGCTGTCAGCACAGGAGATGGGGCCGCCGGCCGCAAGGTGAGTAATCACCTCTGAGTGTGCCGCCGGACCGGCCACCCGGCGGCACCGACATGCGGCCGGCGGCCGCGATTTTATTAAAATATAGGGAGCAGGGTTCCCTCTCCATCTCCAGCCCCCCAGGTGCCGCGGCCCACCGGGAAATTTCCCGGTATCCCGGTGGGCCAGTCCGGCCCTGCCAGTATTGGGGTACTAGAAGCACATAAGAAGTGCTATGAGTAATAATACCGATGGGAGGCTAAAGATACAAATAGAAATAAAAAATATTGAAAAAGATATATTAAAAATTGCCAATCACCCAAAGTGTAACACACAAACTAAATAAGGTGGAAAAACCTGAAATAAATGATTAAATGAAAGACATAGCTTGATAACTGAAAATTAAAACGTTCTAAAGTTGCACTCTATTTATTCTCTGTTGGAGCACACGTCTGTGCTTCACATGAATTATGATAAATGTGAAATATTGAAGGGGGAAGGATAAGGTACCCTGGGGTGTAGAGGATACGAATCCTGTGTATGTATAACAAAGGAATTACCTAAGTAAAAAGAGCCTTGATACAGAGTATGAAAGCAACAGGCTCAGTAAATAAGCATAGGTGGTAAAAAGTAACAATTCATCAGTAAATGTTACCAATTTAGTTGCACTGTAAGTTTGCTGTATATTAGACTAGCAGTGAGCCTCTGTGTAACACAGAGCAGTTTAGAACTGTCACATTAGCCTGTAAGGTCAAATGCAAATAAATTTTATCAGTGATACTAAATAGTACACCTTAATGTTATAGTCTCTTGTTGAAATAAATAAAGGTTCAAATGAATAGCCAGAGTGCTAGGTGTAAGCTTAGATGGGTGCGGGCAGGACTCTGGGTTATGAGAACACACTGTTGTGCTATGCTCTCAGGATACCAAGGGAGAGTCATCCCCTTTAAGGGAATGACTATGCAGCTTATTATATTAAGTTGATACCTACCCTCTATGTTTGCACTCTACTCCTTCTATATACTTTACAAGGGGGGTTGGATTAAGGTGCCCTTGAAGGCACGGGGAGGCTATCCACGGATAGTTTATTTAGTGATATCGTTCTCTTCACGGATTGCTATTAAATATTTGTTTTTTCTCCCCTTGGTATCCTGAGAGCATAGCACAACAGTAGGCTATTTTTTAAATGTTATACCTATTGGAATAAACTACCCCTTTTTTCCTCTATCAAGTCCTTGGAGTGCATCTCTTTATTTCTGTTTATATATTTTCAACGTGGGATTGCACCAAGGCTAAATTGAACTATACACATGAAAGGGTAAGTGCCAAGAAACATTGTTTGTGTGTGTGTGTGTATATATATATATATATATATATATATATATATATATATATATTATTATTCTATTATTTATATTGCGCCAACAAATTCCATAGCGCTGTACAATGGGTGGACTAACAGACACATAATTGAGATCAGACCACTGGACATACAGGAACAGAGAGGGTTGAGGGCCACAAAGGGTTAAAGTAGGGGAATTAAATAGTTTGTTAGAGAAGGGTTTATTGAGTGCTTGGTATGTCATTTTTGACAGTTGCAGGAAAGGAGTCATGGGGTGGGGGATGAAAAACCTGCTGACAGTGTAATTGATACGCTTTAATGAAGAAGTGAGTTTTCAAAGATTTTTTGAAGAAGTGGAGGCTGGGTGAAAGTCGGATTGAGGAGGGAAGGGAGTTCCACAGAAGAGGTGCAGCCCTCGAGAAGTCTTTAAGACGAGCATCAGAGGTGGGGATCCGGGCAGAGGATATGCGTAGGTCTTGGGCTGAGCGCAGGGGTCTCGATGGGACATACTTGTGTATGAGGGAGGATAGGTATGTTGGAGCAGCATTATGTAGGGATTTGTAAGCAAGCGCCAGAATTTTGAATTGGGCCCTGTATCTAACTGGAAGCCAATGCAGGGAGCGTGGAGGCATGGGAGGTGCGACCGGACAGGAAAATAAGCCTCGCAGCCGCATTCATTATAGATTGCAGCGGTGCAAGCTGGGAACATGTAAGACCGGTGAGAAGGGGATTGCAATAGTCAAGGCGAGAGAGAACAACAGCATGAACCAGTACCTTAGCCGCGTCCAGCGTTATATATGGGCGGATGCGCGCTATGTTCTTGAGTTGGAAGTGACAGGATTTGGCTATCAATTGGACATGGGGAGTAAAAGAGAGGTCAGAATCAAGAAGAACCCCTAGGCAGCGAGCTTGCGAGGTAGAAGTGATAGTAGCGCCGTTGACTTGGATGGAGACAGACACAGGAGTAGCAGCACTTGAGGGAGGAAAAACTAGAAGTTCTGTTTTGGACAGGTTGAGTTTAACCCCTTAAGGACCAAACTTCTGGAATAAAAGGGAATCATGACATGTCAGACATGTCATGTATCCTTAAGGGGTAAAGGAAGTGAGCAGCCATTCAGTTGGAAATAGCAGAGAGGCAGTCAGAAACATGAGTCAAGGTGGGTGGAGAGAGATCAGGGGAGGACAGGTAGATTTGTGTGTCATCTGCATATAAATGATATTGGAAGCCAAAGGAGCTGATGAGTTTACCAAGGGAGGCAGTATAGATAGATAACAGTAGGGGGCCGAGGACAGAACCTTGGGGGACGCCGACAGAGAGGGGTTGAGGAGAAGAGGCAGTGCTAGAGAAAGAAACACTGAAAGAGTGCTGGGAGAGGTAGGAGGAGCACCAGGATAAAGCAGTATCCCGTAGACCAAAGTTACGGAGAATGTGAAGAAGCTGTTGATGATCAACAGTGTCAAAGGCGGCAGAAAGATCAAGGAGGATTAGGATAGAGTATTGGCCGCGAGATTTAGCAGCAATTAAGTTGTTGGATACTTTGGTCACAGCAGTTTCGACAGAGTGACCAGCGCGAAATGCAGACTGAAGGGGGTCAAGCAGAGAGTTGGATTTGAGAAAGTCTATCATTCTGGCATACACAAATCTCTCGAGGATCTTGGAGGCAAATGGCAGTAGCGAGATAGGGCGGTAGTGGGATGGGGAGTTGGGATCAAGGATGGGCTTTTTCAGAATCGGGGTTACAGTTGCATGTTTGAAGGGTGAGGGAAATGTGCCAGAGGAAAGGGAGAGATTGAAGATGTTAGCGAGAGGTAGAGCAAGAGAGGGATACAAAGTGCGGATGAGATGCGAGGGAATAGGATCGAGGGAGCAGGTGGTGGGGCGGGAGGACAGGAGCAGAGCAGAAACCTCTTGTTCTGTAGCAGGTGCAAATGAGCATAGGATGGCAGGGGGAGTGGGGTTTGTTGTTGTATTGATAGGGGTAGGAGATAGATTAGAGATCTCGTTCCTGATTGTAGAGATCTTCTCAGTGAAATGAGATGCGAAGTTTGTGACGGACAAGGTGGTGGAAGGAGGGGGAGTCACAGGGTGAAGAAGAGCATCAAAAGTGTGAAACAGGTGTTTGGGTTGATGGGACAGTGTGCTTAGGAGGGTGTTGAAGTAGTTTACTTTTGCAGAGGAAAGAGCCATGCTGTAGGAGCGCAGCATAAATTTAAAGTGGACAAAGTCAGATGCAAAGTGAGATTTTCTCCAGCAGCGTTCAGCAGTTCTGGAACATTTTTGGAGGTAACGGGTTAGCTTGGTGTGCCAGGGTTGTAATTGGGGGCGCTTGCTGCGTTTAACTGTAGGAGGTGCCATGATGTCAAGTTGAGAGGAGAGAGTGGAGTTGTAGAGTGTGGTTGCAGAGTTAGGGCAGTTGAGATTTGAGATGGGTAAAAGGAGTGTTTGGAGTTTGGTGGAGAAGTGCTGGAGATCGAGGGAGTTGAGGTTTCTGCGAGGTTGGAGAGTTGATGGTGGTGAAATTTTGGTTTGGGGTATGCAGATGTTAAATGATAGCAGATGGTGGTCAGACAAAGGAAATGGAACAGTGGAGAGATCAGAGGTGGTACAGAGATTGGTGAAGATGAGGTCAAGAGTGTTTCCTGCGATGTCCCATAGTGTTTCTTACTATGGGACAGTTTGTTCAGAATATTTTTTTTCTCCCCTGTCCCATAGTGCCCCCCCCTCCCATAGTCTGAGTTGCTGAGGTAGAAATCTGTGTGAGTCCAAAGGAGGAGGTTACAGAGAGCAGACGGGAGGCATCAGGGCAGTTGAGCTTGTTGATAGGGATATTGAAGTCCCCAAGAGGGAATGCTAGAGGAAAGAAAGTGGGGTAACCAGGAGGAAAAGTGTTCAATAAATAGTTTAGGGTGACCGGGGGGGGGGGGGGGGCGATAGATGATGGCAATTCTTAAAGGAGTGGGCTTAAAAAGGCGTACAGTGTGAACTTCAAATGAATTAAAGGATAGGGCAGGGGCAGGGAGGATAGGCTGAAAGGTACATTGAGGGGACAGAAGGATGCCTACACTACCTCCTTTACAGTCAAGTCTGGGAGTATGGGAGAACTGTAGACCACCGAAACATAAAGAAGCAGGAGTAGCAGTATCGGATGGGGACAGCCAAGTCTCAGTAAGTGCCAGTATTGTGAGTGAGTTAGAGATGATGAGGTCATGTATAGCTGTAGATTTGATATTACTACAAATGGAGCGAGCGTTCCAGAGTGCACACTGAATTTTAGTAGAGGAGGATAGACTGCAGGGTATTTGGAGGAGGTTTGCATGGTTTCTGGTTATTTTAGTGTGAGCAGATGAGATGAGGGGCCCTGGGTTGGGAGAGATGTCCCCAGCTGCCAGAAGTAGGAGGAGAGATAGTGACAGGAGGTGTGAATGGGTTTTATATGGGCGGCGACTAGGGTGAGATTGGGTTAGAGCAGAAGAGAGAGAATAGAGAAATGAGTGCAGGGCTTGAGATGAGAGAAGGGGGGCCCACCAAGGAGTAAGAAAGTAAAGTAAATTGAAAGAAAATAGTAAGTGTTGAAATGAGGAGTGGGTGGGAGGGTCATTCTGATGCTGACCTCAAGCGATATGAGTCAGGTAAGGGGTGTCCCTTATATAGGGGAGTGAATTAATTTAAGCCCCTCCCACAAATACAGGCCAAACTGCCTTAATACTTGTGTAAGGGGCAAATAGCCGTATATGGAGTAAGGATCCAGCATAAGCGTAGGGTAGTATACAGGGAGCAAGTCGGTTGTGGTGTGCCGAGACCGACGATACGATAGGCCTGCAAATAAAGAGGGCAAAAATGAATAATCAAAGATTTAATACAGTCAACAAATATATACAAATTAACCAGACATTTCCTTAAATGCATTAAGTATTTAATTCCTGGAAGGATTTTGAAGGTAGGAATCTAGGACAGAAAGTGGACACCATTTGATGTGGGTAGGATAGTATGTTATCGCTACTGTTGGTGCGTGTTGACTTGTTTCGGAATGTGGTAGAGCCAATAGGTAATGATATATGTGTTTACATACGTGGGATCGTTGAAGACAATGATCTGTCTGAGTGGTGGTGATGGTAGTGGATTCTCTGGCCTGAGAAAGGCATAGAAGGCAATGCTCATGGCTGGTTATGGCCGACTTGGTATTATAATTGAATGGTTGTAGATCTAATAGGTCCGATAAGGAGGAAAAGTTGGATGGCTATTAGTAATCTCTGAGAGGAACGTGGGGGAATGGATTCCTGAAAACCTCTGAGTATATTCTTGTCTGGTATGATAGCATGAAGTTATGGTAGTTTTGGCCATAGGTTATCCTGTGTTGTTGAATGCCTGTATAATATATAATTAATGGTGTGTGAGATAATTTAAGGTGGCAAAAAGAAGCAAAACCTAGGAGAAATGGTATGACACAGGTTGAGCTATGTCATTTCCAATGAGATTATTTGAACCAGGTGAAAAGCTGTGTTATGCGTTCTACAAGTATGGGACGAAAGTGCTAGGTGGGATAGTGCATGCTATGCTGCATGAGTATGTCTAATCCATGATTTTGTCTCTGGAACGTAAGAGTGGCCGTGACTGTATGGGCGGCTGTAGGAAGCGTAGGATGAACATGCCTGGAATATAAATGAGACAATTGTCGGCAGGGATGTATACCCCCGCCTGGTACATGAAAGTAAAAGAAATGTGATAAGTGGCCAACCAAGTGAGTTCCCCAGAAATATCATGACCTTATGGATGATGAGTGGCGTTTGTTGATGATATGACATGTGCTTAGTTGTCTGAGTAACAACGGATTGATGACCCTGACCATGATTTACCCCATGCCACATCAACTGCTACAATGGGGTAGATCCCCCAAAGGGACTGAGGTGGTGGAAAAATTTCCAAACCTGGATGCCATGACCAACAGCTCCAAAGCAATCGTTCCCGGTAGATCGCTACCAAACCCGTGGTAGACGCCGCGTCTGACCATCTGGTTGGAGAAGTGTCATACAATCCTTGAAGGAACATGCTTTTACCATGCCAAGTGGTTAAGAAATCCCCCCCCCCCCCCCCCCCCCATGTGCAGGTCTGCTGTTGCTGGGGTGTCTAGGGACATCCTCTGATCGTCATGCTGGAAGTGTGGAAAAAAGGGGAAAGTACTCTGGATGTGAAAGCGCGGGCTTGTGGTATGATTAGCATGGCAAAATTAAGGAACCTGGTACTGACTCATCACCCTTCCAGACTTGTAGTAGATTTACTAAAGCTTTGGAGCTTCACAGGGCTCTCATACAGGTATCAAAATACACCTTCAAGGAATATAGCATGCCCTCACTTACAGTCAGCACAACAGAACCATTGGCTGTAAACACACTCATAGCCAAGACTTGCAGAGGGGTCTTTACTTGGGTTTTCCAATCTCCACCATTTACAGCATGGCACCAAAGATAAGGATAAAGAGATAACGTAGTCAGAAACAAAGCCAAGGTCAAGTACGAATGAACACAACTGAACACAACAAGCGCTAAATGGAACTGAAACAGAAACCACGATAGGGCAGGGAGTAAAGGGAGAGGTACGTTTAAATACATTCAACTTATTCTTGATTGGCCCCTGTCATATCCACGCCCCCAATATGTGAGAGTTTGGGGAATGTGGGGTGACAGGGGCCAATGGGAGACCGTTTTGATTTTCGGCTCCCACTTCCCCTTTAAGAGCGTGCTCGTGACGCACGGCACGCTCTCAAAGCTAGGCAGGACACGTGACCGCATTCCGCGGTCAGTGCCCGCCGTCTTCGGCGCTCTGAGCACGCCGGGAACAGAGGACCTCGGCCGGCCCCCGGACAAGGTAAGTAAGTACATACATATGCCTTGTTTCGTGCAGGGTTAACGTATTGTGTGTCATAAGAATTGATTGTACCAGGTAACCGATTTTTGGTTGGTGCTGGTTGTACAGTAGCGTGAGGCCCAGCCTTGTGAGGGCTGTGGTGACCGACTCGAGATTGCCAGTCTGTCAGAAATTTTTTGGCTCATGAGTTTATTAGTGAGGCTAGCATGGCCTGGGTGTCACCTGAGTTGGTGTAGCTGGGCCTTCCCCTGCCTCCGTGTTGTCCGTTGATGTATGGAGGAGTTTGAATAACTCTGTTTTCCTTGCTGTGGCAGGGTAGGGGATTTGTCACCTCCTTAGGTCGGTGGTAATGTGTGGGATAACGTCTTACCAAGCCATAGCCACTGGCGGTGGGTGAGGCAACAATTAAATATAAAAGTTTATGGACATGCCATTGTTTATGGACATGCCATTTCACTCAAATGGGATTAACCCAAAAATTGAGTACCATATTTTACGCTCCATAAGACGCACCTCACCATAAGACGCACCTAGTTTTTAGAGGAAGAAACCCAGAAAAAATATATTCTGAACAAACTGTCCCATAGTGTTTCTTACTATGGGACAGTTTGTTCAGAATATTTTTTTTCTCCCCTGTCCCATAGTGCCCCCCCCTCCCATAGTCTTCTCCTCTCTCCCATAGTCTTCTTCCCCCCCCTGCCATAGTCTTCTCCTCTCTCCCATAGTCTTCATCCCCCCTCCCCATAGTCTCCACCCCCCCCCTCCCCATAGTCTTCACCCCCCTCCCCATAGTCTTCACCCCCCCTCCCCATAGTCTTCACCCCCCCTCCCCATAGTCTTCACCCCCCCTCCCCATAGTCTTCACCCCCCCATAGTCTTCACCCCCCCATAGTCTTCATCCCCCCTCCCCATAGTCTTCACCCCCCCATAGTCTTCATCCCCCCTCCCCATAGTCTTCATCCCCCCCTCCCCATAATCTTCATCCCCCCCTCCCCATAGTCTTCATCCCCCCCTCCCCATAGTCTTCATCCCCCTCGCTCCCCATAGACTTCATCCCTCCCCATAGTCTTCTCTTCTATCCCATATTCTCCTCTCCCATATTGTCCTCCTCCCCTTGTCCCATAATTACTTACCTGTCTTGAAGCGTTGGCCGGCAGCACAGGGCGCACCGCGGTACTGGAACTTCAATTTCAGGTTCCGGTTTCCGGCGGGACTGAAAGGAAGTGTGCACACTGAGCTGAGTGCGCACTTCTTTTCAGTCCCGCCGGAAACCGGAACCTGAAATTGAAGTTCCAGTACCGCGGTGCGCCCTGTGCTGCCGGCCAACGCTACAAGACAGGTAAGTAAAGCTTCATATTCGCTTCATAAGACGCACAGACATTTCCCCTCACTTTTGAGGGGGAAAAGAGTGCGTCTTATGGAGCGAAAAATACGGTAATTTAACAAAAGAAGTGGGAGCTGCAGTGTACTACTAAGGATATTGGGTTTCCTGTCTCTGTATTATAGGATATAAAACGTAACTTTTATTGGTATAATTTAAAAATACTATATAGCTTTAGCAAAGTACATATTAACAAAATAAAGTCTATGAAAATGTTTAATAAAGAAAGCATGGGCAAAGGGAGAAAAGAGAAAATTATAATGTGCGAAAAAAGGGAGAAAATAAAAAAAAAATAAAGTTAAATATACATTGCGATGTAACTGGGACAATCACCTAAATATCACTGTAGGATAGCAGAAATTATCAGAATAAGTAGGACTGAGTAGCTTGCCTGGTATTACTCTAACTCAGTTAGTTTAACAAATTCCTGACTGTGCCTTCGTGGACACCTATCTATAGAGAAAGCTACTCACTATATTGATCAAGTACATGAGTACCCTATTTGTGCCTTCGATGGTACCATGCTATTGTTCACTATCCCAAAAACAAAAACAACAGCATACCCACTCACTCTAATAAAACTAAGAGATGGCTAAATTAAATAAACAGCTGTAAAAATGTTTCGTATACTTCCTATAAAATGTTGAAGCTTGCAAAGAGGCTTTCAGGCTTACCTGTCACCTAAAGACTATGGGTCCAATGATGGAAATTCTATCTGCAGCAGAAATTGAGTTAATGGGTGTAAGTAATGAAGTGAGTTAATACTTACCACAGCTCTTGTAGAGTACAGTTTGGATGTCTGAGCCCAGCACAGAGATATTTCACACCTGGGTCTTGTAGCATATTTCCTCTGAGTCTCAGTTTATTCACAGATCTGTTTACAATAAGAACTTCTTGGAGATCCTCACAACATGTTGAAGTCAACAGACACTTCTGTAGCCTACAGAAAAATGTAAGACTCAAGTAAGTAATGGCCATGTTCATTTTAAGCAACAATAAACCACACCTAACAAATTTAAATCTCTTCAGTTTGGGAAAACAGTGCCTCAGAGGGGATAAGATAGCATTACACAAATATATTTGGGGCCAATATAAATCATTGTCTGGAATTCTATTCAGGACTATACATCAGACACAAGGACGCACATTTGGACTGGGAGAAATCAGATTTAGTCTAAGGCAAATGAAATGGTTAATATGCAGTAAAACCTATAAGGATATGGAATTCTCTATCTGAAGAGGTGGTTTTTATCAGTGTCTATACAGATGTTCAAACAGCAATTGTATAAATACTTGCAAAAACATAATGTACAAGGATATTATTTTGAATTAGTGGGGTTATAGCTTCTTGATCCAGGGAGATATGTGACTGACATTTTTTGGGGTCAAGATGGATCTCCCCCCCCCCCCCCTAGTTTGTTGCAAAATTGGAAGTGTTGTTTTAGATGGCCTTCTTTTGGATCAACAGCAAAAACAAATTTGAGAAGGGTAAACTTGATGGATGTCTCTAATTATGTAACCCTAATTGTATGGCAAGTGGCGGTATAGGAAGGTTTAAAACCTCCCTACAGTAATAAAATAATAGGTCATTGCAACAAATAGATACAATTTTTACCATGGTAATTTATAAAATGATTACTTTTAAATTGTTTATTTTAATTTAAAATTATTTTTTATTTCTTTGATATTCACAAGTACTCAACTTCCCACATTTAAATAAAAAACAACTTTTGTTTAACTATTTTAAAAAATGCTATTATTTTTAACTAGAGTTGAGCGAACCCGAACTGAAAAGTTCGGGTTCGTACCGAACATTACATTTTTTGTACCCCGGACCCGAACACGGACATAGCAGCCTGTGGCTGCTCACTGGTAAAAAATTTAAAAAAATTTCCCGCTCCTGAGCCTCCACCAGCGAGTGGGGGCTTTTAAACTAAAGGGGGGACCTATTGCCCCTGGTCCCCACCCCTGAGCAGCGGGTGTGGGCCCTAAATAACAATAAGGGGGGGGACCTACTGTCCCACCGGCCCCCACCCCCCCACCCCTGAAAGGTGGGTGGGGGCCATAAATAACAATAAGGAGGGGACCTACTGTCCTCCCCTTGGCCCCTACCCCTGCATGGCGGATGGGGGCCCTAAATAACATTTTTTTGTTACTTTTTTTACATTCACTTTGAGCACTTTTGGCGCGGTTTACCACTTTATATATCTTATATCTTAGTCCACTATAGATACATACAGCTTTTTATGATTCCTATGAACAAAGAAATTACAATAGTCATTGTCAGATAAATTATGGTGTCTCTATATTCACAATCTCATTAAAATTGCAGATCATTATATACTCATATTGATACATACCAAAAAAACGACAACAATTCTTATGTTATTATTTATATAGCGCCAACAAATTCCGCAGCGCTTTACAGTAGGTGAACAAACAGACATGTAGTTGTAACCAGACAAGTTTGACACACAGGAACAGAGGGGTTGAGGGCCCTGCACAATGAGCTTACATGCTAGAGGGAGTGAGGTAAAGTGACACAAAAGGTAAGGATAGAATAATGACAGTTGCAAGAGAGGAATCAGTCGTGAGCTAGTAACAGTTTAATTGATTCGCTTTTATAAAGAAGTGAGTTTTTAATGATAGTGGAGATTGGGTGAGGAGGGAAGTTAGTTCCACAGAACGGTACAGCCCTTGAGAAGTCATGAAGGCGAGCATCACAGGTGGGAGTACGGACAGAAGATAGACATAAGTCTTCAGCAGAGCATAAGGGCCTAAACGGAACATACTTGTGTATTAGGGAGTATAGATAGGTGGGAGCAGCATTATGCAGAGATTTGAAAGCAAGAACCAGAATTTTAAATTGAGCCCTATATCTTACAGAAAGCCAATGCAGGGACTGACAGAAGGGTGAGGCGTGGGAGGTGTAGGCAGACAGGAAGATGAGCCTCACCGCCGCATTTATTATTCACTGTAACGGCGCAAGTTGAGAGCACGTAAGAGCACTGAGAAGAGGATTACAGTAGTCAAGGCGAGAAAGGACAGTGGAATGGACCAGCACCTTAGTTGCATTTGGCGTTAAGAAGAGGCGGATGTGTGCAATGTTTTTGAGATGGAAACAACAGGATTTGGCGATTGACTGAACATGAGGCGTGAAGGAGAGGTCGGAGTCAAAGAGAACACCTAGGAAGCGAGCCTGCGTGGTGGAGCTGATGGTAGCACCGTTGACTTGGAGGTAGACAGACACAGGAGTAGCAACACTTGAGGGAGGAAAGACCAGAATTTCAGTTCTGGTTAAGTTAAATTTATGGAAGTGGGCAGCCATCCAGTTAGAAATAACAGAGAGGCAGTCATAGACACTAGTCAAGAGGGACGGGGAGAAATCAGGAGAGGAAAGGTAGATTTGCATGTCATCCGCATAGAAATAACATTGGAAGCCAAAGGAGCTAATGAGTTTACCAGGGAGGCAGTATAGATAGAGAACAGTAGGGGACCAAGGACTGAACCTTGGGGGACACCAACACAGAGGAGTTGGGGAGAAGAAGCAGAGCCAGAGAAAGAAACACTGAAAGAGCGCTGGGAGAGGTAGGAGGAGCACCAGGAGGATGAGAAGAAGCTGTTGATGATCAACAGTGTCAAAAGCCGCAGACAGGTCAAGGAGAATTAGGATAGTCTATCAGCCCTCCAATCTATTGAGCCCTCCAGTAGAAATACTCCCTTATCCCACAGACTACATCTGGTGCTCAGTTAAAACTCTGGACAGCTGGGGGGCAGGGCCTGACTGCCATGCAGAGCGGTCACACTCTAAATTAGCTCAGAACAATAACTGACTAATTGTGCATACCTACTGACTTACCTACCGTATATTTAGTACTGCTTGCGGTAGAAACGCTAAACTTCCTCTTGAGGCACATTTAGAAACATTTAACCATTCAGCAAGTGGTCTACACCCTACACTTCACTGTGGCCTGCATGTGGATGTGGGCGGGGAGAGGCGGACAATCTCTCTGCTGATACCGCTACGGGACTGGGTTAGGGCACGTGGGGTACTCCTTCCCCCCCCCCCCCCCCGCCAGTGGGGGTTATCCCGGCATCAGCTCTGTGTCTACTGACAGCCAACTGTGGGAGGGCCTGTGACCCTGCAGATCCCCATTGCTGCACGAGGCATACCTTACAGTGTCAGACAAGATGGTAGATGCTCCGCATACACTTACCACGCGAGATCTGATGGGATTACTCATGGTGCGAATAGACCAGATTTTCAATACCTTCTGGCTGAGACTAGAGAGCAGAGTGAACAGTCCTGGGGAGCAGAGACAGAGCGACATACAGTTTGCTCGCAACCGCTCCACTCCGGGCCTGTCTCAAGCCTGCAACAGGGGAACAAACAGTCTGACCTCCCAAGGTGATAGCTATCCCCTACCACAATCCCAGGCTGCGAGTGGGCTGATCCCCCACACCACCTGAGAAACCATACACAAACCCTGCTCCACTTTGCTCTTCTTGGGACATTGCTCACAATAGCAGGAGCGACTGTATAAGCATGGACCACACAGGTGCTGTTCTTAAGGCCTGGGGCCGGTGGAGTGGACATTTCTGGCTCACTGGAACTGTACTTGGATGAGGGGGCTGGAGGATTTGCATGGGTATTGGGTGAATCATGTGTAACAGTGCACATACTGGGAGTTATAGTTCACACTAGGCCACCTCTTTTGCACCCTGTGGTTGGCTCAGGTTAATTGGAGTCGACTGCCCACTCCTTAGTAGCCTGTCTTGTAGGAACACCATTGCAATACAATTTTCAGTTCGGTTATGTTTGTTTAACATTTTTTTCTCTTGCCTCAGTGTAGCACTGTTGGTTACTTGTTCTTGCAGCAGAGTTTCCACATATATACAACAGTTCATTGTTCCTTTATAAAATGGATCTTGTGGTACACATTGCACTACATAGATACACATCTCAGACAAGCATTTTGTTAATTATGTTGGTGCCCCACCCCTACCCATAGAGCATACAAATGACAGCATTGCTAACCTAGCATGTAAATACCTTCACAATGCCCCACTTGCCTGTCTCACCTCTATGACTAACAGCTTGCCTATACAGTATTACTTATATTGACAGGCTTACCTAGCCTGATTTTCCTTGTTTTCTTATTATAAAAATGTGGCAGTCTAACTGACGAGTTCATTTTGTTATGCTTTGAAACCTATGTTTTATGTACATCTGATATAACTCCTTTTCTTTTTTCTGTATAACGTAACTGTCTTTACATGCTAAACCTCTCACGTCAGCTAAATTCACATTTTAAATCAGAATAACAGATCACTGATACTTGGACTAGACCCATCTACATTTTCAGGTCATTAAGTTAAAATTGGCACAGCATCAGCCACCTCTAGCAGAGATATTCTGGTGAATACAATTAAGAGAGTGGCAACCCTTTGTTACAATAGATATTCCTCAACCAGATAAATAGTAAAGGAAGCATTTAAGAGTTTGGCTATGTAATTGTACTATGTAGTAAGTGAACTTATGGAATTCTATTTGCCCTCTTTATTTACAGACCTACCCGCATGTTGGTTGCGGCACACCACAACCGACTTTGCTCTATAACATGGCACACACACACTATCCAGCAGTATATTTTATTGTAAACTCTGCTGTTTAATGTGTTTATGTCTCTCTTCTGTTTGTTTTCTTATTCTGGCCATTCACATAAACTTTGTACCTTTAACTTTATGATAGTGATTAGTAGTGCTTCAGACTTGAGGGAGAGAGGAAGACTTTGGAACACCTCACACTCCAAATATCATTTTTTTTTTTTTTATCAGTGAATGATGCTTGGGTACATCCAATGAGAAATATATATTCCATATCGTAACACTTGGGAGGATTTCTTGTCAGCTCCGAAACTAAAAAATAATTCATCATTTTTAATGACAGCAGCATGATCAATGTTTTGGATCTTTTTAGGTTCTATTTTGATCTTGTTATTTTCCCATAATACAAGCTTTATAATTACCTGTATGTATCTCTTACATTAAATGTTTAGTTTTTTTCAAAATTAGATTCAGAGTTAGGGCTAGAATTAGGAGATTATTCTAATTTAATATTACTTCTCAACCAAACATTTGCATTTTTTTGTTGAAATAGTGCTATTTAGGTGACGTTCCAAAATATTTGATATTCACTATTTTGATGTTACAAAACAAGGTATATTAAATATCAACCAAAGACATAAGCCATTTCTCACCTCAACTCTTGCAGAGTACAGGAAGCATCTTTCAAACCCGCACATAGAAGTTTTAGCCCTGAGTCTTGCAAATTATTCTCACTTAGATCAAGCATGATTAAAGAGTTGTTTAAAGCAATAATGGAGCATAGATCCTCGCAACAGTCTTGGGTCAGATAACAGCGGCGCAACCTTTTGAGAGAAGGAGAAATTAAACAAACTTTTAATCTTATGTTTAACAAATGTTTTATCAAAGTTAAAGAGACATTATGGGTACCAAAACAACTGTAGCTTAAAGAAGCTGTTTTAGTGTATAGATCATGCCCCATGTAGTCTCATTGCTCAATTCTAAGCTATTTAGGAGTTAAATCACTAAATATATATTAAAGATATTATACCAGAAAGGATACATTGAGGTTTTTCTCATTTCCAAGTATGTCTTGGACCCACAAACATTGCATTGTTACAATATGGCACAGTATAATATTAAAAATACAAAATAATATTAAAATATACATATATACATTTAACATAGAACAAGTAAGAAATAGGGTTAACCACGATTACAGGTGTATTCTGTAATGAGATAATGATGATGATGATGATGATGATGATGATGATGATGATGATAATGATATGCATCTCTTAAAGTATTTTAGATTGGTGAAATATTTAATTGTGTTCCATAATTGTGGTGCTCTATAGGAAAATGATGATCAAGTTGCTTACTTTTTATAATGCGGTATACTAAATAAAGTGCTGGTACTGTATCAGAGATTATAGTAGGCGGGGGTGGCCGGGGAGAGCATTCTACTCAGGTAGCGCAGGAGCTTCCCAGAAATGTTTTTAGTAGTATATGCCAGTCCTCACGATAGCTTTGAGAAAGGAGAATGTATTACAATAAAATCTTGATTTACAAAACTATGTGTAAGTTTTTCATGAATAAAATACAAATACCAAGGTGGGACACACAGGTCCCGAAATAGGTAAGACAAAAGTTCAATGAAGCACAAGATGTCATGAATGGGTCGCATTGGTAACACATAATATAATATTAACAGAATTATGGTACATTCGTCAGCCCATCTCACTGTTATGCAAAAGAATGGAATAGAGAGACAAGAAGAAGATGAGGAGAAAGGAGGAGAGAGAAAAGAAAGAAGAGAAAAAAAATAAAAATAAATAACACCACACATAAAACTACACAAAAGGGGAAGAGGAGAGGGCCCCGCGTCTGTGATTCACATTAGTTGCATAGTGAGGTGATCACAGGTGTAGTAGTGCTAGCATTGGTATCGGGTAGGTGGTACCAGCAGCTCTTGGGGATATTCTTGTGATAACTAGGGTCCGTCCTGCCACCTAAGAGCATATTATGGGTAACAATGACTGACACTGGTTCACCAGTTGTCTTTCTTTGCACCACTTTTGATAGGTACTAACCACTGCATACTGGGAACACCTCACAACACTTGCCATTTTGGAGATGCTTTGTCCAAGCCATCACTAATTGGTGCTTGTTAAAGTCACTTGGATCTTTTGACTTACCCATTTTTCCTGCTTCTAACACATACAATTCAAGAACTGACTGTTCATTTGCTGCCTAACATATCACACTCCTTGACAGGTGCCATTGTAATCAATGTTATTCACTTCACCTGTTAGTGGTTTTAATGTTGTGGCTGATCAGCATAAAATAAGTGTGGGTGCACTAAATGTGAAAGTGGCAAATTATGGTTGAACAAACATATAGCTTTTGTTCTGAATTTAGACAATTTCCTCCATCCTTCAGGGGTTAATATGGATATGACCAGATTTAGTGTTCACATTGAGTTCAATCATTTTTCTATATTGTTTTGTGTTTTGAAATATCTCTGTACGAGTGTTTTGTTGTTTATATATTTTGTTTATACTTTCTTAACAACTATTACAATGACAGTATTTTTTATTTACTTGTATAATTTTACTGAGGCATTTGACATATAAATATTGAAGCAAAACTCACATCAACTCTTTTAGAGAACATTTGGGGCTTTTTAGACCGGTGCAGAGACTTTTCACTCCAGAGTCCTTTAGTTTATTTGAGCTTAGGTCCAATTTTTTAAGACTTTGATTTGTATTAAGAGCAAAGCCCAGATCTTCACAACAAACTGAGGTAAGTTCACAGTCTTGCACTCTAAAACAAAATACAAATATACAAAATTACTTGATTATTTGTTTTAAATGTTACTATATATTATTTAAAAACATAGAACACCAAGCCATAAAGAACTTTGTCTTTTTCACAATTATCAAGTGACTTTCTTTTCAAAAAACCTTTAGATTTTTTTATTTATTTTTTATTTATAATGTTAACAGTATACAGTTACAAAAGAATCGACCTCCAATTTAAAGAGCAACACTCACTGACTCTTGAATTGTGTACATTTCACAAAATATGCTGTCATTTTCATCAAAGGAATATGGCCTTCAGACTGATTTATATGACATGCCCTGATATCTTTAATGACACCTAAATGACCCATCCTCTTAACTTTGGCATCCTGTGACTCGGACACCAGAAGGAGGGCAGTAGAGAGGGTGGGAAAGTGAAGCAATTACATCACTGGCACTGCCTACAAAAGGTGGATCTGCCCAGAAAGGTTCACCCAAAGGTTTGGCAGGTCAGCCTGGTGTGAATGCATCAGTCCACTGAGGAAAGATCCTGCAGGAACTTAATGCCCCGGGCATAGAGAGAGCACATCTAATGATGTGCCTGCACTATGCTTGTTAGGGAAAGTTCACTGGTGTCTTTACAAGTGGGACACCAGGGAACTAAGTCAGGTCAAGGGTACAAGACCTGAAAATCGGGACTGCCCAGCTGAAATTCGGATGGTTGGGAAGTCTGGTTACCAATCCTAGAATAATTCTGTCAGTACTAAGCAGCATCTAAAGATCTTATATTACAATCTAATAACTCACTTTTTAAAATTGTGGCAGGACTTTATATATATATATATATATATATATGTAAAAAACAGATAAAATGCGTATCTTGTAATACCTTTTTTATTGGACTAACAAGCTTTCGGGAAATTAATAACAAGCTTTCGGGAAAACCTCCCTTTCTCAAGTTTGAAGCATTTCTGAGCAAGACGACACATAGAATTCGAAGTTTAGTTGTGATACAGGGGTTAAACCGACATGAGTGCAGATAAGACACAGGTTTGTTAGAAAATAGACACTATTTTTGCAGAGGGTCATAAATGTCTTATAAATGTGTCTTATCTGCACTCATCTCGCTTTAACCCCTGTATCACAACTCAACTTTGAATTCTATGTGTCGTCTTGCTCAGAAATGCTTCAGACTTGAGAAAGGGAGGTTCTCCCGAAAGCTTGTCATTAAAAAATTCTGTTAGTCCAATAAAAAAGGTATTACAAGATACGCATTTTATCTGTTTTTTACATCTGCATTACTGGACTAATACGGCTACAATCTCTACTTGAACTATATATATATATATATATATATATATATATATATATATATATGCAAATGTTAAACAAACAGGAAGTATCATAAGGAGTAAAATTTTAACTTGGGGTAAAACAACAGATACAACAACTAGTACATTGTTAAAGGGACACTACAGTCACCAGAGCATATCTCTGGTAAATATAATCAGTCCTTGCAGCTTTTTTGCTGTAAACACTGTCTTTTCAGTGGAAAGGCAGTGTTTACATTACAGTAAAAAGAAAAAGAGAAAAGGTAGCACCAGTAGTAATCATATAACTAATATAAAGTTAAATAAAAACAAAATAAAAACAGAAACCTTTATAAAAATGTTTTTTATCAAAATCGTTAAAAAAAATGTGTAGGATACCGGAAATATCAAATAAAAAGATAAAAATCCAAATAAAATTAACAAAATGTTCACATTAATGTCCAAAGAAATATAACATGCTACATGCAAGGAAACAGGTTAGATCACAGAAAATGTATTCTTCTTGTATGTACAATCTTAGGTCAGAGGTAACTTCCAGCTCATGTAGATAAATATATTTATAGAAAGAAGAAAACAGAAAAAAATCCAATGGTGCAGAGAATCCTAATCAACTTTCTTGAGTAAAATCAAATATAGGTAAACTCACATTTACCAGAGCTAATAACCAGCTCTTGTATGGAGAGCATAGAGTGGCATAATCCCCACTTCTAAGATATGTGAGTGGGTGTGGTTGTAAAATATCTCAGCAGTATGGCAGCAGTATGGCAGCGGTATGACCCAAAAAAAGAAGGATAAAACAAAACACAAAATAGTGCTCTCTGTATAGAGAATAAAAGATTTAGTGAAGGTGGTATGATCCCCACCCTGGATTCTTTGGTAAGATCCTCACTGGGATCGAAAGCAGGATGCCAGGCAGACAAAAAAATAAAAATAAATGAAAAAGTAATAGTAATACAATTAAGGAAGCTAGCACACTCGATATTAAAATATCCAATATTCCTTTATTACAATAAAATTAAAATCCTCAACATGCTTCACCACACAGGGTTTTATCAAGTGGAAATAGATAGTGAGCCTGGCAGACAAGGACTTATATAAGAAGTGACAGAATCAAATTTATGAAATTGGCGCCAAAATGACATCATCAGCAAGTGACAGTTATATGGAATTAATTACTATAACCAAAAACAGCTTTATTAGGTATTGATAAGTAAATCATTACACTGAAATACAAATAGACTACTAACTAAATACAAACCAAAGCTTCTGGATGCTTCAATTTGTGATAAAAACAAGGTACTTGATGAGTGACATTACTTCTGCATCACGTGATCTCGGGAGATGAATTTGGGGAATTGTATTCCTAGCATGGTGCGTCTACCTGCACCGTACGAATGGGAGGTGCGTGAAGCGCTGCATTATTCCCGCGTCACATGACCTTGCGCTATGTGTTATGGGAGAAATCGTTCAAAGCACGGTGTGTCTAGCCTCACCGTGCGTGAAGAAACATCTAGGTGAAACTGGCAGCCAATTAAGAGACAGAGGGGGAGTGACTACGGATGAGAAGGAAAGGAAATAGCATAGCTATCATGAGACTGCACGCGGTGGCCCTATTAGTGAAGTCACTCTAGCTGTTCGAGTGTATACAAAATAGTGGCCATATTGGTAAGGGCAAATATATAAAACATGCTGAATGTGGTGGCCATATTAGAAATTGGATAAATAAAGACAGTATAAGGTTTAAATCTAACTTCATAAGGAGTATGGTAGCTATATCAAATGAATTATTAAACAAATATAAACTCCCCCTATTCTAGGAGGTAGATAAACTTAATTAATATTAAAGGTAAAATGTTCAATGGAAGATTTGTAACATTAAAGGGGAGGGGGAAATGAAGAGAAATAATAACTAATGTATAAGATAAATGGAAATTAATGATAAGAAAAGTGGAATAGAATAAATATAATTGATAATAAATTACAGAGAAGATAGAAATGAATATACCGTATATACTCGAGTATAAGCCAACCCGAATATAAGCCGAGGCCCCTAATTTTACCCCCCAAAAATTGGAAAACGTATTGACTCGAGTATAAGACTAGGGTGGGAAATGCAGCAGCTACTGGTAAATTTCTAAATAAAATTAGATCCTAAAAAAATTATATTAATTGAATATTTATTTACAGTGTGTGTATATAATGAATGCAGTGTGTGTGTGTATGAATGCAGTGTGTGTATGAGTGCAGTGTGTATATGAATGCAGTGTGTGTGCATAAATGCAGTGTGTATATAATGAATGCAGTGCAGTGTGTGTGTATGAGTGCAGTGTGTATATGAATGCAGTGTGTGTATGAGTGCAGTGTGTGTATAAATGCAGTGTGTGTATGAATGCAGTGTGTATATGAGTGCAGTGTGTGTGTATGAATGCAGTGTGTATATAATGAATGCAGTGCAGTGTGTGTGTGTATGAGTGCAGTGTGTGTGTGTGTGTGTATGCAGTGTGTGTATGAGTGCAGTGTGTATATGAGTGCAGTGTGTATGAATGCAGTGTGTGTATGAGTGCAGTGTGTGTGTATGAGTGCAGTGTGTGTGTGTGTGTGATGGAGAGCATTGGTGGGGGGTGGGCATTTTTTTATTGTTATTTAATTATTATTATTTTAATATTTTTTTTCTTATATTATTATTTTTTTTATTTTATTATTATTTTTTATAATAATAATTATTATTAATAATTTTTTTTTCGTCCCCCCTCCCTGATTGTTAGCTGGCCAGGGAGGGGGGTTCTCACTCCCTGGTGGTCCAGTGGATGGGCTGTAGGAGGGGGGCTGGCAGAGAGCTCTTACTTACCTTCACAGCAGCTCCTGTCAGCTCCCTTCTCTCTCTTCCGGTCCGTGCAGCTCCCAGGTCAGCTCCCTCTGCAAGTCTCGCGGCCGCGCGGAGCGTTGCCACGGCTCTCACCCCGCGGCTCTCGCGAGACTTGCAGAGGGAGCTGACCTGGGAGCTGCACTGACCGGAGGAGAGAGAAGGGAGCTGACAGGAGCTGCAGGAAAGGTAAGTTACAGCTTCCTGCCAGCCCCCGGTCCTTGTCTGTATTATGGCAATGTAAATTGCTATAATACAGACAATTGACTCGAGTATAAGACAGTGGGGGTTTTTCAGCACAAAAAATGTGCTGAAAAACTCGTCTTATACTCGAGTATATACAGAATATAGTTAAAATATATATTAAATAGAGGTTAAGTAGAAATTAGAAATAGAGACACAATTAGTAGATTAGTAGAACAAAGGTATATGTCATGTATTCTTATATTTTAAAAAGAAAATTTAGAAGGCATAAAAATTATAAAAAATTCAAAACATCAAAGTCCACATTGAGGCCTTCTGGGTAAGGGTCTTTAAAAGAAACTCCCGATACATTTCTTTGCTACCCAAAATTATCTTTATGTCTCTGCCTCTCCTGGGATATTGCACTTTTGAATACAATACACTTAAGTAGCTTTGGGTTTTTGTTGTGTATAGTAAAGTGTTTAGACATTTAATGATTTTGATACTCTGTAGTAATATTGAGTCAATGTTCAGACAGTCTTTTTTTAATGAGGTCTTCGATTGGGTAAGCATTGCCTGTATTCTTAGATCTAAAGTGCATATTTTTTATTTTGTTGTGCAGTCAATAGTTTTACAGACAATGCATTTATTACATTTAAAAAAGCCTTTAGCTTTGGGAAAAAAGGAGGAATTTCCATTTCCACTTCCCTTAGTGTAATCTTGTGTAAGAATAGATTTGAAGCTTGGTGCTCTATTAACCTTTTAGAATTTCATTTTTTTATCCACAATGGCGGTATTAACACCAAAACCTTTTTTTTTTTTTTTTTTTTTTAAAGTGTGTAAAACAACGCTATAGACAAATCTAGTTGCAATTATAAGCCTTGGCTTGAAGGGATCCCTAAAAGTCAATTCCTACGCCTTTGTAGAAACTGTTCTCGTATTAATGATTTTGACAAACAAGCCCAACTACTGAGGAATACATTCATATAAAAAAAATATTCACCAGAAGACCTTAATAAAACTTTAACTGCAGTAAAACAAAGAGACAGAAAATTCCTTTCTAAATAGACAAAACTAAAGATATCCCTCTCTCATTGTAAATCATTTTTTATTTTAACAACAAGAGTAATGTGAAAAAAATCATAAACAAATACTGGCATATATTAAAATAGGATGATACTTTGAAATATATTATCCCAGGCAAACCACACATTGTCTTTAGAGGAGCACCAAGCTTCAAATCTATTCTTACGAAAAACTAAAGAAAGTGGAAATGGAAATTCCTCCTTTTCCCACTAAGCTAAGTTTTTTTTTTTTTTAAATGTAATAAATGCATTATCTGTAAAACTACTGACTGCACAATAGAATAATAAACTATGCACTTTAGATCCAATAATAGAGGGAATATTTACCGGATTAAAGACCTCATTAGATGCAATACAAGAATGTCATATGCCCCTGTGGCCTCCAATATGTAGGAATGACCACCAGGTTTCTTAAAATAAGACTGGCTGAACATTGCCGCAATATTACTAAAGGGTATCAAAACTATTCAGTGTCTAAACTCTTTACTATACACAACAAAAACCCAAGGCTACTTAAGTGTATTGGTATTCAAAAGTGCAATATCTCATGGAGAGGCGAATACATAAAGAGAATTATTTTTTTTCTTTTCTTTTTTCTTTGTTCCTTTCTTTTTTTTCTTTATATTTCAGATAGATACCTTAACATTGTACAGTTATTAAAACTATTACATAAAATAAGCAACATTAAGGACTCTCTATCATCATTCATACAATGTTTCTTATTTTCTTAACTCAAGTAAAAAGAAAAATCATGGATTTAACCTTTATTTTAAGTTTTGGTTTTGGTCTCCTCTCCCTGTAGGGTAAGCTGCCGCTGGGGAGAGAGGGCGATATGCTCTTCTCCCTGTAATACACACTGCCGCTGGAGAGTGAGATCGACCATCTCCACTCCCAATAACTTGTCCTGCCTCTGGGGAGAGAGACCGGTTGTCTCCTCTACATGGAGGGTAAGCGCCCAGTAACGCTGCCTGGGGTGGAACCGCTTGTTGCTGCTGCGATGAGGGACCAACAATTTCCTCTCCCTGTAACTCACCCTGCTGCTGGGGAGAGAGACCGACTGTCTCTTCTCCCAATAACACACTCTGCCGCTGGGGAGTCAAACCGACTGTCTTGACTCCCGGTAACGCTGCTTGGTGCTGAATTGCTTGCTGCTGCTGGGATGAGGGACCGACAATCTCCTCTCCTAGTAATACTGTCTGCCGCTGGGGAGTGAGACCGGTTGTCCCCTCTCCCTGTAACACCCTCTGCCGCTGGAGTCAGACCGACTGTCTCGACTCCTGGTAACGCTGCCTGGTGCTGTACTGCTTGCTGCTGCTGGGATGAGGGACCGGCAATCTCCTCTCCCAGTAATACTGTCTGCTGCTGGGGAGAGAGACTTGTTGTCTCCCCTCCCTGTATGGTACACTGCCGCTATGGAGTAGGAACGACTGTCCCTACTCCCGGTAACTCCGGCTGTAGCTGGGGATCTGAGCCGGCAGCCCAGCGTCCCTGTAGGGCCGGTAAAGACCTCGGTCCCATCTCCACCTGCCATCTGGAGGTCATCTCCCGCCATACCAGGGTTTGTAGTCTTGTCACTCACTCATCCAGGGGCCGCTCTCCCAAGAGATACATTCGCATCGCCACACGCTTCTGTAGCTGCTGCTCATCACTGGGAAGGCTCTCACCCCGCCACTGCTGGGCATCCTCCAGGGCCTCATGCCAGTCTTCCTTCCTGTCTGCATCCCTGTAGTCTGCAGCCTCCTCCACCTCGTCATGGAACGTTGTCCAGAAACTAGCCGAATCCATACTGCTGTAGCCAAGGGCGCTGTACGGATACTAGCATTGCCCTCAATTAGAATTCATACGATACCGGTGACTCCAGGATGCTTCTGTGCTTCTTGGAAGCCATCCTGCTGCTTCCACCAATGTGACGGACCGCCTGGCACCCCGACCGGGTACCTATATCAATATCGCTGCTTCCTAGTACTAACGAGTACCATAAACACTGTGCTGGAACACCATAACTACTGCTAACCCCACGAACTGCCGCAGCTTGGTTGGGATCTCACCGTCTCCTACCCACCCTGGACCTATGACCAGGATCCAGCTTCCAGTGGGTAAACCTCTCTTAGTCCAGAGAGCGTAGCAGGAACAAGCTTACAAGAGCTTAGTGATTATACTCAGGGGAGTATAGTGATTATAGCAATCCCCCAGAGTGTAGTTCTCCAATCCCCCAAACATGAGCTGAAACTTCATGAAGGTGCAAGATGATATGAGCTTTAATGGTGCAGGTTGGCATTTATACAATTCTCCAGGCCAGAGGAACACCCCCTTGGACCTGATGGGGCACAGGAACACAACGGACATAAATAAATCAGAACAAACATACAGTCTGTGAAATGCCCATGTACAGCACACAATCCCTCCCCTCTGCTTGGGAGATAATTGAGCAAAGTCCTGTAAGTAACTGTCAGGATCGGGACAGGGATCCAACACGCAGAGTACAAACAGTAGAAAGGTACGTATACCGGACCTTAGAATGGCCGGACTAACGTACAGAGAATAATAGAGAATGGTCAGAGACAAGCCGAGGTCGAGGGAACGAGAAGACAGGTAAGCGAGAGACAAGCCGGGTCAAAGAGGTAACAGAGAGAAGCAGGGTAGTACAACAAGCCGGGTCAAAACCAAAGAGAAAACAGAAACCAGAGCACTGAGTGACTAGACAGGCTAGAACCACGACAGGGCAATGAGCTGAAGAGAGAAGCAAGCTTAAATACCCTGGCTCCGGAGAGTAGACACGCCTCCGACGAGTGCTGATTAGATATCAGACAATTGAGTGACAGGTCGCTCGGGATTGGCGTCATGACGTCGAGTACCGAGCGTCATGTTAGAAAAGGAAGTGGATCCCTCGCGGCCAGCGTTTAAGTGACCGGATGGACCGCGAGGAACGGAGGAAACGGCTCGTCTGGACGGATAAACGTCTAAGTCTCTGCCTCTCTCAGAGGTAGAGACTTCAGGTACCCTGACAGTACCCCCCCTCTCAGATATGCCCACCGGGCGGAAGGAACCGGGGCGAGATGGGAAGCGGGAGTGAAACGCCCTGCGGAGGCGAGGGGCATGAACATCCTCTTGAGGTACCCAACTCCTCTCCTCAGGACCATATCCCTTCCAGTTGACCAGATATTGTAGCCTCCCCCGAGAGAATCGGGAATTGATAATGGAGTTGACCTCGTATTCCTCCTGACCCTCCACCTGGACAGAACGAGGTGAGGAAACCGTTGAGGAAAATCTGTTGCAAATTAGCAGTTTCAACAAGGAAACATGAAAGGAGTTAGGGATGCGTAAGGCAGGTGGAAGAGCTAGGCGATACGCAACCGGATTGATACGAGTCAGAACCCTGTAAGGACCAATGTAGCGAGGAGCGAATTTCATAGAGGGAACTTTTAAACGAATGTTCCTAGTACTCAGCCATACTCTATCCCCAGGAACAAAAACTGGAGCCGCCCTTCTGTGCTTATCAGCGTGTTTTTTGAACAACATAGAATTATGCAGGAGAATTTGACGAGTCTGATCCCACAACTTCTTCAGATTGGCGACATGATCATCAACCGATGGTACTCCTTGGGAAGAAGAGACCGAAGGAAAAATGGAAGGATGAAAGCCATAATTCATGAAGAAGGGGCTAGAACGAGTAGAATCACAAACGAGATTGTTGTGTGCGAACTCCGCCCAAGGAATCAAACCGACCCAATCATCCTGGTGTTCGGAAACAAAGCAGCGCAGATATTGTTCAATCTTTTGATTGGTACGTTCAGCAGCTCCGTTAGACTGAGGGTGATTGGCAGAAGAAAAGTTCAATTTGATGCCTAATTGAGAACAGAAGGATCTCCAGAATCGTGAGACAAATTGAGAGCCTCTATCAGAGACAATTTCAGAAGGTATCCCATGTAAGCGAAAAACTTCTCTCGCGAAAATCTCCGCCAATTCAGGAGAAGTCGGAAGTTTAGGTAACGGCACGAAATGAGCCATCTTAGTAAATCTATCAACCACCGTGAGAATAACAGTCTGTCTCTTGGAAACAGGCAAATCCACAATAAAGTCCATGGCCAAACAGGACCATGGTCTCTCTGGAATGTCCAAGGGGTGTAATAGGCCACATGGAGATGTATGAGGTTGTTTAGTCTTGGTACAGATCTCACAAGCTCCGATGAACTCCTTAATATCCTTTCGTAAGGAAGGCCACCAGAAATCCTTGGAGATCAAGGAATATGTCTTGCGAATGCCAGGATGACCAGCCACCTTACTCTCGTGGAAACACTGTAAGAGCTCCAGTTGGAGTTCAGGAGGAACAAAGTTTCTTCCCTCAGGAGTCTGTCTAGGTGCCAGATGTTGTGACTTCATGATCTGGGCAAGCAACAGAGAATGGATTTTGAGACTTGTGTTAGCAATAATATTGCATTTAGGTACTATAGAGGACAGAACCGGTTCAGATGAAGCAGAAGGTTCATATTGGCGAGATAGGGCATCGGCTTTAGAATTCTTTGAACCAGGTCTATAAGTGAGAACGTAATTGAAATGGGTAAGGAATAACGACCAACGAGCTTGCCTGGAAGACAATCGCTTGGCCTCTCCAATATAGGACAAGTTCTTGTGGTCCGTTAAAATAGTAACAGGGTATAATGTCCCTTCCAATAAATGTCTCCATTCTTTTAAAGCCTTGATAACAGCTAGTAGTTCTCTGTCACCAATGTCATATCTGCTCTCGGCACCAGATAATTTTCTAGAAAAAAATCCACATGGATGTAATGGTTTATCCACACCTAACCTTTGAGATAGGATAGCACCTATACCAGTCTCTGAGGCGTCTACCTCAAGTAGGAAAGGCAGAATAGTATCGGGGTGAACTAAAATTGGAGCAGAAGCAAAAAGTTCCTTGAGAGTTTTGAAAGCAAGGAGAGCTTCAGTAGACCAATTCTTAGTGTCGGCCCCCTGTTTGGTCATATTGGTAATAGGCGCAATAATTGAAGAGTATCCCTTAATGAAGCGCCTATAATAATTGGAGAATCCAATAAATCTCTGAACGGCCTTGAGACCCTTAGGTAAAGGCCAATCTAGAATGGACTGGAGTTTATCCGGATCCATCTTAAATCCCTCCCCAGAAATCACATAACCAAGGAAGTTTACTTGGGATTGATCAAAGCTACATTTCTCCAATTTGCAGTACAAGCCATGTTGAAGAAGTTTGTGCAAAACCCTTCTGACTTGTTTGTGGTGGGTCTCAATCTCTCTAGAATGTATGAGTATATCATCCAGGTATACAATAACACAATCATGCTGAAATTCCCTAAGAACCTCATTGATCAGATCCTGAAATACAGCCGGTGCATTACATAACCCAAAAGGCATTACTGTATATTCATAGTGACCATATCGAGTATTGAACGCCGTCATCCACTCGTGTCCCTTCTGGATTCTCACCAAGTTATATGCCCCTCTGAGATCTAACTTGGTGAAAATTTTAGAACCCTTTAAACGATCAAAGAGTTCGGTAATCAAAGGAATGGGATAAGTATTCTTAATAGTTATCTTGTTCAAACCTCGATAATCAATACAAGGTCTCAATGTACCATCCTTCTTTTTAACAAAAAAAAATCCAGCCCCGGCAGGAGAGGAGGATCTCCTAATGAATCCCTTGTCTAAATTCTCGTGAATATACTCCTCTAGAACTGAGTTCTCTTTAGTAGATAACGGGTATACATGACCCCTGGGAGGCATGGTACCAGGGAGTAGGTTAATCTTGTTATGGGCAAATGCAAATATTACAAGTTTTAGAATGAAATGTTGTATTTCTTAAACTGTGTACTTTGTCTTTAAGAGATATTGCAAACTGACAAGGTGTTAGAAATGGAACATATTGTTTTTCATAGATGTTTCTTTAAGCAATAACCTCAGTGCATAATATGTTTGCGCCATTTTGTCCCAGACGAATTACAATAACAATAACGCATAAACAAGTTTCAAGGCTATACTACGACTCTTTCAGTACACAATATACTGTGGTAACCCCAAGTTAATGGAACTTCCCCAAATCCGGAATCTCCCACGACTGTGCACTTACGTCTTAGTATAAACAACAGATAAGCTATTCAGACTTTGGGAAGCCATCTTGTCTCTTGAACTTGATGGAAGTTCCCCAGGTCCGGGAGTTTCCCATGACGTGTGCATTTGCTTTTAGTTATGGACTTTTTCATATTTGAACTATGGTGACTCTAAAATGACGACACTTAAGGTATAAATAGGTGTACTTTTAAATGTTAACAGACAGAGGAGAGACTTGGAGACAGACGCTGCTCCATCTTAAAATGACTGAGAGGCTGACATGATGACATGTTCAGAAGGGTATGTTAACCTATTAATGATATTTGCAAGCATTTAATTTCATCTTATAAACTCTGCTATAATGGATTTTATATGTCTATATTTATATTTTTATATAATAAATATCTAAAAGACAAAACTATTGCTTCCAAGACAATCCTTATTTTATATTGTATTCTCAATTATTTACATATGTTAAATAGAGGATCTCTTACTAACTATATAACATTATGGCTAAGATATCTGTATGGTTAGCCCTGCTAAGTTCTATGCTTTAAGACATTATAGAGGTAAATAAGGGAACCGCCCACGGTTACAATTGGCGACCACGAAGGGACTTGTACTTGGAAGCGTTAAATAAACAATAACAAATACCTAGGTAACCTCTTATACGTAAGAGAAGACACAATACTTTGTCATGGCACAAGTCTTGAAATATCAAGAATCTAATGAGCTATTTGTAGCCCAGACTCAGAGAGAGATCTTCATCATGGAGAGATGATTTTAATGTAAACTTGTACAATGCACTTTAAGTTCAGGTGCCAGGTACATTGTAATTAGCATACAATGCTTAAATTTTGTGGATCTTAATTAATATCATAAGAGAGCAAATATACATATTTGGTAATCTCCCTGATATGCCTAATACACCAGCACAGCATGGCCCATTAGTTCCAGGACAGTGGATTGCAGACAGAGGGATATGTTCTCTTTGTAGCTGCTTAGTATGCATGCACAGGAAAAAGATTAATGCAAAATGTTGTCAAAAGAAAAGTGATAAGACAGAGCGATGAAATTTGAAGTCTAATTCCAAGAATGCAAAGAAAATTGCATTATGGCTTAATGAAAATATTCATGCCACATAAGCGACAGACAGACAGGATTTTTAATTATTGCATTACTGCATTCTGGATTCTAATGTCCACTATATAAGAAAAGTTTTATAAAACAGCGATAATTTCCATATTGTCAGTTACGCTAGCTGTTCATTAAAAATCAGGAATTATAACAGCATAACTATTATTGGAGTCTGGAGTTTCCAGCCAAGGTTGCGGAGATAGGAGACATGTAAACATTCCAAGGAATTGAGAAGTTGTTGGTTGATATTCCAAATTATGAACAACATTATTACTTACAGCCATAAAGAGAAAAGACATGGCTTTAAATACATTCAGTGCAGTACAATGCAGTACACTGCAGCATATATTTTATATAATATATGATAACTAGCTCATATTTTTTCCTTAACAGAGTTGAAATTATACTACCCTCCTAGAAAAAAAGGGCAACAGGTGGTTATACATCCTTTGCTTCCCTAAATGCTCTGCAAAAATAAATATTTATAAAATGATTAAAAATAATATATATGTAAAATAAATCAGGGCAAAATAAAATTGTAACTATACAGGATCTCTGATAACTTTTAAACTGAACTTATTAAAGGCTTATTTAAATAAAATGTTATATACATTTACAGCTTTAAATGTGACCAAAAGATACTAAATGATGTGTTAAGCAGCCAGCCCAATTCACTAGAATAGCATAAGTATTCTACTATTTAAAGTGCACAATTCCTGCACATAATGACTTTGCTTACTCAGGTACAGTCTTTAGTCTATTGCAATGACAGGATTAAAATCCACCAATTTTAAAAGGGAAAGCTTACTTAAATAAGTGGTACTATCCCACTGTACCTGTAGTGCTAGCAGTAAGGAAATTAGAACAATGATATTGTACTACTGACTGTAATCAGATCAGACACATGTATCTCAGTAAATTTCATAAACTAGGTTTTCATAAAATAAAATAAAATAAATACACCAATGTTGTTTATAAATAAATGTACATAGACCAGGTAATAAGAGCATTTACATGCATTCAGCAGCCTGCTCTCTCAGAGCCAGAAACGGATTTATAAAAAATTAAAAATAAAGAATAGGTTTTAAAAAAGTCCACAGTCAACCACACATGATGGGTGCAATAATTGCTTCTTTAAAAGCTATATGCTGCCGCAATTGTGTATATAAATACAGATTAGGGCACAGTGTAGAAATAAAAATACAGTTTCAAATCTCATATATGGAGATTCAGTTCCACCACATATTGGTGTATCTTGCAATAATTCCAGTGGTAGATAGTGCTAATACTGAAGGAGGCTAATTTTAATAATAATAATAATAATAATAATAATAATGAGTTGTAGGAGCATTGTAAATATAATAATGCAAAATTAGTTTGATATTGCAAAGCCTGCAATATTCTAAACAGACATTAACAATTAAGAAAATAGAAAAATCATAATGCATAAAGAAGAATGCATAAAAAATGCAGTGTCAATTAAAGTGATAATGCTCTGATATAGTAAATCCCATTGAATATCACATATCATATATGCTATATGAAAAGTATAATTAAAGTGACTTTACTGTCCAAAGCCCCCTCACATCTATTTTATAGAATCTATACTTTTCTGTGGTCACCTCCAAAGAAGCCTCTGAAACTGGGGTGCTCATCCTAAAAGGAATCAGATTTCACACAAAAAAATAAAATAAAAAAATGTATAATAATAGAAGAGGTATTGTGGGAATATCCAGAACATGCATTTTTGTATATAATCTTAATTTGCAGATATTTTATGCCTTAAAGACATATAAAGGATATTTAATGAAATATGCAGGTATCTTTTTAAAAAATTAAGCAATGTTAAAAAATAAAATAAATAATAATAATAAAAAATATATATATATTTTACCACAATATAAACAGCTTTGTTAAACAGATTTAAGTACAAGTACTTATGTCAAGAAATATACCGAATCCATTTACAACAGGCAGGTTTAGCATAAATGAAAAGTGGGGGATTTATTATTGCCCGAGAAATCTCTGAACATATTCAGAATTTTTGAGAGCAGCAAGTACAGATCGCAGATTGCAATGGACACCATTACAATATTGCTTTGCCAATTGAGGTCAGAGCTTTAAAGAATAAATAAATAAATGTTCTATAGCTCGCTAGACCACTGGCTTTTAATGAACAGTTTGCACAACACTCATAAAATAGTTTGTAATACTGCACAGTATAGCTGTGACAACATGATATACAGGGTAAAAATGCTATTTCACTGTTTAATAGACTTACCCAGTATTTAAAGACGACATGTTTCTTGCAAAGTCATCGGGACTTTGAGGGAGTTTCTAACTATGTTTAATTAAATAATTAATTTACTAAAGAAAAGAAAAAAAGGTTTTGTTTTTTTCCCCTGCAAGTGAATATTCAGCGCAAGGTCATTTTGTGTTCACAGACTATTCGGATTTTAAAAAAGCTGTTCTTTATCTCACGCTACGAACGGCCTTGTAATTCCTATGCACACTAAAAGTTGGCTTTTAAATGTTATTGTTTTAACTTTAATATTTCATAGTTAATACAGAGGATAAAGTAATTTAGAGAAAGTATATTGAAAGTATATTATTTGATAGGATTTCATTTATCTATTTTGGTCCACTGTAAACTGATCTCGAGTCTCAGTCTGGTGTTCAAACAGTTTTTCTTACGCTACGTCGTGTGTTTATATCCACAACTGCATGTTGCTTTGTGGAAACAAATTGAAAGCCTGGCATTGTAATACGTGTATGGACATGCTTATAACAAAGCATGGGCCCTCTCCTCATATAGTTGGCCGTCAACAGGCACTTTGATGCACTGTGTCTGTGGTCACTGGATCACATTGCATACCCTATCTCTCAGTCATGATGCAGAGTGTATGCTTGCAAGGATATCCAGACCTTATCCACCTGGTATCCACATAAATACTCCTATCGTTTAGAGGGGTTAATTACATAATAACCATTGAAGGTAATATGTTGGTTGTTCTTCCTATAGATGAAAGATAGACTTGCCCAAAAGCTTTTTCATGGCTAGGACAAGCTCTTATAGAGAGAGGTAATGTACTTCTGACTCCTGAAAAGGAATATTGGTGGCCCAATATGGGAAATACTGTAATTCATGTGTTTAGTAATCATAAGCATTTGCTTATTGCCACATTACTGATGTACTGTTTATTGAAATATTAATATCTAACGTACTTTTTGAATTACTATACATTGGAAGTTATCAACATCTCATGGTTATGAATATGCTTTTGTATGTGTTGATGCATGTACCAGGTTTACTTGGATATATCCTGTGCGAAGTGCAACCTCTGATACCACGTTTTCTAGTCTCACTTCCTTAGTATGCATTTGATAATCCCAGGACCATCCATTTGGATGGTGGTCCTGCAGTTACTGCAAAGGAAACCTAAAACTGGGCAACCACATTTGGGTTACTTTGGGATTTCAGTGCCCCAACCACCCCCAAAGTAGTGGGGTTGTGGTCTGGGAAAATGCTGAGGTTAAATGATTATTAACCAAGTTACTAGTTGCTTGCCCCACACAGTGGTATCTATTTATTCCTATGGTACAGATGAGCATTCACAACATACCTGATGATACAAATGGTGAGACACCATATGAAATGTTACACGTTTTTTCACTGACAATCATATTTCTGCACCATGGAGAGCTTAGAACCATTGGTTCTATTAGAGAAATTTAGGGCATTTTTTTTTCAGCCCACCTCACCTTGCACCACCAACTTTTTCTTACTGTTGGCCAGCTTGTCCTGGAGAGGGTGACTCCGAGAACTTTTACTACAGAGAACAATCAGAGCCAACCGAGAACAGTAAGTTTTGATATTTTACAACCTGCTAAATACTTACAGGACGTTCACAGAACCACTGACTGACACAATGGATGCTGTTAAAGATGACAAGATAAAACAAACAGAGGATGACAGAAATGCCACCAGAACACAGCCACTAGAATCATAGCCACGTAACAGACTGAATCATGATCTGACATCTGAACCTGCAAATGTGAAGGAGAAGGATGAACGACAGACGTGATACATTCACAGTTAATATGGAATGTATGAAAAATGAATCATCAACATCATTATGGAGAAAACAGACTGAACCTGAATTATCTTATACAGTAAGAAAGAAATGCAAAGATGGAAGCAAAAGGATGCTAGAAAATTGGTTATGGTGTCTCCTTCTTACAATCTGCAGCATTATCATAACATCAACCCTAGCTGTCGTTTTAAAACTGCATTGGGATTATGTTAACAAGCAGGAAGCACCTGAACTGACTTGGACTGCACATTATACAAGTTCTTTGATCGTGAGGACTGCCTCCAAGAACTATCTCAAAAGGAGAGACACCGCTCACAGTGCAATGATTGCTAATGTGACCTACACTGGTATTTCACAAGGAACCTATTGAGATTATTCCAAAAACCGATTATACATGAGAAAGATGTGATTGGACTATTACAAATCCTAATAATGGACTCAACGATGATGGCAAAGCATGCTGAAAACAGAAAAAGACGGGACGGATGCTTGTGAAAGACTTTGGATGCACCTATGAAGGTGATGTAAGAAAAGACTATGCAATATAGTTTATCATTGAATGACTACCGCAAACAGCCTTCTTATGCTGAAAAGAAGTGCTATGTTAATTCTGGACATTGCTATTATCCAGACAGAAGATGACCGGAAAAAGAAATAAAGGCTGATAATTGTCAACACCCAGCTGTTTCTCAAGATGGAACATGGTACTGAGAAAACCTGATTGACTATCAAAGCGCCTCACAGTACAAGACACAGATTGTTGCCTACAACTCAGGAAACGTGGTTAATAGGAAGGAGCAGAAGAAGAGGAATATAGATTTCCTACTGGAGTGAAAACCATGCTGGAATAATATTCTGCAACAATGAACTTTACAATGACATTTGGTGGCATATGAATTTGAATTCGGAAGAAACATATCAATTAACGAAAGAAACCTCGATGCAATTAATAAATAATAACAACACAGGCCTACTAAGAGCAGATGCCCTGCAAAGAGAATGGAATATAAAAGGCCAGCAAAATCTTTCAGAAACCTGACATCATGGGACACTTGTACTAAAGCCCGATTTGCAGCTTTTCTTAAACTCTACATATTATGTACATACCTGCAAAGCAAGGAACTCCTGTAAACATAAACACAGAGAAACATTGATACAACAAGGAATCTGTAATGGTTCTGTTGCAGATGTGATCTACCGATGTACTCCTTGCTCTTTTGGTATAACTATACCAATCAAAACGTTAAATGGCTCCATAGAATCAAACGACAAAGGATTTTTGCTATATTCTGGACTTCCAGGAATGTGGTGCATGGACAGAAAAATTATAATTACTAAAGCAATCATGCTACTTTTTTCCCTGTATCAGAAATGTGTCAGTGACAACGTGTAATATAATACAGATACTATAACTAATGGTATAAAATAAACACATAATGTGTTAATTACAAAGGTGGATAGACTTTGTGAATATCTGAAACGCAATTGAAAATTATTGCTAAAATGCCAAATGCAGCTGCAGTATGGCCTACAAACAAATATATTAGATAAAGTATAAGAGCATAACAGCTAATTACCCAGATAAATAATTGAATCCTGATAGTTAAAGATCATATGATTACAATAACAACTGCAATAACGTTTAAACTTTAGAAGAAAATGTGAAGTGTTCTTATTAAATCAGAAACTACTCGATATTCGTTTAAGTTTGCAGAGTGGTATAATTAATATAAGTGAAGTACTTCAACAGTTAAAATGTAACTGAAAGACAGACAGAAACTTTACATCAACTATCATAAAGTTTATGTATAATGATAAACATATTCAGTCTGCCAGAGCTAAGGCCAGTCAATGGAAAGTAAAAGAGTATTATGGATTAACCCGTCCAGCTGATATACATGATGAGTTTGGAAATTGATCATTTAGGTCACCTATTGCAAACTGGTGAAAAGATGTCAAAGATATAAATTCAACATCCATACCACTCTATGTATATATATTAAAATACACGTAATCAAATATTTTATCGTTTTTTCAAATACCAGGGAAATGTTATTTGGTTTTGATGGTTAAAGGTACATAAAGCCACCTATACAAAGGTAGAGTTAAAATATAAATACCTTCAATATTGCATCTAAGTGCTTTCTTAACTCACTTTTAGAAATAATAAAAAATCCAAATCATCTTAAGTTACACCCAACAGCCGCTGGTAAATATATTTAAAAAATTAAGATTCTCATTGTTAAGCATCCAATCTTACGAACGTGACTTTCCACAATGGCTGTCAGATCTTGGTAAAAAAAAATTCAAAAAAAATTCAATATTTGGGTGTTTCTGGTATTTTAAGCCACTAATAACTGTAGTTATTATATTAAAAAAACGTAACTTAGGGAATAAGTTGTCTTCTCCCTAACAGGACAAAGAAAGATGAATAATGTCATATTTCCAATTATCAACTATTCTAAATATATTGAGACATTTTGAATAAAAGAGTATTTTTATCATTTAAAGAGAATGTAATTTTACATACCATTGTGAACAAAGGCGGTAAATACTGTTTCATATTATCCTTATATCTCTAAATCATATACAATGGTTTATCTTTAAAACAAAACACTATAAAGATTAACTGTTACTATTTCATCTATCATCATTATTATACAAAGTATAACAACAAATGTAAAGATTTTTCCACAGATTTTACCTGTTAACATTTTTAGCCCAACAGCACCTAATGTCATTGAGATGTCTATCACTGAGATGTTACAAAGATTCCAATCCAGCAAAAAGAGGCATTCTTGAGAATCCACTTCGATTGCTGTATCAACATAACATTTACTATAATGGGATCCATGTCACTTAAGACAATGTCTTGGAAATGCGGTCAATTAATTTATTCCGTAAAAGAATATTGGAGAGTATCTAATCTATACACATCATAAACGGTGTAAAAATGTTTCATGAAAAAAACTAAATAAAAAACAAAAGACAAATACCAACACCATCACCACGGTGATAACAGATGATGCCGATTCAATATCTGCAACCAATTCTAGCCAAATATTTGGAAAGCTGGACTCTACAATCTATACTCTACAACAAATACCCGGGTATTCTACAAACATAACCTCCAGCAATGTATCTAAGGAATGTACACTTCTACAGGCCTTTACAGACTTTGGATTACAAATACAATTACTACTTTTAACTTTGGATTAAAATTCGTATCCGGATCCATCCGAGAATATCTTACTCTGGAACTTGGTGTTCTTTTCAATTCTTTCCTAGACAAAAGCTTTGCTCATTTTAATCAACCACCTTTACAGGCAAAGATCACACTACGGATGTTTTACTGTTACAACAATGATCAAAGAAGCTGGGAGCACAAAAAAAACCTAGACTGTTGGAGAACTTTGGTTCACTAATTTAAGGAAGAAATGGTCTACAATGTCCACAGTTTAATGGAGAGGGTGTTATGGGCAAATGCAAATATTACAAGTTTTAGAATGAAATGTTGTATTTCTTAAACTGTGTACTTTGTCTTTAAGAGATATTGCAAACTGACAAGGTGTTAGAAATGGAACATATTGTTTTTCATAGATGTTTCTTTAAGCAATAACCTCAGTGCATAATATGTTTGCGCCATTTTGTCCCAGACGAATTACAATAACAATAACGCATAAACAAGTTTCAAGGCTATACTACGACTCTTTCAGTACACAATATACTGTGGTAACCCCAAGTTAATGGAACTTCCCCAAATCCGGAATCTCCCACGACTGTGCACTTACGTCTTAGTATAAACAACAGATAAGCTATTCAGACTTTGGGAAGCCATCTTGTCTCTTGAACTTGATGGAAGTTCCCCAGGTCCGGGAGTTTCCCATGACGTGTGCATTTGCTTTTAGTTATGGACTTTTTCATATTTGAACTATGGTGACTCTAAAATGACGACACTTAAGGTATAAATAGGTGTACTTTTAAATGTTAACAGACAGAGGAGAGACTTGGAGACAGACGCTGCTCCATCTTAAAATGACTGAGAGGCTGACATGATGACATGTTCAGAAGGGTATGTTAACCTATTAATGATATTTGCAAGCATTTAATTTCATCTTATAAACTCTGCTATAATGGATTTTATATGTCTATATTTATATTTTTATATAATAAATATCTAAAAGACAAAACTATTGCTTCCAAGACAATCCTTATTTTATATTGTATTCTCAATTATTTACATATGTTAAATAGAGGATCTCTTACTAACTATATAACATTATGGCTAAGATATCTGTATGGTTAGCCCTGCTAAGTTCTATGCTTTAAGACATTATAGAGGTAAATAAGGGAACCGCCCACGGTTACAATCTTGCAATCAAAGGACCTGTGTGGAGGTAAGGTATCGGCTTTCTTTTTATCAAATACCGCCTTTAAATCCAGGTACTGAGGTGGTATTTGTGTCTCTGTAGAGTTGGAAGAATTAGCCGATGTGTTAGCTAGACAAAGGGGCGAGATCCTCCGCAAACATCTCTCTTGACAACTCTGACCCCATGAGACTATCTCCCCTAACTCCCAATCAATGATAGGGTTATGTCTTTTTAACCAAGAATACCCCAGGACTATGGGAATAGAAGGAGAGGAAATAAGCAATAAAGATATGTCTTCTCTATGTAAGATACCAACAGTTAAGTTAACAGGTATGGTCTCGCGGAAAATAACAGGCTCAAGTAAAGGTCTACCATCTATGGCCTCAACGGCCAGGGGTGTCTCCCTTAACTGGGATGGGATAGCATGTTTGGTAACAAAAACTTGGTCGATAAAGCTCTCAGCAGCTCCAGAATCGATCAATGCCATGGTCTTTAATACCCCTTCTCCCAAGTTAAAGAAACGGGTAACAGAAGCCTGTGATCTTTATAATTGTGAATAGAGGACAAAATAGAAACACCCAAGGCCTGTCCTCTAGAGAAACTTAGGTGCGTGCGTTTCCCGAACGATTAGGACAATTTAGGCGTAAGTGACCTCTGACTCCACAGTACATACATAAACCCTCCCTTCTCCTGTACTGTCTCTCCTGTTCTGTGAGGTGAGTGTTACCTATCTGCATAGGCTCTGGAAAACGTAAGGTTTCGGTCTCAGAATTTTGAAATGAGGGAGCTAGTTTAAAGGAAGGTCTACGGGTCTTATCTCGAGTGTTCTGCCTCTCTCTTAAGCGTTCATCAATGCGAGAGATAAAAGAAATTAAATCCTCCAAATTCTCAGGGAGCTCTCTAGTAGCGACCTCGTCAAGGATTACATCTGATAACCCATTCAAAAATACATCTATATAAGCCTGTTCGTTCCACTTAACTTCTGCCGCCAAGGACCTGAACTCTAGTGCATAATCCACAAGTGTTCGATTCTCCTGTCTAAGGCGCAACAGTAATCTAGCTGCATTGACCTTTCTACCAGGGGGGTCAAAAGTTCTTCTAAAAGCAGCTACAAAGGCATTATAATTATAGACTAACGGATTATCATTCTCCCATAAAGGATTGGCCCATCTCAGAGCTTTCTCAATGAGTAACGTAATAATAAATCCAACCTTCGCTCTATCTGTAGGATAGGAGCGGGGTTGTAATTCGAAGTGGATGCTGATCTGGTTTAAAAAAACACGACACTTCTCAGGGGAACCGCCATAACGTACTGGTGGGGTAATACGGGAAGAGGCACCTACAGTGGCTACCTCTAGACCTGAACTTACAGGAGAAATAGAAGGAGTACGCGTCTCCTCGGGTGGGTTACTAGCACGAGACAATAGCGCCTGTAGTGCTAGGGCCATCTGATCCATCCTGTGTTCCATGGCGTCAAACCTGGGGTCGGAAGACCCAAGCTGACTATTTGTACCTGCAGGATCCATTGGCCCTGTCGTAATGTCAGGATCGGGACAGGGATCCAACACGCAGAGTACAAACAGTAGAAAGGTACGTATACCGGACCTTAGAATGGCCGGACTAACGTACAGAGAATAATAGAGAATGGTCAGAGACAAGCCGAGGTCGAGGGAACGAGAAGACAGGTAAGCGAGAGACAAGCCGGGTCAAAGAGGTAACAGAGAGAAGCAGGGTAGTACAACAAGCCGGGTCAAAACCAAAGAGAAAACAGAAACCAGAGCACTGAGTGACTAGACAGGCTAGAACCACGACAGGGCAATGAGCTGAAGAGAGAAGCAAGCTTAAATACCCTGGCTCCGGAGAGTAGACACACCTCCGACGAGTGCTGATTAGATATCAGACAATTGAGTGACAGGTCGCTCGGGATTGGCGTCATGACGTCGAGTACCGAGCGTCATGTTAGAAAAGGAAGTGGATCCCTCGCGGCCAGCGTTTAAGTGACCGGATGGACCGCGAGGAACGGAGGAAACGGCTCGTCTGGACGGATAAACGTCTAAGTCTCTGCCTCTCTCAGAGGTAGAGACTTCAGGTACCCTGACAGTAACTCAATTATCTCCAGGCAGAAAAAACACATTTTCACAAAGTTCATAAAGTACCCCAAAACATAACATATGTCCCCCAAAAATGTTACATCCTCAGATAGCCCTGATCTGTGTGAACAACATATCTAAAAATCACCCAGGTCAGAGCAGGGGTTCAAAAGTTTCATGGAAGTCTCTTTTTGACCGTCTGCAAGCATGGCTTCATGCCCAAAACAGGTCCAGGGAATTAGGGCCAGCGGTCGGTCTCTCTTTGTGGAGTACAAAAGTACTTACATTACATGAATGGAGCCTTTTAAAGTGTATTGGGCAAGGTATATTGCAGGGCCCATAGTAACAGGATAGCAGGCTGGCAAACAGGCCCCTCCAAAAACTCGTGGCGAACTCATACAAAAAGAGTTTGTCACAGGGTCTATTACACAGTTGAAATCACCCATCATTAATAGCAATGTTTGATTTGATCAATTTTCTTCATAATCTCTGCTATAAATTTTATGGTAGACTTATTAGGTGCATATATATTAGCTAGTGTAAAGAGTTTATAATTTATTTTGCACACCAGGACAATATATCTTCCTTTTTTATAAAGATCTTGGCATTTAATATTTATGGATATATTTTTAGAGAACGTAATGGCCACTCCCCTCTTTTTTTTTTCTTCCAGAGCTGTGCTTAATAAGCAGATAATTAATAGATCTTATGTTAATCTAGTCTGTTTTTATCCAGTGTGCTTCTTATAATGCACAAATTTGTATTCGTTTTTTTCAGGTATTCACGTAAGCCTTGGTGTATATTGGGAGACACCTTCCCTCTTTTTTTTCTTTCTTCAATACTCAGAAGAAAACACAAAGAAAATATCTTTCTGGTGAAGTATGTTAGAAGAGATCTAAATAAGTAAATGTACCAAGTGGTATATCGCTCATCTTTTCCAGAGCCAAATCTGTATACCTGGCTCTGGTTTGAACAGCTTGTTACCCACAAAGAGGGGTACTCCTTATTTGGAGGTAAATGAAGAAAGCAGCAGGTATTAATTAAAAAAGATCCAGCTGACCAATTTATTAGTATATTAAAATAACACATATATCTAACAAAACAATAAAAAATTGTGTCCTTGTGCTGCAAGCCTCTTCGAGACGCATTTCACCCTCTCCTCTGGCTTTTTCAATCGAAGTTCATCTCCTCCCTGTTACCTCCGTCCTTTTGAATCCCAGGTCTGGTATTTCATTGGTCCTCTCAGATCCTAATTGTCCAATCCAGTCCGTCGTTGTCTTTGACGTCGTATTCACAGCTGATTGTGCTTGTCGTACTGATTCCTGGAAGTGACGTCACGTCCATTTGTCACTTCTGGTATTGGTATCGCCGTCTTTCTTACTGGCTTCTCCGTGCTGTGTTAGGGATATCCAATGTCCATACTTGTGGGCATATTAACCCTTCAAATATAGCTCATATACAGAATAAGAGGCAATAACAAATAATAGAATATACATGAAGTCGTAATGCTTCAGGTGATAATGAAAAACTAGCAAATCTAGATGGATAAAATATATATGTGCATAATTAGGAGATCGTACACTTATATATAGTTCAAATTCTTCTAGGTATATAATAATTAGATAATTCTAAGAATCAATGGAAAATACAATCATAAATGTACCTGATTAATCAATAACGTAGATAAAATTGGTAAAAATATTTAAAAATACTTGATATTATAAAAAAATATTTATAAAATATGATATAACTCGAAATCACTATTTAAACCATAGGGGAGAAGAGAATTTAGATTAAAGATTCATCTCATCTCCATTTTACCCATTGCGGTGATGAGATCTTCTCCCCTCCAATTGGTTACAACTTTTTGTATTCCAAAAAATGTAAGTTGGGTTGGGTCCTTGTTATGTTTTAACTTAAAATAATTAGAAAGACTGTGTTTTTCAAATTCTATTCTAATATTTCGAACATGTTCCTGTATTCTCAGATATAGTGTCCAAGTGGTCCTTCCAACACAAAGCAAACCACACGTACTAGTAATTACATAAATAACTCTTTTAGAGTGGCATGTAGTAAGCTGTTTTATATGGAACTTTTCTTTATCATTTTGTGGATGTATAAATTCCTTAATGTCGAATACATTTTCTTTACATTTTTAAACCCTGACCTGTGGATGTCTTTTGGCGGAATAAGAATTTGGAGGTGAACGGAAGGATTGTTTTGACCCCCCATCATATCTGGGGAGGTACCCTAAGAGCGCTTATACCTACTTTGATTTAGTGAGTGCAACTGATTACTGCGCACAATACATTATATTTGTAACAATATCACACTATGTTTTGCTTTATGTTTTCTCTGTAGATTTACACAGCTATCTCCTGAATTGTTTTTTGTTGTGGTTTCCTGCATTTTATATTTCTTTGGACAGTAATTTGGACATTTTGTTAATTTTATTTGGATTTTTATCTTTTTATTTGTTATTTCCGGTATCCTGGCTATATTGAATACGATTTGTATACACATTTTTATAAAGTTTTCTGTTTTTATTTAACTTTATATCAGTTATTGGATTACTACTGGCTCTACCTTTTCTCTTTTTACTTTTACCATCTACTTCTCTGTGTGTTCTGTGAGGGAGTCCCACATAGATGAGCTGCCTGTTATTTGTCTGTTGTGACCCCGTTAGCGCTGATCCATTATTCTTTTTTTATCAGTGTTTACATTACAGCCTAGGGACACCTAACCTCCACTGGCCACTCCTCAAATGGCTACTAGAGGTGCTTCCTGGGGCACTGACATTCAGTGTCTCCATCCTCTGCATTGAGACACTGAACTTTCCTCATAGAGATGCATTAATTCAGGAGATGCTGATTGGCCAGGGTGGCATTTGATTTGCCCCCAGCCCACCTCCTTGACTGACATCATCAGAATCAGAATACTATAGGAAAGCATTGTGATAGGCTCAGATCATCAATTCGGATGTTGTCAGCCAAGAAGGCAGATCAGGGGCAGAGCCAGAAGCAGCAGAAGAATGGAATAAAGGTTTACTATATTTAGGATCAAGGGGGGGCCAGGACTGGCTAGAGAGTGTTTTTAAATTTTTTTACTTTTAATGTTTGTGTTCCTGACCCTAAAATGTTCCTTTAAGGAATGTTTCTTAGTCAGTGTTTTGAAATAAATTAATCTTAAATAGATTTTTTTTCTCACCGGAGCTCCTGTAGGGAGCAATCAGAATGTGTTAATCCTTTACATAGCATTTTCAACCCCAAATCTTGTATTTTATTCCCACTCAGGTCCAGTTTGATAAGAGACTTGTTTTTAATAATAAGGAAATGGAGATCCTCACAGCAGGCCGAGTCCAGATTGCATGCATGAAATCTATTGAAATGGCAAAAAAAACAAAAAACATATTAAAGTTGGGCAAGGAAGAAAGAATATAATTTAAGGTAATATTATATTATCTACATAGTAGTACAACAAGAAGCTTTTCCTGTGGTCTGTGATATTCATTCTCCGGAGCCCCGAACAATTGTATTTTTATGGGACTGTTTTTTGACACTCTATCTGTCATATTATATATTTTCCACTATGCACGAACCCCACCCCTATTTTATTAGGGTAATTACATGCAAATCATATACACATTTATATGCATAGATATTTCCTTTCGCATTTATGATTATTCATATAACTGACATTAATTCATAACTGTCAGTGGAAAACGGCTCTGTGATCCCTCAATTTACTGCTCTTATACCAACTGTCAGCAGAAACCGGCTCTGTGATCCCCTCCATTTACTGCTCTCATATCAAATGTCAGCAGTAACCGGCTCTCTGATCCCCTCCATTTACTGCTCTCATATCAACTGTCAGCAGGAACCGGCTCTGAGATCCCCTCCATTTACTGCTCTCATATCAACTGTCAGCAGGAACCGGCTCTGATATCAACTGTCAGCAGGAACCGGCTCTGAGATCCCCTCTATTTACTGCTCTCATATCAACTGTCAGCAGTAACCGGCTCTCTGATCTCCTCCATTTACTGCTCTCATATCAACTGTCAGCAGGAACCGGCTCTGAGATCCCCTCCATTTACTGCTCTCATATCAACTGTCAGCAGGAACCGGCTCTCTGATCTCCTCCATTTACTTCTCTCATAATAATGGTCAGGAGAAACCGGCCCTGTGATCCCCTCCATTTACTGTTCTCATAACTGTCAGCAGACACCGGCACTGTGATCACCTCCATTTACTGCTCTCACAATAACAGTCAGCAGAAACTGGCTCTGTGATTACCTCCATTTACTGCTTTCATATCAAATGTCAGCAGAAACCGGCCCTGTGATACCCTCCATTTACTGCTCTCATAACTGTCAGCAGAAACCGGCTCTGTGATCCCCTCCATTTAGCGCTTCAGATCTTATTCACACAGTTCAATTGCCATGGAGCCGAAGTCTTTAACTACACGAATGGGCTCCATGGCATAGCTATCTGCGTTAACACATTCCCATAAAGTCCAGGGCCATAGTCGCAGGGGAGGAGGCAGGCAAGCAGGCCTCTCCAGGACAAAGTGGCGAAGGGCACTTCGTCACACTCTTTGATACCTTTAACTCTCTTCTTCATCCTGCTGTGTCCACTCCCCAAACTAATCTTACAGCCGATAGCTTTGCATGCTATTTTATTTTACCAACAAGATTCAACAACTAAACAAAGAATTCTCCCCACATTGCCCCCCTCTTTCTCAAACACACGTAGATCATGCTTTTCCTACCCTTCAGACATTCTCTCTGGCTACTGAACAAGAAGTGGCCTTCCTTAACACACATTTTCAACTGCTCTCTCTTCTGGCATTGCCCCTGCTGTCCTTAAACATGCCACTTTAGTACCCATCCTGAAAAAAAATCATCTCATGACCTGTCCTCCCCTTCTAACTATTGTCCCATATCCCTGCTCCCCTTTTCCTCTAAGGTTCTGGAAAGACTTGTCTTTACCCATCTGGCTGATTTGCTCAATTCCAACTCTCTCCTTTACCCTCTTCAGTCTATCTTCCACTCTGCTGAGACTGCTCTTAAAGTTACTAACAACCTAATGGCAGCTAAATCCAAAGGCCACTACTCCATACTAATTCTGCTTGACCTATCTGCTGCCTTTGACACTGTTGATCATGTTCTTCTTTAAACTCTTCAATTACTCAGTCTCTGTGACACTGTCTTCTTGTCCATCTCTCTTTCCCAATGCTCATCCAGTGTCTCCTTTTCTAATGATACCTCCTCTCTTCGCCCTGTCTCGGTTGGAGTCCCCCAAGGCTCTGTCCTTGGTCCCCTTCTATTTTCTCTTTACACTGCTTCTCTTGGCAAACGTATCACCTCATTTGGATTCCACTACCACCTGTAAGTCAATGACACCCAGATACATTCTCACCGGATGTCTCTCCTGCTGTCCTGCAACTTGTCATTGCTTGCATCCATCACTGACTGGATGTCCTCCTGCTTTCTGAAACTCAGCCTCTCTAAAACTGAACTCCTTGTCTTTCCTCTTCCAAATTCTCTCCCTTCAAGTTAGTGGTACCCACATTAGTCCATCATTGCAAGCATGCTGTCTTGGCATCATACTTGATTCTGGCTTCACGTTTTGAGTATCACATCCAGTCTGTTATCAAATCCTGTAGATTCCACCTTTAAAACATAGCCCGCATCCGCCCCTTTCTTACACAAGATACTACTAAGGACCTTGCCCATGCTCTAGTTCATCTCTCACATGAATTATTGTAACCTTCTCCAATAAGCCCCACTATAGTCTGTAATGAATTCTGCCGCCAGACCGATTTTCCTCTCCAGTTGGTCCTCTCACACCTCACCTCTCTGTCAGTCCTTACATTGGCTTCCTGTATCCTATAGGAGAAAATTCTAAGTACTAACTCTAACGGACCGTTTCACTTACAAGAGGATAAAACCCAGTTTAGGCGATATCCCCTTTTTCCATAGACCAGCAGCTACTGCAATCACCAATTCTCCCGAACTCCAAACTGTACGAATCTTCCAACTCCCGAACTGGAAACACACGAACTCTGGAATCAGCTGAACAGGAAAAGCATACCATCCGCTTACACTCCTGGCAGTCAGCATACAATCCAATTCCCCCAAAGAACGAGACGACACATCGCTTTGAGGGTTAAGCAGGAACTCTGGACTGGCACATCCAGCCTGGCTTTTATTACAACTGTACACATACAGGCCACACCCAGAGGGAGGCCTAAAATAACCAATAGTATCACGGGTGCAACCCACACATCCCCTCCCCTTAGTGTGACACAAAATCCCATTATTCATACAGTTTATAACTTCAAAACCATACATCACATTCACATAAAAATACATATCCACAATCAATCCATTCAGGGGAACAACATATTAAAAAATGGCATGAGTCAGACCAGGGGTTCAAAAGTTAGTAATGGTATCTTTTAAAACCCCTGTCAGCATGACTTTCCAGCTCAGACCGGTTACCTCCCACAATGCCTCACAATCCCTCCCCTCTGGCCTGGAGATAATTGGGGAAGGAATCTAATTATCTCCAAGGACTGAGGCAAAACTCCATTACCCACATGGCAGACAAAAAGACAGTAAAAGACATAAAATTACATACTGATACATTTAACACATAAAACACACATTTCTACATATCACCAGTTTAACCGAACACATAAATACCTACATAATATTTAAGACAGTATTACTGTGATATGTTACAAAGTCTTAAAGGGACATTATTCCCAAACGTCCCAATATGTCCACGGATGATTCTAAAAAGGCCAGCAGCAGCAATATAAACTAAAACATGCCCAAATATAGTTCAAACGTACCAATTTTCCAGGGGCCATAGTCAGCAGGTAGGAGGCAGGCAGCCAGGCCCCTCCAATGTCCCGTGGCGAGGCGGTTTCCGCCACACTAACCCATACCTAAAAAGCATTGAGCAATTCTAGCCCCTCCTATATCTCTTCACTGATTAATAGGGGGGAGCTTGATGGTCGTAGGCAGGCTATTCCAAAGGAAAGGAGCCACCCGCGAGAAGTCCTGCAAGTGTGAGTTGGTCATACGTGTGCGAGCAGCGGACAGGAGAAGGTAATGGGCAGAGTGTAGAGACCGAGTAAGGGCTATAGTGGGGCTTATTACTCGGTCTCTACGCTCTGCCCATTACCTTCTCCTGTCCGCTGCTCGCACACATATGACCAACTCACACTTGCAGGACTTCTCGCGGGTGGCTCCTTTCCTTTGGAATAGCCTGCCTACGACCATCAAGCTCCCCCCTAGTATTCAATAATTTAAGAAGTGCCTTATAAACCTATCTCTTCAGGAAAGTTTATGGCATCCTAGAGTAACCTCTACCTCACATACCTGTCTCTTGCTCTCTCCTAAAGGGTAGCACTCTGCTCTCTCCTCCAGCTCTGCTTCACCCCCACCCTTTCTCATTGATTTCTCCTGTCCTATTGTGATTTTAAATCCCCCCCCCCCCCTTTAGACTATAAGCTCGTTTGAGCAGGGTCCTCTTCAATCTCTTGTTCCTGTAAGTTTTTTGTAATTGTATTATTTATTATTAAATCTCTTTATATTTATAAACCTTTTATAATATTGTAAAGCACTACGTAATCTGTTGGCGCTATATAAATGGCAATAATAATAATAATATACATTCATGCATTCATATACACACATGAACACATATACAAGCACAACAAATGATGCATATTTAAATGAGGCAAGTAAGAAAGAATAGAATTTAAGGTAAAATTAAGTAGGTTCAGAACAACATCTGTACATATAGGAGGCTATTCCTGTGACGTGTGATATTCATGACCATATTCGCAGAAGCCCCCAACAATTACAGCATTTTGGCACTCCACCTCTTATAATGTATATTTTTTCCACAATGAACGCACCCCAATCCTATTTTATTAAGGGAACTACATGCAAACTATATACACATGTACATTCGATATACATAGACATTTCCATTTGCACTTACCAAGATTCATATACAGTCAGACATTCATATATACACGTGAACACATACAGGTGATACTCGGAAAATTTGAATATCGTGCAAAAGTTAATTTATTTCAGTAATGCAACATAAAAGGGGAAACTAATATATGAGATAGACGCATTACATGCAAAGCAAGATAGTTCAAGCCGTGATTTGTCATAAGTGCGATGATTATGGCTTACAGCTCATGAAAACCCCAAATCCAGAATCTCAGTAAATTGGAATATTGTGAAAAGGTGCAATAATCTAGGCCCACAGTGTCCCACTCTAATCAGCTAAGTAAGCCATAACACCTGCAAAGGGTTTCTGAGCCTTTAAATGGTCTCTAAGTCTGGTTCAGTAGTAATCACAATCATGGGGAAGACTGCTGACCTGACAGTTGTGCAGAAAACCATCATTGACACCCTCCATAAGGAGGGAAAGCCTCAAAAGGTAATTGCGAAGGAAGTTGGATGTCCCCAAAGTGCTGTATCAAAGCACATTAATAGAAAGTTATGTAGAAGGGAAAAGTGTGGAAGTATGATGACTGCAGCCTGGAGAGGATTGTCAGTAAAAGGCCATTGAAAAGTGTTGGGGACTTTCACAAGGAGTTGACTGAGGCTGGAGTCAGTGCATCAAGAGCCACCACACACAGACAGATCCTGGACATGGGCTTCAGATGTCGTATTACTCTTGTCAAGCCGCTCCTGAACAACAAACAACGTCAGAAGCATTACCTGGGCTAAAGAAATACAGACCTGGTCTTTTGCTCAGTGGTCCAAAGTCCTCTTTTCTCATAAGAGCAACTTTTGCATCTCATTTAGAAACCAAGGACCCAGAGTCTGGAGTAAGAATGGAGAGGCACACACTGCAAGATGCTTGAATTCCAATGTGAAGTTTCCACAGTCTGTGTTGATTTGAGGAGCAGTGTCATCTGCTGGTGTTGGTCCACTGTGCTTCATTAAGTCCAGGGTCAACGCAGCCGTCTACCAGGAGATTTTGGAGCACTTCATGCTTCCTTCCGCAGTCGAGTTTTATGGGGATGCTGACTTCATTTTCCAGCCCACACTGCCAAAGCACCAAAGCCTGGTTTAATGACCGTGGGATTACTGTGCTTGATTGGCCAGCAAACTCGCCTGACCTGAACACCATAGAGAATTTATTGGGCATTGCCAAGAGAAAGATGAGACATGAGACCGAACAATGCAGAAGAGCTGAAGGTCGCTATTGAAGCATCCTGGTCTTCCATAACACCTCAGCAGTGCCACAGGCTGATAACTTCCATGCCACGCTGCATTGAGGCAGTAATTGCTGCAAAAGGGGCCCAAACCAAGTACTGAGTCCATATGCATGCTTATACTTTTCAGAGGTCCGATATTGTTCTATGTACACTCCTTGTTTTATTGATTGCATCTAATATTCTAATTTACTGATATTGTGGATTTGGGGTTTCCATGAGCTAATTACGCACTTATGACAAATCACGGCTTGAACTATCTTGCTTTGCATGTAATGCGTCTATCTCATATATTTCTTTTGCACGATATTTTACAATTTTTCGAGTATCAAAATAAATTAACTTTTGCACGATATTTAAAAATGTTTCAAGTATCACCTGTATACAAGCACAAAAAATTATATAAATACACGCAGACTCACATACAAACATGAAAATCCAGTGCCCTTCAAACCATCGAGCAGCATACAATCTTGAGGATGAACAGCACTTGTGGATGCTTCCCAAGGCAGGGCAAACCATCTCCATGACGCCGACAATCTGGTTTCATTACCAGCATGCCAGTGTCTGACAGGAGTGACATCAATTTGTTGCTATACTACCTAGCCATCACATGCAGTTTCAGCTAGCAAGTTACTATGGCAACTACATCTCCAGTGCTGTAGTTGTTATGGGTGAAGAGCAGAAGGACCTCCTATGGAGCTCTTCCTATGAATCATTCCTTGAGCATAGAGAAAAACACGTTTTCTCCCAATCTTTACTTCTTGCTAGCACAATGTAAAGATGGAATTTCATGCTCTTTCCAAATGAATAATCTCCATTCAAAGGAACACTCCAGACTTCCACTTGTTAAAGTGCTTAAAGTATCTGGAGTATACTGTTTTTTTCAAGTTTAGAAACGTGTTGACACTGGTGTAGACAAAATCAGACAGCTGGTGAGGTTTTCGTCTGCTTTTGTTAGTTCCACAGAGCTAATGGGAGTTGCAGGCATCCTGTTCCTGGCCTTATCCCCTTTTCAGTGAGCTGTATTACAGCTCATTGAGAAGCAATGGAAAGCAGCAAGCGTGTGTGCATGCTTGTGGCTCTGACTGGTCAACTCCCAGGCACAGAGTGAAAGTCTAGCACGATAGCATGTTTATCACTTTTGCAGGCTGCTTTTTCACATGCTAGCTTCTGCAGACTCCGCAGGTCAATGAGATAGTATGGCAAAAAGGGAATACAGTACAATAGAGGAGTTTCAATAAGGATAATGTTCTATAAAATTAGGAATCACATATAATATCTTACCCCAAATCCTTTATCCTGCTGTATGCATTCCATAACCATTTTAGACTGTATTTTTCAGGAGTGGACACATCTTCTTCTGCTACGTTATCAATACTTTCTGTATCTTCCATAAACTCTTCATCACTGTAATCCATTGCTTCCATGTCTTCAAAATCCACAACAGGGAATTTGCAATTAAAAAATCTTAAAAACAATGTAGCAACAATTTTGTTAAAAACTGAGCTGTAAAATGGGCACTTAAATATCCAGTACATAATACATAATACTAAATTACTATTGTGATTTTAAAAGAAGGTAATTTAATCACTATACAATTATTAAACATTCTATTTCATTTGAATTTAAAGAGTTGGCACCAGTGATAAAAGATTGTGAGAAAAAATCCATTGATACAGGCGGTCATGGGAAAAAGCAAGTACACCCTCTTTGAATTCTATGGTTTTACATATCAGGGCATAAAAATAATCATCTGTTCCTTAGCAGGTCTTAAAAGTAAGTAAATACAACCCCAGATGAACAGCAAAGCAATTTCTCTGAGCATTGCAGTCTGGCCTTGTGGCACATTTACTGGAACATCCACTCCTGGGAAAGTTGGAAACTGTCTTGAATATTTCCATTGTTGGATCATCTTACTCACTGTAAATAATAGACTTTATATTGTTTGAAAATGGCCCTATAACCCTTCCCAGTTTGATGGGCAGCAGCAATTGTTTCTCTAAGATCATTGTGGAGATGGTTTTCCTTTTTGGCATTGTGTTAACACACATGAATGCTCCAGACTAGTATATTTCTAAAACTTCAGCTTTTATAGAGGTGGTCATACTTGCTGATGGTCAGTTTCATTAGCAGCACCTTTCAGATACTTAGCCTTCTAAGTATCTGAAAGTGCACCCTGTCTCTCTTATTTGCAGTTTCACAATGCCCATCAATTAGCAGCATGGTGCTTACTGTCGCTACAGGAATCTAAAGAGACAGTAAGCGTGCACTTAGTTTTCACACATGGCTTCTCCATTTTGGATTTATTTTTGTTAAATAAATCATGACACAGTGTAATATGTCATGTGTTGTTGTTCATCTGAGGTTGTATTTAACCCCTTAAGGACTGAGCCAAATGTACACGTTTTGATCAAAATGAAACGTAAACAAAATATGTAATTTGACTATATGTCTGTTCAACCGTAATTCACCTCTTTTATATTAAGTGCACCCACACTTATTATATATCAATTATTCAGGAGAAATATGGCTTTCATTTAACATCAAATATTTAGCTATGAATCATAATTTAATATGAATAAAATATTTTAAAAAATGAGAAATTAAGAAATTGTGTTATTTTTTTAGTTCTGCCATTTTAACTGAATGTCATAATACTGTTCGCTTCTACTGCAATAAAATACACTTATTTGTATTCAGCAATGTCTCACATGTAAAATAGTACCACTATGTACAGGTTTTATGGTGTTTTGGGAGGTTACAGGGTCAAGTATAGCATGTTAAATTTTTCAGTTTTTTCACATTAAAATTCGCCAGATTGGTTACGTTGCCTTTGAGAGCGTATGGTAGCCCAGGAATGAGAATTACCCCCATGATGTCATACCATTTGCAATAGTAAACAACCCAAGGTATTGCAAATGGGGTATGTCCAGTCATTATTAGTAGCCACTTAGTCACAAACACTGGCCGAAGTTAGCGTTAATATTTTATTGTGTGTGAAAAATGCAAAAAACTAATTTGAACGCCAATTTTGGCCACTGTTTGTGACTAAGTGGCTACTAAAAAAGACTGGACATACCCCATTTGCAAATGGTATGCCATCCTGGAGGTAATTCTAATTCCTGGGCTACCATACAGTCTCAAAGGCAACATAACAAATCTGATGAATTTAAATGTCTTCCACTCTAGACCAGCCTGCAGCTCTCTCCTTCCAGGCAGACATCATCCCCTATGTCTTTGCATCTTCAGCTCATTTCCCTGGCAGTTATCCAAACCTCTACCATTACTGTGATCAGCTACTGCCTCTCAGGCCTAGCTCTTTATAACTTTATAACTAGGTTCCCTGAAAAAAATCAAGAAGGACAGGCAATTCCAAGAGGAATTAACACAAATCTTTGTCATGGACACTATTTAATTGATTCAGATTAGGCCACCTTTTGCCAATTCATTGATATGTTCATGTCACAGAATACATATTTTTAAATAGATTTTTCTAGTTGGATAAGACCCTACATAAATAAATGTGCAATATTTCAGGTAGCCTCTGTTGAGATAAGCCACTTGATTTACACCTCTCAACAACCAGATGCATTTTGGTCTTATAGTGGCACTTTGTCAATGGACTCCTGCGTTTAAATAAAATCCCATGGTAGGGACAAAGTTGTCTGTTAGCTGGAAGACATTAACTAAACAGTATATCTATCTCTTCAGAGACTATAACTGTTAATCCATGTACAAATGGCATCATGGAGTTAGAGAGCTGCTTCAAGTATTTTGCCCTATCTTCTACTACATTAATGTAGGCATATCTTTTCTTTTATGGGTTTCACACATGTGAGTCTTCCAGTTCCATCTTGGCTTAAGTCAGCCTGCAGGGCACTCAAGTGGGTGTGATAGTATTAAGGCATGTTGTACGTTTCCTGTGTGGTAAAACGGACTTTAAAAAAAAAAAAACGTTTTTAAAATGGAAATAGAGAATTTGCAAAAAAAAGGTAATCCTTTAAGGGACATAATAGAGAGCAATTTTCACTTTTTGGACATAATCACAAGTTTACTGCTATTTTCATTGGTTTGGTGTATTTATTATGTTGATTTAACTTTTTGGAGTACTATTTTATTTGAGTGCAGGTCATTTATTATTTATGTATGTGTGTCCAATGCTTTATTTTCAGATGGGGAATAAAAGTCCAATAAACTAAAATGCATTTTTTTTTTAAATTTAAATAGGTAACCTACCTATTTAAATTAAAAAAAATATGCATTTTAGTTTATTTGACTTTTTAGTGCAAGGATTCTTTTTGTTTTGTTCTCTTTTGTTTACTAAACCAGATAACACCTGTGACATATATTTGAAGACAGACATACCTGTTCTGCTGTGGCATGACAAGAATAAGACAGAAAATAAATATTACCACTGACCATAAGCCTCAGGCTTTACTAAAACATTGGAAAAAACCCAAATACTAACACAGACAGAATGGTGCCAGTTAAGGTATCAAAACGATAAAGAAGAAGGTAACAAAAATTCTGTAAACCAATTAGCATTCTGTAGCCATAAACATCAATACTTACTGAAGTTCAAAGCACTTGTGAAGCAGGTTAGTCAAAGTTTGCTGGGCCTTCGGACCAAAGAAAATTTCAAAAAAACAAATGTGGTGATTTTTTGAACTATTCATCAAACTATATGAAAGAGCTTGCATATTAAAATCTGAACCAATTTCAAGCTGTATATATCGAGACATAACCCTGTTGACAAAGTATTCATCTTGTGTCTCGTACAAACAGTGCAAGTTTTCATGATCATTAAAAGGGAACTCTTTCTGAAGCCACTCTTCCAAAATAGATCTCATTTCACTTGACATGCTAAACCCAAACAATTGTTGAAGTGTATGTGTTTCAGTTTCACTGGAGAGTCCGTATAGAAAACGGACTGTTAAGAGTAAGTGTTGATGTTGTTTGGACTGCTTCAAGAGGTTTTGGAAATTCCTCTGGAATTTTAATTCATCCAAATCATGGTTGTTTTCAGTTTCCACAGATGCCTCATGGATTTGATGATTTTCTGAACTGTCTTTGCTTTTTGTGTCCTCCTTAATTACATAATGTAAAGCAGCAAAGAACTCCTGTACACTTAGATGAACAAAGCTGTAACAGGTGCAAGTGTCAATGTCCCTTTGAAAGATATTTTCATTTAGAAAGAGAGATTCTATGTCTGATATTACAAGTCCTTGTTCCATAATGTCTTCTTCATCAAACAGGATTTTCTGTTCCCAAATTCCATTATTTGCGAGCGCACAGAGCTTCCTTACCCATGTTATTAAACTAAAGTTAGAATTTCTCCCATGAACTTTTAATAAATGTTTTACATAGAGCATATAAACAGAGGTGGATGTTTTGGCATAGACTGCATATATACCCCTTTCTAATTGCTGTTTCATTACAGTACATATAATCCAGCATGTTATAGGGACAACACACATGGTAAATAGGGTTCCATTTTCTTTAACTATGCTTAGAGCTGCTTCTGCTAGTTCTTTATTTTGGAAGAACTTGTGGAAGTAGTCCTCACGGTCACGCTCTGTAAACCCAAGAAGTTCCACATAACGGGGAAAACGTACGTATTCTCTCAGTCTGTCCAACGCAAATGGCCTTGTTGTGATTATAAGTGAGGCATCCTCGAGAATTTGCTTTTCAAACAGACTTTTGATGAGGATTTCTTTGGAGGTCTCTTGAAATGGATCATCACACATCTCCATGTCATTCCTAAGCGTACATCTTAATTCATCAAAACCATCAACAATAATAAGTATTTTATCTGAATCTTCAAAAACTGCTTTCATCAGATTTGGTGGACACTTTAGCTGGCATAATTTGTATATCAAACCGGCAATGCTTATTTGATTATTAATGTTGTTTATTTCCCTACAACTCATGTAAAACACAAAATTGAACATGTTCTGATACATGTTCCCACAGGCCCAATCAAGCATGATCTTTTGGGCTGTCATAGTTTTTCCAATGCCAGCTGGTCCCTGTATTACCACGATTTCTGGAATTAGTTCATCATCATCAGGATCAAACAGAGATAGAATAGATGTTGGTGAATATTCATCTGACGAACGATTAGACATTATCCGCAAGTGCATCCTTCCAGTAAATGTTAGTTCATGCTCTCTTTCCTCTTCAGTGCGATGCTCCTGAATCATTAGCAGTCTTGTGTATCTTTTTTTAAAAGCAACAGCATCACCAAGGCGGGCATTAGTGTCTTGAATTTGCTGGAATTTACGCCTCACACAATTCATGTATCTTACTCTAAACACTGTAAAAGAGAGGGAACATGATTTTACCTATGCTTCTTATATGCATAATTACAAAAATAAAACAGCTATGGTATTTTTTTACAACTTTGCTATTTACAATGTATTTTATAAGTAATTTAGTATGTGGGCTGTCCACAGAAAGCAGTAGATCAGGGGTAGGTAACCTTTGGAATTCCAGATGTTGTGGACTACATCTCCCCTGATGTGGCATGTGGCTGTAAGAGCATCATGGGAGATGTAGTCCACAACCTCTTTATTACCAAAGGTTGCTTACCCCTTCAGATGATGAGCTGGTGAAATGCTGCAATATGCCCAGGGAATATGGACATTTCAAACTTCAGTCAGTAAATATACAATATTAACAGTCCAGCATCAAAGACATTATAGAAATCCAAGGCAAGTAAATGTTTACTGCAGAAAAAGTATTCATTCAATTTGTAGAAAATATACAGTTTATTCAATTTTAATTTCTGTAAATTTATGACATAAAAACATATTTTACATACCTTCCAGGCGTCTAGTTGTAAACCCAGTCCTTGTTAAGCCTATAAAAATAATAACAGAAGTTACCAAAGCAGGAAATTAAAGAATATTCTTTTTTTTTTTTTTTTTTACAGCTTTACTTTCAATTTGTCACATTATCGTACTAAAGTTGAGATCTGTCAATTTTTAAAACATATTTTAACATATATATTTTTCTGATGCTATAGTTACATAGGATCCGTTGCAACAGTCCTGAGTTTTACTATGGGATTAAAGTCTTATAATTAGGAAGCGATTACTAGTGGCTTGGAGTTAATCCTCCTTAAAGATCCTGTAGATTTTAACTCTAGTTTTTTGTTTTGCCATCTTATATCTTGAAGGTATCCCCATTCTTAAAGGGAGACTATAGTCACCAGAACAACTACAGCATATTGTATTTATTCTGGTGAGTAGAGCCTTCAGGCTTTTTGCATTAAACACTGTCTTTTCAGAAAAATGCAGAGTTTACATTACAGCCTGAATGCAGACACTGAACTTTCTTCATAGAGATGCATTGATTCAATGCATCTCTATGAGGAGATGCTGATTGGCCAGGCATGTCTTTGATTTGTGCTGGCTCTGCTCATGAACTGCCTACTTGACAGTCTTACCCAATCTTAAAATGGAAGCATTGTGATTGGCTTAGACCACTACTTCTGGTGATGTTAGCAGACAGCTGGCAGATCAGGGTCAGAGGCAGCAGCTGCAGACTTGAACACAAATAAGATGTTACTATATTTAGGGAGGCAAGAGGGGCCTATAGTGTTCTTTAGTTAGATAATCTGTTAAGTGGAGCATTAGCCAGGGTCTCTGGCTGTGCACAGGTTAAATACAATTTTATGCTGTTGCTGATAGTCCATGTGTGAGGTGAATGTACTTTGTATCAATGATTACAAAAGACCCTTAACCCATTGATAAAATAAATTGTAACTGGTACACCTAATATGTTAACCAGGGGTGAGGGAGTAGGACTGGCACTGGGCCGCTCAAAAACTGGAAAAACAGGAATCCACTAAAACCTATAGGAAAAATACTATGGATGAACACTGATAGTGTGTGCAGATACCAGGAGCTGGCCTATAATTTGAGATAGGGTGAATATCTGGATATGAAAGTGAGTAGGTGTGCAATGGTACTGTGCCTTTAAAATGGAACTGATGTTTATAAAAGGTAAAAGCAAGATAAATAGATAGATATACTTAAAAAGCATAAATGGGATATATCTGGATAAGAAATCGGTATCTTATAGACATATAATACATAAAATGAATGAATAAATGAATAAGTGAAAAAAAAAAAAGAAAAAGGATAAGTTTGTGTCCGAAAGCAAGACTGTGCAGTGCAGGTGCCTCTATTACTGCTATGAAACAGAATGGCTGGCACTTGTACTAAATAGTATACTCTGTGTCTTAAAAAGATACAGATGGAAAAAGTACACAATGGGAATATAATAGCGATACAGTATGTGGAACTATAAGCTAAAAATTGTTACAATGTAACAGCAGTACTAAAAAGCAATGGTTCTGAAACTGGATGGGAATAAAAAAACTGTTTATTGGACAAAGAATAAAATATATGAAAAAATAGGTATTGTTAAAAAAATATGCATCAGGAGAAAGTCATACAGATGTTATCAGTAGTGATGTCGCAAACATAAAATTTTCGGTTCGCGAATGGTGAACGCGAACTTCCTCAAACGTTCGCGAACCGGGCGAACCGCCATTGACTTCAATTGGCAGGTGAATTTTAAAACCCACAGGGACTCTTTCTGGCCACAATAGTGATGGAAAAGTTGTTTCAAGGGGACTAACACCTGGACTGTGGCATGCCGGAGGGGGATCCATGGCAAAACTCCCATGGAAAATTACAAAGTTGATGCAGAGTCTGGTTTTATTCCTAATCACAATGGATGTGGATTGACACCTGACATATGACATATTGACACCTTGACATATGGATTGACACCTGTCCTCAGAGACCCTGATACACACTGACACAGAGCAGAATAGGGACTGTTCCCCCTACATAGGGTCACTTGGCAGATATGGATTGACACCTGTCCTCAGGGACCCTGAAACACACTGACACAGAGCAGAATAGGGACTGTTCCTCCTACATAGGGTCACTTGGCAGACATGGATTGACACCTATCCTAAGGATCCCTGATACACACTGACACAGAACAGAATAGGGACTGTTCCCCCTACATAGGGTCACTTGGCAGATATGGATTGACACCTGTCCTCAAAGCCCCTGATACACACTGACACAGAGCAGAATAGAGACTGTTACCCCTACATAGGGTCACTTGGCAGATATGGATTGACACCTGTCCTTAGGGACCCTGATACACACTGATACAGAGCAGAATAGGGACTGTTCCCCCTACACAGGGTCACTTGGCAGACATGGATTGACACCTATCCTAAGGATCCCTGATACACACTGACACAGAACAGAATAGGGACTGTTCCCCCTACATAGGGTCACTTGGCAGATATGGATTGACACCTGTCCTCAAAGCCCCTGATACACACTGACACAGAGCAGAATAGAGACTGTTACCCCTACATAGGGTCACTTGGCAGATATGGATTGACACCTGTCCTCAGGGACCCTGATACACACTGACACAGAGCAGAATAGGGACTGTTCCCCCTACATAGGGTCACTTGGCAGATATGGATTGACACCTGTCCTCAGGGACCCTGATACACACTGACACAGAGCAGAATATGGACTGTTCCTCCTACATAGGGTCACTTGGCAGACATGGATTGACACCTATCCTAAGGATCCCTGATACACACTGACACAGAACAGAATAGGGACTGTTCCCCCTACATAGGGTCACTTGGCAGATATGGATTGACACCTGTCCTCAAAGCCCCTGATACACACTGACACAGAGCAGAATAGAGACTGTTTCCCCTACATAGGGTCACTTGGCAGATATGGATTGATAACTGTCCTCAGGGACCCTGATAAACACTGACACAGAGCAGAATAGGGACTGTTCCCCCTACATAGGGTCACTTGGCAGATATGGATTGACACCTATCCTAAGGATCCCTGATACACACTGACACAGAGCAGAATAGGGACTGCCCCCCCTACATAGGGTCACTTGGCAAATATGGATTGACACCTGTCCTCAGGGACCCTGATACACACTGACACAGAGCAGAATAGGGACTGTTCCTCCTACATAGGGTCACTTGGCAGACATGGATTGACACCTATCCTAAGGATCCCTGATACACACTGACACGGAGCAGAATAGGGACTGTTCCCCCTACATAGGGTCACTTGGCAGATATGGATTGACACCTGTCCTCAGGGACCCTGATACACACTGACACAGAGCAGAATAGGGACTGTTCCTCCTACATAGGGTCACTTGGCAGATATGGATTGACACCTGTCCTCATTGACCCTGATACACACAGACACAGAGCAGAATAGGGACTGTTCCTCCTACATAGGGTCACCATTTTTAGCCCAAGGCAGCTCATCTCATCAGGCCTTTTTTAGTCGAATGTATCGCCCACTGTCAGTCCCTTTGGGATCCATCCCTTATTCATCTTAATAAAGGTGAGGTAATCTAGACTTTTTTGACCTAGGCGACTTCTCTTCTCAGTGACAATACCTCCTGCTGCACTGAAGGACACTTGAAGCGGGGCAGGCCAGAGGTTCTATCATAAATTGGGATAGCTCAGGCCACAGGTCAAGCCTGCACACCCAGTAGTCAAGGGGTTCATCGCTCCTCAGAGTGTCGATGTCTGCAGTTAAGGCGAGGTAGTCTGCTACCTGTCGGTCGAGTCGTTCTCTGAGGGTAGATCCCGAAGGGCTGTGGCGATGCGTAGGACTTAAAAAGCTCCGCATGTCCTCCATCAACAACACGTCTTTAAAGTGTCCTGTCCTTGCCGGCGTGGTCATGGGAGCAGGAGGATTACTTTCACCTCTTCCCCTGTTAGATCCCCGTTGTGCTGTGACATCACCCTTATACGCTGTGTAAAGCATACTTTTTAATTTATTTTGCAAATGCTGCATCCTTTCCGACTTGTTGTAATTTGGTAACATTTCAGCCACTTTCTGCTTATACCGGGGGGTCTAGTAGCATGGACACCCAGTACAGGTCGTTCTCCTTCAGCCTTTTATACAAGGGTCCCTCAACAGGCACGACAGCATGAAAGACCCCATTTGCACAAGGTTTGATGCCGAGCTACTCATTTCCCGTTCCTCCTCCTCAGTGATCTCAATGAAGGTATGTTCTTCCCCCCAGCCACGTACAACACCATGGGTACCAGATAGGTGACAACGAGCACCCTGGGATACATGTTGTGGTTGGTCTTCTTCCTCCTCCTCCTAAAAGCCACATTCCTCCTCTGACTCCTCTTCCTCACAATCCTCTTCCAGCGTTGCCGCAGGTCCAGCAAGCGATGCTGATAAGGCTGTTTCTGGTGGTGATGGTGACCACAACTCTTCCTCTTCCTCTTCACGCTCATCTACGGCCTGATCCAGCACTCTTCGCAGGGCACGCTCCAGGAAGAAAACAAATGGTATGATGTCGCTGATGGTGCCTTCGGTGTGACTGACTAGGTTTGTCATCTCCTCAAAAGGACGCATAAGTCTACAGAAATTGCACATGAGCGTCCAGTAATGTGGCAAAAAAATTCCCAGCTCCCCAGAGGTTGTCCTAGCACCCCGGTCATACAAATATTCATTAACGGCTTTTTCTTGTTGGAGCAGGCGGTCGAACATTAGGAGTGTTGAATTCCAACGTGTGGGGCTGTCGCAAATCAAGTGCCTCACTGGCATGTTGTTTCACCGCTGGATATCTGCAAAGTGCGCCATGGCCGTGTAGGAACGCCTGGAATGGCCACACACCTTCCTGTCCTGCTTCAGGACATCCTGTAAGCCTGTGTACTTAAGCGTTGTATAATCAGATTACACACATGTGCCATGCATGGCACATGTGTCAACTTGCCCAACTTCAATGCCGCCAACAAATTTGTTCCGTTGTCACAAACCACTTTGCCGATATCCAGTTGCTGCGGAGTCAGCCACTTTTCCACCTGTGCATTCAGGGCGAACAGGAGTGCTTGTCCGGTGTGACTCTCTGCTTTCAAGCAAGTCAAACCCAAGACGGCGTGACACTGCCGTATCCGGGATGTGGAATAGTACCTGGGGAGCTGGGGGGGGGTGCCATTGATGTGGAGCAAGACGCAGCAGGAGAAGAGGACTCAGCCTCAGGTTATGGAAGAGGATGGAGTAGGAGGAGTAGAGGAGGTGGAAGCAGGCCTGCCTGTAAGTCGTGGCGGTGTCACCAACTCCTCTGCAGAGCCACGCATTCCATGCTTGGCAGCAATCAGCAGGTTTACCCAATGCACAGTGTAGGTGATATACCTGCCCTGACCTTGCTTTGCAGACCAGGTATCAGTGGTCAGATGGACCCTTTCCCCAACACTGTGTGCCAGACATGCCATTACTTCCTTTTGCACAATCGAGTGGGTGCTGTCCTTACAGCAGAGATCAGATGAGTCCTTCAGGACTGTAGTGGACACTGAATACACTAGCCTAGCTAAACATTTCCCTATCAAATGAGCAGCAGCTACACTTTCCCTCCTCTATCTAAGAATGCAGCTTCAGAATGAATCTAAAATGGATGCTGTACAGGAGGTGGGAGGGTCTGGAAGGGAGGGTCTGCTGCTGATTGGCTGGAATGTGTCTGCTGACTGTGAGGCACAGGGTTAAAGTTTAGTCAATGATGACGAATAGGGGGCGGATCGAACCGCGCATGTGTTCGCCCGCCGTGGCGAACGCGAACGCGCTATGTTCGCCAGGAACTATTCGCCAGCGAACAGTTCGGTGCATCACTAGTTACCAGTCAATATTGAACTCAGAATTATTCAGAGACCTTCGGATTGTTCTCGGATGCATGTAGATTAAATTTCTTGCCGCTTGTGATAATACCGCCAGTGAGGACAGCATGTTCATACAGCATGCGTCGCTGCGGGAGCCTCACTCTGGAGGAGCGTGTGCTGTAGGCGGCTCCGATTCAGCAAAGAAAAAACCGACAGGTCCTGTAGTAGTACTGACTTCAAATGATGTACGGATGCTGGGTCTGTATCCTGATGAGTGTCCAATAGTCTTACGCATTTCGTAGGTGAACCCCTACTTCTTCAGAGACGGATGAGGAAGTAGGGGTTCACCTACGAAACGCGTTCCAGTTTAAGTACCACAGAGAATTTTAAGTGTAAAATGCAAAGGCACTACTTTATTATTATATATATTTGCTGTAAACTGTATACACTGCATGATGTTTTTTTTTTTTTTTTGAGCAATACTCTGAATACTTTTGATTGTTAAGGTAAAGTTTTTTTCATTCCCCCCCCCCCCCCCCCATTTATTTCACAGTTTCTGTCAGGGATATTGCTCTTTTCCTTTTCTACATTTTACACAACATAGTTAGTGTAATTCATGCTGTGTAGTAAAGTCCTTTACAGTGTTACTTAAAGGAAAACTCCACTGCTCAAATGCATACGTATTAAAGATAAATCACTATTAAGCAGATATACCACCAATGAAAACATGCAGTTATTTCATTAGACATTTTCCATTTGGGAGATATCTAAAACCAGCTGGTAAAAGCTGCAGATTTCTTGTCTGAAGCAATAGCAAGTCCTCCCCATCTTCCCTAGCCCAGATTGTTTGTGGCTGTCCAATCACAGGCTTCCCAATGCAGTTCACTGATAATTCTTTGTAAGGCAGGTACTCTGGGCAATTATCGTCCTCTTGAGTTTAGTTCCACTGTGCTTAACTACCAGGAAGCTACAGGGTTGTTTGTCTGATTGACAGTCAGAGGATTTTAGCAAGCTTAATTTATAAAAGTATAATTTTCTATTGAAGTCTGAACTTTTTGTAAAATAAAAAAAGACACTCTACGCATATAAAGCACTTCAGCAAGCTAACTAACTTTAGGTGTTTTGCATGGTCCTTAAAGAACTGGAAACATCGAAGTACTTAGGATGCCAGTCTATATTACTAATGATTAAATATTGAGCGTTGTGTAATATTTTATATATTCATACTCACATAGGTTTTCTATACCCTCCTGGAGTTTTTGTGCAGGTCCCATCAGACCAATTAACTGAAGCACTTTGATTGTTACATCTAGAACCTCCTCTCCATAAGTATCAACAAGGCGATTCTTTGTGGATATGCAGTCTGCCTTTTCAAGAATTCCACGTGGGATTGAAGTTATTTCCCTATATACAAAATCTGACAATTTATCCTTAAATCGTTTGAAATCATACTTTCCCAGATCTTCCAAACAATACACGAGAAGGTCACCAGCTGTCCATGATCTTCCACCATCTAAATCATGGTTGATACCTAAAGAGGAGAGGATGGATAGGCAATTCACTTTAGGTACACTTGTTTATATAGCACCAACAAATTCCGCAGCTCTATAGGTAAAGCAAGATAGACAATTCTAATAAAACAGGAGCAGTAGATGAAGTGGGCAAACAAGCTTAAACTATTATCAATGTTTAATTGCTATATATATATATATATATATATATATATATATATATATATATATATAAAATAAAACAAAAAAGTTATGGTGGGGAAAAGATGTGATTGAAAACCCCTTCCACCTGAAGTCTGTGGATAGTCAATACTATGTTAAACAAAGATCTGCACACCAGTCAAGCCATAAGAATTGTTTTTCCCACAGAAATCACAAATGTGCAGTGATATTAATACAGCAAAGGATTCTGGGTAGGCATTTGCAAATAAGTTCAACAACGAATCACATTTTTGCCTCATTCCATTTTAAACATGGATTCCTTTGAGTCTGTGTTTGCCTTATACAACAGCTTTGAAACACAATTTAGAAAAATATGCAAATCCAGTGAACCACTAATGGACAGCTGTTTCATTGTTAATGCAAATCATCAGCATGAGGTTGGTTACTGGTGATATAGATTCTTTTAAGCAAACAAATAAGTTTGAATGACTATCTGATCCTGTCCAAATTAGAGATGATTAAATTGCGTATACGCAGAAGTAAATTCACACTGACACATGGAGTTCAGGTTAAAAGAACTTCGAGAAAATGTAATGGCATCTGAATAAAAAGCGGGTGTGCAGACCCTTTTAAAGGCATTATTACATCACTAGCATTGTCAGAGATAACAACAAATAAACATTATTAATTGGTCTATGTGTTAAGTGGTAAGTTAAATGCCCTCCCATCTATATTATTAATTGATCTAGGTGTTAAGTGGCTAGTTGGGCATCCTCCCATCATGGGATGTCGTCATCTTTGACACGGGAGTGGACATAAGATACAAGCGCCATTGTTGTTTAGCACGACGCTCGCTCGATGGGAGGGGGGATCTGGCAGCCAGCCATTTTGAGTACTTGGCACCATTTAGCTTCAAGGTTAGTTTCTCAAGCTTTAGTGAATAGACATTTTATTAGTACAGTTCTCATGATCAAACAATGCATACAATGTTTCATACTACAGGAACTTGACTGTTCCGGTGCTGCTCATAACCTTCTAGAAAAGCATTTCCTTCTAATATTCTAAATACTGTTAGGAAAAAGAATAATAGTCAATCAATAATAGGTAATTTAATAATTCTACAACAGTGGCTTGCTACTGAGGCTTGGCAGTACTTGCAAAGCAAAAACCAAAAAAGTTAGGGTGGGGAAAAATTGTGATTGAAAACCCTTTCCATTTGACGTCTGTGGATAGTCAACACAATGCTAAACAAAAATCTGTAAACCATGTAAACCAGTCAAGCCATAAGACTTGCTTTTCCCACAGAAATCACAAATGTGCAGCGATGTTACTACCGCAAAGGATTCTGGGTGGAAATATGCCAAGTACTGCCAAGCCTCAATAGCAAGCCAGCAATGAACTCTAAATTCTTACCTGGCAGAGTAGGTCCCTCTCTCCCTATTTAGCGAGGTATTTCCCTGTTTGGTCACTGTGGCGGGGTGGGGTATGGAAGGTAAAGGGGAAAATGGGCCTTCTTAGTTAATAGGAGTGTGACGAAGTGCCCTTCGCCACTTTGTCCTGGAGAGGCCTGCTTGCCTGCCTCCTCCCCTGTGACTATGGCCCTGGACTGTATTGGCCTGGAAAACGTACATTTGGGCATAATGGATTTGTGTATACTGCTCCTGGCCCTTTTAATACTTGGGAGCAGTGTTTCAACGTTTTAACTGGCACTTCGAATACAGTCGAAGTGCCGAAGCCGTCGAAGTACCAAAGCCGTCAAACTATCAAAGCCGTCGAAGTGGCCGCCATTACAGCCGAACACGTGGCGGCGGCCATCTTAAGGCAACCGAACACAGTCAGCGGTGACCTGTACTTTCCCTTATCCTTCGACACCACAGCTGGAGACTAAGTCCCGTTCGAACGTTCGAACACCCGTTCGAATGGGACTTTATCATCTTTTCAGGGGAAATAGATCGCCACTCGACTAGCGATCACCGCGGAAGTTTTAACCGCATTTGACTTCGACACTTCGACAAAAGTCGAAGTGCGTTCGAATATTCGAACACCGATTTCGGATGGAACTTTACCGTTTTTCAGGACAGAAATAGACCGACCACACAGCCTGAATCTGTGGAACTGTTTTTGGGCATGCAAACAGGCGTGCGGTCGGTCCAAAGAGACTTTTTAATATCTCTGGAACCACTGGACGGATTCTCACGAATTTTGAATATGTCGTTCCACAATTTATGTTGTGCATAAAAATGTAAGTTTTATTAATGTACCATGTGAAATGGGAAAGTTATGACAGTGCATAAAAATGTATAAAAATGTGTAAGTTTTAAGTTGGAGATAATTGAGTAGATATAGTAGGAAACTCAATTATCTCCCAAGCAGAGGGGAGGGAACCTGTGGGCTGTACTATTCTGTTATTGGTTATTTTATGCCTCCCCCTGGGTGTGTCCTGTGTGTACTTTTTGTAATAAAAAGCAGGCTTGGTGTTCCAGCACTTCAGACCTCTTCTGACCCTCAATACATAGCCTTGTCTCGTTATTGGAGGGAACTGCTATATCACACTGGGGATTGCTATGCTCTGCATATTCCCCTGAGCTTTCAATCACTTAGCTCTTTTAAGAGCTTGTTCCTGTTACACTCTCCTGGAGGAGAGGTCTTCCCCACACGGTCCTGGAGGACAGAAGCCGATCCAGAGTGGAAGGAAGACGGCGCGGCTCCAGTTAAGCTACGGCGGTTGTGGAGCCTGCGGTGGTTGTGGTGTCGTCTGCAGTGCTTGGAGTCCTCTGAGAGCGCTAGGAGCATCCATCAACGGAGGGTACTCGGTCGGAGTACACGGAGCTCCGTTACAAGAAGTAAGGGCAGTTATTTGGCTGGTTCAAATGGTACACTGTTCATACACGTTTTGGTAGGTTTCAAGCGCGTCAGTGGCTCCAAGCCACGGTGGTGTAGGGGTACCTGGGTATACCCCTACCAGGAGTAAACAAAGGAAATGTTGGCACTTTACATGTTCATATTTATGTGGTTGTTATAAATTGTAAAGAAATGTTTATGTCATGGATCATTGCCTTTGATTTAACATGTGGGAGATGTTATAATATTGGGGGTTGGGGCAGACAATGACCTTGGTATATTTTGTATATGATAAGTTATTAACTTTATTATTATTAAAGCTGTGAACATTTTGACCCATACATAAGAGTATGTTTTATTGGGTGGGTTTGGGTTTAAGCTCTAATATCCCTCCCCTGCCTACATGTCATGTCTCATGCAAAGCTAAAGATTTTGAATGAGGCAGTTGTTTCAAAGTGATGCATGTCCCTTTAAGCAAAAAATTTGATGGAGACCAGTGACATGCAAATAGCACAGATGGAAGTAAGTGAAAATAATCAGAATGTGGGCAAAACAGAAAAATTATGAATAAGAAGTGTGCAGACACAGGTCTTGATTGAGATTAATTTTGATAACATGTATAAGCAGTTAATTAGCTCTTGATAAGCCTTTTATTAGTTGACATTAATTTAATTCCCAACATTAAAGGCTTATTGGGAGATGATAAATATTGCTGCATATATTATAAATTTTCAAAAATGTATAATATACTTGGAAATGAATGATCAGAACCAGTGCCATTTTTTGAGGCCTTGAACATATAACATAGCTGTTGAAAAATGTTTGTTTTCTGTGTTTTTTTTTTGCAAAACAAAGTCTGTGGTACAATATTAGTACAATATTGTTCCCAAGGAGGAGGAAGTCTGGAAACATATATTGATGATCTTTGGTGCAAACCAGACCTGAGACTGGCAATACTTGGTAAAGTAGCAGTTTTATTGAAAAATCAAAACATACAGTTGCAAGAAAAAGTATGTGAACCCGTTGGAATTATATGGATTTCTGCACAAATTGGTCATAAAATGTGATCTGATCATCATCTAAGTCACAACAATAGACAATCACAGTCTACTTAAACTAATAACACACAAAGAATGAAATGTTGCCATGTTTTTATTGAACACACCATGTAAACATTCACAGTGCAGGTGGAAAAAGTATGTGAACCCTTGGATATAATAACTGGTTGAACCTCCTTTGGCAGCAATAACTTCAACCAAACGTTTCCTGTAGTTGCAGATCAGAAGTGCACAATGGTCAGGAGTAATTCTTGACAATTACTCTTTACAGAACTGTTTCCGTTCAGCAATATTCTTGGGATGTCTGGTGTGAATCGCTTTCTTGAGGTCATGCCACAGCATCTCAATCCGGTTGAGGTCAGGACTCTGACTGGGCAACTTCAGAAGGCATATTTTCTTCTGTTTAAGCCATTCTGTTGTTGCTTTACTTCTATGCTTTGGGTCATTGTCCTGTTGCAACACCCATCTTCTGTTGAGCTTCAGCTGGTAGACAGATGGCCTTAAGTTCTCCCTTCAAAATGTCTTGATAAACTTGGGAATTCATTTTTCCTTCAATGATAGCAATCCGTCCAGGCCCTGATGCTGCAAAGCAGCCCCAAACCATGATGCCCCCACCACCATACTTCACAGTTGGGCTGAGGTTTTGATTTTGGTGTGTTGTGCCTCTTTTTCGCCACACATAGTGTTGTGTGTTTCTTCCAAACAACTCAACTTTGGTTTCATCTGTCCACAGAATATTTTGCCAGTACTGCTGTGGAACATCCAGGTGCTCTTGTGCAAACTGTAAAGTTGCAGCAATGTTTTGTTTGGACAGCAGTGGCTTCCTCTGTGGTATCCTCCCATGAAATCCATTCTTGTTTAGTGTTTTACGTATTGTAGATTCGCTAACAGGGATGTTAGCATTTGCCAGTGACTTTTGTAAGTCTTTAGCTGACTCTCTAGGATTCTTCTTCACCTCATTGAGCAGTCTGCGCTGTGCTCTTGCAGTCATCTTTACAGGACGGCCACTCCTAGGGAGAGTAGCAGCAGTGCTGAACTTTCTCCATTTATAGACAATTTGTCTTACCGATGAACAGCAAGGCTTTTGGGGATACTTTTATAACCCTTTCCAGCTTTATGCAAGTCAACAATTCTTAATCGTAGGTCTTCTGAGAGCTCTTTTGTGCGAGGTATCATTCACATCAGGCAATGCTTCTTGTAAAAAGCAAACCCAGAACTGGTGTGTGTTTTTATAGGGCAGGGCAGCTGTGACCAACACCTCCGATCTCATCTCATTGATTGGACTCCAGTTGGCTGACATCTCACTCCAATTAGCTCTTGGAGATGTCATTAGTCTAGGGGTTCACATACTTTTTTCACCTGCACTGTGAATGTTTACATGGTGTGTTCAATAAAAACATGGCAACATTTCATTCTTTGTGTGTTATTAGTTTAAGCAGACTGTGATTGTCTATTGTTGTGACTTAGATGATGATCAGATCACATTTTATGACCAATTTGTGCAGAAATCTATATCATTCCAAAGGGTTTACATACTTTTTCTTGCAACTTTAAACAGCAACGTTTCAACCTGCAATGAGGTCTTTGTCTAGTTTAGTACAAGGGAGGTTTTAAACCTCCCCATGCCCCCACTTTATATGCCATGAGTGGGAGCATATCTACTAAAGAGTAAGCCAGTGGACACTCTTTATAATAAAAGACTAGCAATAATATACATAATAATAATAATAATAATAATAATAATAATATTAATAGCATACATAATAACATACAAGAGTGAACTGGCACAGGTCCCCATCAGGTTGAGGCTTCATATTAAAGAACTGAGTGGATAGATCTATAATTTCTAGACTGTGTCTGGGCTTCATGGATGTTCTCTGTGTTTTTTTTTTTATTTATTGTTCTATTTTATATCTATAACAAGATGAGTTCCTTATTTCTTACAAGAGTTTGTCTTGTATTAGTCTAGCCTTGTTCCTTCTCTAGGTTTGGCTATCATGACCTTAATTCCTATCTGGCTTTTAATGCCAGGGGGTTGGTGACCTAGCAGCCTCTAGGGTAAATGAACTTGTCTGAACAGATTTTATGACAATTTCCTATTGATTACTTGTTTGGCTTTTTAATAGTATTCTAAGGTTTATGCAGCTCAATATTATATTTAAAAAAAAAAAATTATTAGCTGTTTTTTAACTCTGTCCCTCCCTCTATATTTACTGCTTGGGCATTTCACCATGAGTAATATTGATCAGGAATAAGGAAAATTGTTTAATACTTGCCGTAATTTTCTTTTCCTGATCATTATTCATGACGTTTCCACCCATATACTCTAAGTTGTGAAGCCAGTTACAAAGACTGCCTGGGAAGGGGAAGGCTATATTTATACCAGTTTCAGAGCTCTATTTCATGTCCTTTCTGCTGTGAGGGGAGGAGCTAACCCATGAGTAAATGCTGCCATGAATAATAATCAGGAAAAGAAAATTACGGTAAGTATGAAAACATTTTCCTTATTTACTGGGTTTTACTGATAAAATGAAATTTTATCAGTAAAGTTAGTAACCTATACTAACACCTGTATAAAGGAATTTGTCAGCTAGTACATAGTCTGTCTGAACTAAACTCGTTTTCTTTTTGAGGGCAATAGATGGTCTGATATACTATAATTAAAAAAATGATTATTTTGAAACATATATTCACCTTGTGAGAAAAAAGCAGCCATCAGAGTTCCTAAAACGTCCCTTCTACATAAAAACAGAAACAATTGGTCAGTAACAAGATAATACAATCTAGATAAATTTAGACATAATTTGTTTTTGTTAATGGTAAACACATGACAAAGAAAGCAAAGCAACAACTTATTTTTTAGTATTAATATAAAATATAAAACCTTTACTGTAGGGCAATTATTTGACAAATATACAATTGCAATATATAAGCTATTTAACCCCTTAATGACCAGACTGCTTTTCAATTTTCTTACCATTTGGGACCAGGGCTTCCTACATTTCTGTGTTGTTTGTGTTTAGCTGTAATTTTCCTCTTACTCATTTACTGTACCCACACATGTTATATACAGTTTTTCTCGCCATAGAATGGTCTTTCTAAAGATACCATTATTTTCATCATGTCATATAATTTACAATGAAAAAAAATGATGAAAACAATTTAAAAAACACACTTTTTCTAACTTTGACCCCCCAAATCTGTTACTCATCTACAACTGGCAAAAATCACCTGTCCTGAGTTTAGAAATGCCCATTGCTTCAATATCAAATGACAAACATAAATAAGTAAATAAATAAACATATGGGCTCAAAAGGCAACATAGACCCATCAGAACCAATCTGGCAAACTGAAATGGGCAATCCCTTTATTGACCCTGTCTCTTTCCAAGACACTCTAAAACCAGTACATGGGGTGGGGTACTGTTTTACTCGGGAGACGTCACGGAAAACAAATGAGTGTTTCAAAACTATAAAACATATCACAGCGATGATATTGTAAGAGAAAGTGAAGTTTTTTTTTTGCATTTTTCACACTCAAATGGCACTTTCGCTGACAATATCATTGTTGTGATACATAGTTTCAAAGTTACATAGCTGAAAAGAGACTTGCGTCCATAAAGTTCAGCCTTCCTCACATATGCTTTTGCTGTTGATCCAAAAGAAGGCAAAAAACCTAGTCTGAAGCGCTTCCAATTTTGCAACAAACTAGGAAAAAATTCCTTCTTGACCCCAAAATAGCAGACAGATGTCTCCTTGAATCAAGCAGCTATTACCCCACTAATTAGAAATTATATCTCTGTATGTTATGTTTTTGCAAGTATTTATCCAATTGCAGTTTAAACATCTGTATAGACCATGGGTCGTCAACCTGGTCCCTACCGCCCACTAGTGGGCGTTTCAGGATTCCAGGTGGGCGGTAGGGATTTTCAAATTGTTTTTACAGATTGGGTGATTGATTGATTGGGCAGGCGGGCGGGCGCGAGCCGGCGGTACCCCTGTGACTGGGTACCGCCATCACCACTTGCGGCTCCGGCGGCAAACCGCCGGGGCCGCATATGGAGGGGTCCATCGGGTGGCCCATGCTGTCAGGGCCACCCGATGGATGTGGATTGTGAGGGAGCCTGGTCAGCGCTGGGCGCTTTAACAGCGCGACAGGGCCCCCTGTGATGACATCATCTCTGCTGGGAAGAAGTGATTCCCCCGGTCACTCCTCCCAGCATACTGAGAGCCGCGCGGGAGGAAGGAGGACTCCCATCCACCTGAGCCACCACTGGACCCCAGGGAAAGTCACCATCCTGCACTTTAAAGGTAGGAAACAGGAGGGTGACTTAAATATAATGTGTGTTTGTTTGTGTATGTGTCTTTGTATGTATGTCTTGTGTGTGTCTGTATGTATGTCTTGTGTGTGTCTGTATGTGTGTCTTATGTATGTGTCTTGTGTGTGTATGTCTGTATACATGTGTGTCTTGTCTTTGTATGTATGTCTTGTGTGTGTCTGTATGTATGTCTTGTGTGTGTCTGTATGTGTGTCTTATGTATGTGTCTTGTGTGTGTATGTCTGTATACATGTGTGTATTGTCTTTGTATGTATGTCTTGTGTGTGTCTGTATGTGTGTCTTATGTATGTGTCTTGTGTGTGTGTATGTCTGTATATATGTGTGTCTTGTGTTTGTATGTATGGCTTGTTTGTGTCTGTATGTGTGTCTTATGTATGTGTATGTCTGTATATATGTGTGTCTTGTCTTTGTATGTATGTCGTGTGTGTGTGTCTTGGTATGCATGTCTTGTGTGTGTCTTTGTATGTATGTCTTGTGTGTGTGTGTGTGTCTTTGTATGTATGTATTGTGTGTGTGTGTGTGTGTGTATTTGTATGTATGTCTTGTGTGTGTGTGTTTGTATGTATGTATTGTGTGTGTGTGTGTGTCTTTGTATGTATGTATTGTGTGTGTGTGTATTTGTATGTATGTCTTGTGTGTGTCTGTATGTATGTCTTTGTATGTGTCGTGTGTGTATGTCTGTATATATGTGTATGTATGTGTGTCTGTTTCTTGTGTCTGTCTGTATGTGTGTATGTGTCTTTGTATGTATGTCTTGTGTGTGTGTGTGTGTCTGTCTGTATGTATGTATGTGTGTCTTGTGTGTCTGTATGTATGTATGTGTGCCAGTCTGTTATAGTGGGATACTGTCAGGATCGGGACAGGGATCCAACACGCAGAGTACAAAGAGTGGAAAGGTACGTATACCGGGCCTTAGAATGGCCGGACTAACGTACCGAGAGTAAAGAATAGTCAGAGACAAGCCGAGGTCGAGGGAACGAGAAGACAGATAAGCGAGAGACAAGCCGGGTCAAGGGATAACAGAGAAACAGGGTAGTACAACGAGCCGAATCAAAACCAAAAGAGCAAACTAGAATACCAGAGCACTGAGTGACTAGACAAGCTAGAACCACGACAGGGCAATGAGCTGAAGTAAGGAGTAAGCTTAAATACCCTGGCTCTGGATGGAAATCACGCCTCTGACAAGTACCGATTGGATATCGGACACTTGAGTGACAGATTGCTCGTGCTATCGTCATGACGTCACGTATTGAGCGTCCTGCTAGAAAAGGACGTGGATTCCTCGCGGCCGGTGTTTAAGTGACTGGATGAACCGCGAGGAACGGAGGAAACAGCTCGCCTGGACGGATACACCACCAAGTCTCTACCTCCCTTAGAGGTAGAGGCCTCAGGTACCCTGACAGTACCCCCCCTCTCAGATACGCCCACCGGGCGGAATGAACCGGGGCGAGATGGGAAGCGGAGGTGAAATGCTCTGCGAAGGCGAGAAGCATGGACGTCCTCCTGAGGTACCCAACTCCTCTCCTCAGGACCATATCCCCTCCAGTTGACCAGATATTGCAATTTTCCCCTTGAAATTCTGGAGTCAATGATGGAGCTGACCTCGTACTCCTCCCGACCCTCCACCTGAACAGGACGAGGCAAGGGGACCTTAGAGGAGAATTTGTTACAAATGAGGGGTTTCAACATGGAGACATGAAAAGAGTTAGGAATGCGTAAGGCAGGTGGCAGAGCAAGGCGATACGCAACCGGATTGATACGAGTGAGAACCCTGTAAGGACCTATGTAGCGAGGAGCAAATTTCATGGACGGAACTTTTAGGCGAATATTCTTAGTACTCAACCATACCCTATCCCCAGGAACAAAAACAGGAGCCGCTCTTCTATGTTTGTCAGCGTGTTTCTTGAACAGCGAGGAACTATGTAATAGAATTTGTCGAGTCTGATCCCATAATTTCTTCAGGTTGGCGACATGATCATCAACCGACGGTATCCCCTGAGAAGAGGAAACCGAAGGAAAAATCGAAGGATGAAAGCCATAGTTCATGAAGAAAGGGCTAGAGCGAGTTGAATCGCAAACAAGGTTATTGTGTGCGAACTCCGCCCAAGGAATCAGACCGACCCAATCGTCCTGGTGTTCGGAAACAAAGCAACGCAGATACTGTTCGATCTTTTGATTAGTACGTTCAGCAGCTCCGTTAGACTGAGGGTGATAGGCAGAGGAAAAGTTCAATTTGATGCCTATTTGAGAACAAAAGGATCTCCAGAAACGTGAGACAAATTGAGAACCTCTATCAGAAACAATCTCTGAAGGAATCCCATGTAGGCGAAAAACTTCTCTCGCAAAAATCTCCGCCAATTCAGGAGAAGTCGGAAGTTTAGGTAATGGCACGAAATGGGCCATCTTAGTAAATCTATCCACCACCGTGAGAATAACAGTCTGTCTTTTGGAAGCAGGCAAATCAACGATAAAGTCTATGGACAAACAGGACCAAGGTTTCTCAGGAATGTCCAAGGGGTGTAATAGGCCACATGGGGATGCATGAGGTAGTTTAGTCTTGGCACAAGTCTCACAAGCTGCGACGAACTCCTCAATATCCTTTCGAAGTGAAGGCCACCAGAAATCCTTGGATATCAGAGAGTATGTCTTGCGAATACCAGGATGACCAGCTATTTTACTTTCATGAAAACATTGTAAGAGCTCCAGTTGAAGTTCAGGAGGAACAAAGTTTCTTCCCTCAGGAGTGTTTCCGGGAGCTAGATGTTGTGACTTCAAGATCTGGTCAAGTAGCGGAGAATGAATTTTGAGACTGGTATTAGCAATAATATTGCATTTGGGTACAATGGAAGACAAAAGTGGTTCAACTGAAGCAGAGGGTTCATATTGGCGAGATAGCGCATCGGCTTTAGAATTCTTTGACCCAGGTCTGTAAGTCAGAACGTAATTGAAATGGGTAAGAAACAACGACCAACGAGCCTGCCTGGAGGACAGACGCTTGGCCTCTCCGATATAGGACAAGTTCTTGTGGTCTGTCAGGATGGTAACAGGGTGTAATGTACCTTCCAATAAATGTCTCCATTCTTTCAAAGCCTTGATAACCGCTAGTAATTCTCTGTCACCAATGTCATACCTGCTTTCAGTACCGGTCAATTTTTTAGAGAAAAATCCACATGGATGTAATGGTTTATCAACACCCAACCTTTGAGATAGAACAGCACCTAAACCAGTCTCTGATGCGTCTACCTCGAGCAAAAAAGGCAGAGAAGTGTCAGGGTGAACTAAAATGGGAGCGGAAGCGAAAAGCTCCTTGAGAGTCTTAAACGCAAGGAGAGCTTCAGTAGTCCAATTCTTAGTGTCAGCCCCCTGTTTGGTCATGTTAGTGATAGGTGCAATAATGGAAGAATAGCCCTTAATAAAGCGCCTATAATAATTGGAAAAAACAATAAATCTCTGTATGGCTTTAAGACCTGTGGGTAAAGGCCACTCTAGAATGGATTGGAGCTTATCCGGATCCATCTTAAATCCCTCCCCAGAGATCACATAGCCGAGAAAGGTTACCTGGGTTTGATCAAAGCTACATTTCTCCAACTTGCAGTACAAGCCATGCTGGAGAAGCTTGTGCAAAACCCTCCTGACTTGCTTGTGATGAATCTCAATGTCACTAGAATGAATGAGTATATCATCTAGGTATACAATGACGCACTCTTGCTGAAATTCCCTAAGAACCTCATTAATCAGATCTTGGAATACCGCTGGCGCATTGCATAACCCAAAAGGCATGACAGTATATTCATAGTGGCCATATCGAGTATTGAATGCCGTCATCCACTCATGTCCCTGCTGGATTCTCACCAAGTTATATGCCCCTCTGAGGTCTAACTTGGTGAAAATTGTAGAGCCCTTCAAACGATCGAAGAGTTCGGTGATCAAGGGAATCGGGTAGGCATTTTTAATGGTTATCTTATTCAAGCCTCGATAATCAATACAAGGTCTCAAAGAACCATCTTTCTTTTTAACAAAAAAAAATCCAGCCCCGGCAGGGGAGGAGGACCTCCTGATGAATCCCTTGTCTAAGTTCTCGTGAATATATTCCTCTAGGACTGAGTTCTCCTTTATAGATAATGGGTATACATGACCTCTGGGAGGCATGGTACCAGGGAGTAGGTTAATTTTGCAATCAAAGGGCCTGTGTGGGGGTAAGGTATCGGCTTTCTTTTTGTCAAATACTGCCTTTAAATCTAGATACTGAGGCGGAATTTGTGTCTCTGTAGGATTGTCAGAGGTATTCGATGTATTAGTTAATCCAAGAGGTAAGACCTTCCGCAAGCATTTTTCTTGACAATTCTCTCCCCACGAAACTATCTCCCCTGATTCCCAATTAATAATAGGGTTGTGTCTCCTCAGCCAGGAGTACCCCAGGACTATGGGAATAGATGGAGAAGAAATGAGCATTAAGGATATATCCTCTTTATGCAGGATGCCCACAGTCAAGTTAATCGGTATGGTCTCATGGAAAATAACAGGCTCAAGTAACGGTCTACCATCGATGGCCTCGACAGCCAGAGGTGTCTCTTTTAACTGGGATGGAATAGCATGCTTGGCAGCAAAACCCTGATCTATAAAGCTCTCAGCAGCTCCAGAATCGATTAGTGCCATAGTCTTAACTACTCCCTTCTCCCACTTTAAAGAAACGGGTAACACAAGCCTGAGCTCCTTGTAGTTGTGAATAGAGGACAAAGTAGAAACACCCAAGGCCTGTCCTCTAGAGGAACTTAGGTGCGAGCGTTTCCCGAACGATTGGGACAATTTAGGCGTAAATGACCCCTGACTCCACAATACATACATAAACCCTCCCTTCTCCTGTACTGTGTCTCCCTTTCAGTGAGATGAGTACTGCCTATCTGCATAGGTTCAGGAATACGTAAGTCTTCGAACTCAGAGATTTGAAAGGTAGGCGCTAGTTTAAAGGAGGGTCTACGGGTCCTATCTCGAGTGTTCTGCCTCTCTCTTAAGCGTTCATCAATACGAGATATAAAAGAAATTAAATCCTCCAAATTTTCAGGGAGTTCTCTAGTAGCGACCTCGTCAAGAATTACATCTGATAACCCATTCAAAAACACATCTATATAAGCCTGTTCGTTCCACTTAACTTCTGCCGCCAGGGATCTGAACTCTAGTGCATAATCCACAAGTGTTCGATTGTCCTGTTTAAGGCGCAACATTAATCTAGCTGCATTGACCTTTCTGCCAGGAGGGTCAAAAGTTCTTCTAAACGCAGCTACAAAGGCATTATAATTATAGACTAGTGGGTTATCATTCTCCCATAAAGGATTGGCCCATCTCAAAGCTTTTTCAATGAGCAGAGTAATAATAAATCCAACCTTTGCTCTATCTGTAGGATAAGAGCGGGGTTGTAATTCGAAATGGATGCTAATCTGGTTTAGAAAGCCACGACACCTCTCCGGTGACCCGCCATAACGTACTGGTGGGGTAATACGGGAAGAAGCACCTACAGTGGCTACCTCTAGACCTGAGACTGCAGGAGAGATAGAAGGAGTACGTGTCTCCTCAGGTGGATTACTAGCACGAGACAAAAGTGCCTGTAGTGCCAAAGCCATCTGATCCATCCTATGTTCCATGGCGTCAAACCTGGGATCCGAAGAACCAAGCTGACTGTTTGTACCTGCAGGATCCATTGGCCCTGTCGTAATGTCAGGATCGGGACAGGGATCCAACACGCAGAGTACAAAGAGTGGAAAGGTACGTATACCGGGCCTTAGAATGGCCGGACTAACGTACCGAGAGTAAAGAATAGTCAGAGACAAGCCGAGGTCGAGGGAACGAGAAGACAGATAAGCGAGAGACAAGCCGGGTCAAGGGATAACAGAGAAACAGGGTAGTACAACGAGCCGAATCAAAACCAAAAGAGCAAACTAGAATACCAGAGCACTGAGTGACTAGACAAGCTAGAACCACGACAGGGCAATGAGCTGAAGTAAGGAGTAAGCTTAAATACCCTGGCTCTGGATGGAAATCACGCCTCTGACAAGTACCGATTGGATATCGGACACTTGAGTGACAGATTGCTCGTGCTATCGTCATGACGTCACGTATTGAGCGTCCTGCTAGAAAAGGACGTGGATTCCTCGCGGCCGGTGTTTAAGTGACTGGATGAACCGCGAGGAACGGAGGAAACAGCTCGCCTGGACGGATACACCACCAAGTCTCTACCTCCCTTAGAGGTAGAGGCCTCAGGTACCCTGACAGATACCTAGCTCAGCCTTCCTACTGGGCATTGCTATAAGGAAGGTTAAAAAAAGGTGGGGAGGGGAATTGAGGAGGGAGAAGAGGGGAGCAGATGCACAGATGAGAAATCATATTATGCGCAAACAGAGCAGTCGTCTGAATATCACCGAAAGAGGAGACCTTCGTTTGTTCCTTAAGAAAATCGAACCAGATATCAAATATTTAGCCTTGCAGCATCAACCTCAAGGATCTCATTAATCACTAGTAAAGGTAATTTCAATTGACTTTATTGTTTTCTCATTAAACTTTATAAAGTTAAAAACATTATAAACATTATAAACATGCATTAATTGGAAATAAAAAATATCCCGCACTTGCGCGAAAACTGGTGGGCAGTAAGGAAATTTTTTCAACCAAAAAGATGCATTAGTGGGCGGTAGTTAGAAAAAGGTTGACTACCACTGGTATAGACTCTGACAAAACCACCTCTTCAGGCAGAGAATTCAATATCCTTATTGCTCTTACTGTAAAAACAAACTTTTCTTTGCCTTAGATGAAATCTCCTTTCTTCCAGCCTAAATGTGTGACCTTGTGTCCTATGTATAGCCCTGTTTATGAATAGATTTCCAGATAATGGTTTTTACTGGCCCCGAATATATTTGTATAATGTTATCATATCCCCTCTCAGGCGTCGTTTTTCCAAACTAAACAGATTATTTTTTTTTTACTTTTCTTCGTAACTAAAATGCTCCATTCCTTTTTATCAATTTAGCTCGTCTCTGCACTTTTTCTAGTGCCATGATATCTTTCTTTAGAACAGGTGCCCAAAATTGCACAGCATATTCAAGGTGTGGTCTTACCAGCAATTTATAAAGAGGCAAAATTACATTTTCAGCCTGAGAATTTATGACCCTACTTATACATGACAAAACCTTAGTAGCGTTAGCAACTGCAGATCGACATTGCATATTGCTGTTTGATTTGTTGTCTATAACAATTTCCAAATCCTTCTCGTGTGTGGTTATCCCTAATTCACTACCATTTAGGGTGTAAATTGCTTGTGCATTCTTAACCCTGAAGTGCATAACTTTGCATTTCTCTACGTTAAATTTCATCTGCCATTTTAGTGCCCAGTCCCCAATCTATCCAAATCCCTCTGCAGCAAAGCAATATCCTGCTCACATTTTATTACTTTACAAAGGTTTGTGTAATCTGCAAACACTGATACATGGTTTCCAATGCCTATTTCAAGATCATTTATAAATATGTTAAATAAAAGCGGTCCCAAAACAGAACCCTGAGGGACACCACTTACCACTTTTGTCCAACCTGAAAATTTACCATTAATGACAACTCGTTGTACTATATCCTTAAGCCAATGTTCTACCCAGCAACAAGAATAATCACCTAGACCAATTTATTTTAGTTTGAAGACTAACCTATTGTGAGGAACTGTATCAAATGCCTTGGCAAAATCCAAGTAGATCACATCCACTGCAATGCCCTGATTTATACTTCTACTTACTTCTTCAGGGAATGCAATTAGGTTAGTTTGACATGACCTTTGTTTCATAAAACCATGCTGATTATTGCTAATAACAAAGTTCTTCACCACATAATTCCTGAATATTATTCCTTAATAGCCCTTCAAATATTTTCCCAGTCACAGAAGTTAAGCTCACAGGTCTATAATTTCCAGGCAAGGATTTTGAACCCTTTTTAAATATAGGAACAACATCTGCCTTCCTCCAATCCTCCGGTACAATACCTGAAACAAAAGAATCTTGAAAAATTAAATACATTTTACTGTTTTGAAACACTCATATTTGTGTTCAGTGAAGTCTCCCGAGTATAACTGTTATGATTCTGCACAGGTCAGACAGGAGACCTATGCTGGGGTTTATTTCAGGTAGTTTATTTGATTTTTCAGGCATGGTTCAGACAATGGAAACAATATGAAATAAGAAACAGAGAAAAGGAATAATAAAGATAAAGGGGGAAACAGAATTACAGGTAAGTAAGTAGAAGGTGAAATAATAGAGGTTTATGCAATCTGCCCAAAACAGGAATACAGGAAATAGGAGAACAATTGGTAAAAGCTAAACAGGAATATAAAGGGATAAAGTATGACAGGTTGAAGAAGAGCAATTGAGGTGATCAGCCTCTTTGGATTATAAACTGAACTGTAGGTTCAGGGTGCTTGAGGATACTTGCAAATATTAATGTCCATAACATCCAGGCAGGTTGGGAGGAAAACAATATGAAACCAAAGTCCAGTTTAGAAATAAAGCAGGGTATTGGATGAAGCAAGATGAGATGAATCAGGCTGGTTGTAGGTAAGTAGAGGTGGATGAGGTTGTCAGGATTTAGGAACAGGTCTTTCTCAGTATCAGGTAATAAACAAATCTCAGTATAAGCCAGGAGCAGAGCACAACTTCTCTCTCAATGTAAAGGCCCAAAGTTAGCATTCATATTCTTTTTTTGCATTTTTCGCACACAAACACATATAAATGCTAACTTTGGCCAGTGTTTGCGGCTACTACAAAAGACTGAACATACCCCATTTTGAATACCCTGGGTTGTCGACTTTTTCAAATGGTATGTTGTGGGGTTAATTTTAATTTCTTTCATTAAAATCGGGTACAAATCTGTGCACTAGAACCCCAATGGATGTGATCCAACAAAAATACAATAAGTTCAACAAGATACCCCTTCATTATAACTGTGGCCTTAGAAAATAAGAGGTGTAGCATTTATTTTTGCAAAAAAATGTTTCCCTAATTATTAAACATCAAGAATTAGACCCAGATGACCGATACATTATTTTAGTATGGGAAATAAATAATACGTTATTTACACTAGCTAACATCTACGCACCAAACAAAGCCACAACAAACTTTATTTCTAAAATATTTAATAAAATAGAGCAGATTAAGCAAGGGTTAGTACTAATAATGGGTGACTTCAATTGTGTAATTGACCCTTTGAAAGATAGAGCCGATATGATAGGAAAAGCAGCAAAACAACGGAGAATAGAATGCATAATTTATTGAGTAATTTTAATTTCAGAGATATATGGAGAACACTCCATCCATCCGACCTAGACTATACATGCTATTCCAGAACATTCAACTCTTTTTCTAGGATCGATCTTATCCTGAGAAACGTGACCATGCTATATCTTGTCAAAAGAATATACATACAGGATATAGCATGGCCAGATCACAGCCCTATTATGTTGGAATATAAAGTCAACTTTGATACTTTCCGCAAAGAGTGGTGCATAAAAGATTTTATGCCTACACAAAAAAAATAATGTTGAAGAAATTAAGAAAACAGAGCTTTTCTTCTTAGAAAATAAAAATAAAGGCACACCAGATATCACGTCTGGTGCCTTCACAAAAGCTTAGCTAGAGGCCACATGATAAAGATGGTAGCCACCGCAAACAAAAAAGGAACACTGCCCCTCTCCAAATTATATATAATACTAAGTGAATATAAAAGTCAGAATAAAATATCACTTGACACACAAATAGCAAGGAAGATTGCAGAAACAGAAAAACAGATAAACAACCAGTTAATAAACAAAGAAACTAAACAGCTAGAAGTACTAAAATCCAAGTGGTGTTTAAAGGGAAATATGAGAAAGGTAGGAGGAGATCACACCCCAAACAATATATGTAGAAATGTATACATACACAGGTCTTTTTTCAAGCTGTACACACAGTTGACCTCAAAGATAAAAGCTAAAAATATAATAGTGCAGTACAGTCAGTGGTGTATCTTGGTTTTGTGCTGCCCTAGGCAGGACAAAACTCAGACACCCCCCCCCCGCGCGCACGCGCGCGCCACCCCCACCCAACCTTTCCCCCCTGCCCCGCCTTCTAAATACACACACATTCACTGACAGATACGCATACACTAGCTAACAGACACACACAGTCAGACACACACAGTCGGACACACACAGTCGGACACACACAGTCGGGGACACACACACACTAACAAACACACACAGTCGGACACACACACTAACAAACACACACAGTCGGACACACACACACTAACAGACACACAGTGAGACACACACACTAACAAACACACACAGTCGGACACACACACTAACAAACACACACAGTCGGACACACACACACACACACTAACAAACACACACAGTCAGACACACACACTAACAAGCACACACAGTCGGACACACACACACTAACAGACACACACAGTCTGACACACACTAACAGACACACACAGTGAGACACACACACTAACAAACACACACAGTCGGATACACACACTAACAAACACACACAGTCGGACACACACACACTACCAAACACACACAGTCAGACACACACTAACAAACACACACGGTCGGACACACACACACTAACAGACACACACAGTGAGACACACACACTAACAAACACACAGTCTGACACACACACTAACAGACACACACAGTGAGACACACACACTAACAAACACACACAGTCGGACACACACACACTAACAGACACACACACTAACAGACACACACAGTCAGACACACACACTAACAGACACACACACACTAACACACACACACACACACACACACACTATCAGACACACACAGTCAGAGACACACACACACACTCACATTAACACATTTTTATTTTTTTATTTATTTACTCCCCCTCCCCTCCCCCTACCTTTGGGAATGCTGGGGGTGGGGGGGTTCTCCAATTCCCTGGTGGTCAAGTGGCTGCAGGACGGCACTGGCGGGCAGGCTGGGCGGCCGGCGAGGGAGCTCTTCCCCTGAGCTCTCTGCTCAGCTCCCTCGCGCGCCGCCCGCAGAGTGAGGCTGGGAGGCGGAGCCGGAATATGACGTCATATTCCGGCTCCCAGTCTCACTCTGCGGGCGGCGCGCGAGGGAGCTGAGCAGAGAGCTCAGGGGAAGAGCTCCCTCGCCGGCCGCCCAACAACCAGCAACCAGCCCAGCATGTCTGTTAGCCGCAAGGCTAACAAGACATTTGCCTTGGGCATTTGGGGGCGGCGTTTTTTGCCGCCCCCTGGAAAATGCCGCCCAAGGCAAATGCCTTGTTTGCCTCGCGGCTAATACGCCCCTGAGTACAGTATATCTGGTGAATAGGTGGTGAAGTAATCTTATGTGGTTATCACTCACATTTGATAGAGCTAAGAGCTCAGCTGTATTACGCATGGATGGAACAATCCCTGTCTAAGGATATATGTTGGTATAGATGTCCCAGGTGTCTCAAGTAAGGTGCAATGTGCAGGACATACTTAGAAATAAGTACAAGAAAAAATATTCCAATGGTGAAGGCTGAACTTGATGGACGCAAGTCTCTTTTCAGCTATGTAACTATGTAACTATGTAAGTAAGTACTAATAGGTATACAAAAGAAATAAAGTAATGCACTTACATTTACCAGTGCAGAACTTGATCTGGTATATACAGCATAGGTGGTATAATCCCCACCTAGCAAAAAAAAAGGTAGGATAAAACTAAATATATAAATATAACATTTACTATTTATTTACCATACAAAAACAATAAAAGCAATATAAAATAGCTTGAAGGAGTCCCACTTTACGTGTTTCGCCTGTCCAAGGCTTCTTCAGAAGTGTGGTAAAGTCCTCATAAGTTTTGTTTATATAAGCAGTCTATGAATGAAAATTGCTTCCTGGTGTGCTTGATTGGCAGTTTCCTGTAACCAATCTGGAACGCACACTGTGACGAAAGCCCCTTCGTCACTGGGATTTGGAGAGGCCTGCTTGCCAGCCTCTTGCCCTGTGACTATGGCCCCTGGGATATTAAACACTATTTGGGCGTATTGGATTTGAAAGGCAATGTTTCTGCCCCTTGGACTTTTAACTGGAACAGATTCATACATGTAGCAGCGGCCATCTTAAATTGTCCAGCAGTGTATTTCCGTAGAGTGTATGGAACTGTTTTGGGCACGGGACCATGTGCACGGTGGGGCAAAAATAAAACTTCCAGGAAATTCCTGAACCCCTGAACCGATCTGGGTGATTTTTGGATATGTTGTTCACCTAGATCAGGGCTATGTGGGGATATGTTGTATTTTGGGGTTTGTAATTTTTTTTTTTTTGCTTAGAGTTAATTGAGTTAGTCCATTGTCTTAGTTAATTGTATCACAAGCAGAGGGGAGGGTTTGTGTGCTGTATGTGGCAGTGTCGGACATTTTTGTATTGTTCTGATTGGTTTGTGTGCCTGTGTTCCACCAGGCCCAAGGGGTGTGCCTCTGGCCTGAGGAATTGTATAAATTGTGAGTGCTGGCTTCCATTAAACAGACCTGCTTGACCCTTTCTTGAAGCCTTGGCTCATGTTTGGGGGATGGGATAACTACACTCTTGGGGATTGCTATAATCACAATACTCCTCTGAGTATAAGCTCTTGTAAGAGCTTGTTCCTGCTACGCTCTCTGGAGTAGGAGAGGTCTACCCACTGGAATCTGGATCCTGGATCCTGGTCTTGGGTCCAGGGTGGGTGGAGGACGGCGAGACCCCGGTGCAGGTGCATCGCTGGTCTGCAGTGCTCATGGTGTCGGGTGGAGTGCTTGGAGTCCTCGGCACAATCCCTCCCCTTAGCCTGAGATAACATAATTAACCGTACACACATTTTACACACTTTCTATTGCTTTAACATTATAAATCACATTCACATAAACTTACATTTTCTGAATTGGCATACATAGGGGACAAATATTTCCAAAAATCATTTGAATCTGTTCGGGAGTTAGCTGGAAGTCATATGTTGACCGACCAAACGCACGTTTTCATTCCCAAAACAGTTGCAGAGAATCAGGCTGTCGGCCGGGTCTATTTACCACGTTAAATATAGTTCAAATAGGCGAACAGCAACTGTTCGAATTATCGAATGGCGTTTGAATTGTCGAATGAGTTAGTTCCAGGGAAGGTAAAACTTCAGCTGAATTAAAATGGCGACCACTTTGACTACTTAGGCACTTCGGCTGAATCAGAAGTGCCATAGTAAAGACAGTAGAATTGTGCCAGTTCCATTTAAAGGGCCAGAACAGTCTTTTAAACACCAATATGTCCAAATAGTGTTTTCAACTGGCAAAGTCTCCCAGGGACCATAGTCACATGGCAGGAGGCTGGCAATCAGTCCTCTCCAGGTACAAGTGGCGAAGGGCACTTCGTCATACACGCATCATACCGGAAGTGACACAGCATTTACCAATGCAGTATTACATGCATTCCAGGAACCAAAAGGGCACAGCTGCATTCCGATCGGTATATTACATATTTCTTTGAATAAGGGAGATGAAGGTAGACCTGATTTAGCCATTCCGTGTCTTCTTATACATATAGTATAGACTGTTAGCTAGGTGCCTTAGTATAATTCCGGCGTGGGCATAGCATCCGTTGGAAGTGACGTCACGCACCCATCTCCTGTACTCCTTGAATTTCGGAAGTATCTCTGTTGCTATGTTATAAGTGGACAACATATGGGAAAGGAAGGAAATAGGATGGGAATATATCAGAAAGTAGATTACAATTTTAATCATTAGTGCAATATTTAAATTCCAATAAATAACATGATATGAGTTAATGTATAACTGGTAAAAGTATTGATATTAGTTAAAAACAAATTGCAAAAAATATTCTTTTGAAAGTGTGACAGAGTGTTGGGGATGGTGGTCAAGGGTGTATATCTGGCACCCAGACTTTTGCGCAGCCACTAGCCTTACATGTGGTTAAGCACATGCAGCCACAGGGAAAGTTAAGGTTAAATGTATTTTTTTTCTCTGTTGTTATTTGGGTCCTTGGGGTGGAGTATTCGGAAGAGCAGGGTGAGCCGATTCTCCACCCACTGTCAGAGTGGCTGTGCATGAGTCCAGCCCAGGTTTTCTAAGGAGTTCTGGATGACTGCCTAATGAGGTCATTAGCCTCACCTGTAGGGGCTGTGAGCAGCTATATAACTGCAGTTAAAGCAGGGTGGAGTGAGGGAAGTGTTTTGAGGAGAAAGAAGGTTTTGCTGCTTGGTGTACTGTACTTACTGTACTGCACTATATTTTTTGCTTTTATTTTTGAGGTCAACTGTGTGTACAGCTTTAAAGACCTGTGAACATATAAATTTCTATATATATTGTTTGGGGCGCGGTCTCCTCCTACCTTTCTCATTTTCTACTATCCACAAGGTTTGGGAATCCTTGTATTGGTTACTGCAGCGTAAACTATCCTGTGTTTAATACTATAGGGAGCACTTACTACTTTTCTTTAACCCCTTAAGGACCGCTGACGGTTCAGGACCGTCAGCGGTAAAACGTGCATTTGGACCGCTGACGGTCCTGAACCGTCATAACGGTTTTGGGCTACTTACCTGATCGCCGTCGGTCCCACGGCGGCGATCAGCTCTCCTCCCGGTCCAGGGGGACTGCCTGTCTGCCCGGGCAGTCCCCCCTCGGCAGATCAGGACCCCACGGCCATGTGATCACTCGATCACATGACCGCAATAGGGGTCTGTGTATCTGCCTGCAGGGGGATTGTCTGTGCTGACAGGCAGTCTCCCTGCAAGTGAAAAATCAAAAATAAAGTGTAAAAAAAAAGTCTGTGTAAAAAAATAATAATATGTGTATATATATATGCTATATATACATGTATTATATCTATATATACCTATATATAATATATGTATATATATCATATATATAATGTCACACTAAGTGTATTTTTATATTTATATATACGTATATAATTATAAAAATACACTTATATTTAAATTACACACGAATATATACAATATATATAATAACTATATATATGGTATATATATATTATTATAAAATACAAATAATATGTTAATAAAAATAAATAACAAAAAATAAAAATAATTTTTAATAATTAAAAAAAATTATATATATATATTCAGTTTTATTCTAACAGTATTTTGATATTGATATATATATATTTATATCAAAATACACTTAGAATGTAATGATATATATATCTATGTATAAATAAATAAATAAAAATAATACGAAATATACATATGTCCACATACATAATTACATAAATAATTTCATAAATATACACGTAGACGTCAAATATATAAATATGTATATATATTAAAATTCAGCGTGCATATTTATGCAATATTTTTACCTAATTAAGTAATTTTAATGATTGCAATTTGAGGGACCTGCCTGCCAACCCAGGCCAAAAGTCCAGATAATTTAATTTGCTAGCACTGTGTTTAACCCTGTAACTTTCTATGACACCCTAAATCCTGTACATGGGGGTACTGTTTTACTCGGGAGACTTCGCTGAACACAAATATTAGTGTTTCAAAACAGTAAAACATATCACAGCGATGATATTGTCAGTGAAAGTGAAGTTTTTTGCATTTTTCACACACAAACAGCTCTTTCACTGAGGATATTATTGCTGTGATATATTTTACTGTTCTGATACACTAATATTTGTGTTCAGCGAAGTCTCCTGAGTATAACAGTACCCCACATGTAGAGGTTTTATAGTGTTTGTGAAAGTTACAGGGTCAAATATAAGGCTTGATTTTACTTTTTTTTTTTTATTGAAATTTGTCAGATTGGTTAGGTTGCCTTTGAGAGCGTATGGTAGCCAAGGAATGAGAATTAGCCCCATGATGGCATACCATTTGCAAAAGAAGACAACCCAAGGTATTGCAAATGGGGTATGTTCAGCTTTTTTTAGTAGCCACTTAGTCACAAACACCGGCCAAAGTTAGCGTTTTTTGCATTTTTAACACACAAACAAATATAAATGCTAACTTTGGCCAGTGTTTGTGACTAGGTGGCTACTAAAAAAGACTGGACATACCCCATTTTGAATACCCTGGGTTGTCTACTTTAAAAAATATGTACATGTTAGGTGTGTTTCGGGGATTTATGACAGATAACGGTGTAACAATGTCACTATTGATACATTTAAAATATATATATATTGAAACAGCAATTTCCTACTTGTATTTATAGGCCTATAACTTGCAAAAAAAAGCAATAAAGCATGTAAACACTGGGTGTTTTTAAACTCGGGACAAAATTTTGAATCTATTTAGCAGTTTTTTTCATTAGCTTTTGTAGATAAGTAAAAGATTTTTCAAGTAAAAGTCCAAAAACATGTTTTTTTTTTTATTTTTCACCATATTTTATTATTTTTTTTTAAATACAATATATGACATAATATAAATACTGGTATGTAAAGAAAGCCCTTCTTGTCGTGAAAAAAAAATATATAACTTGTATGGGAACCGTAAATGAGAGAGCGGAAAATTACAGCTAAACACAAACACCACAAAAGTGTTAAAACTGCTCTGGTCCTTAACGTACAAACATCGCAAAAACAGGCCGGTCCTGAAGGGGTTAAAGGGAAATTGAAAAAAGAGAAACATAAAAGAGTGATATACAAAATAAAGGATAAAGATAATTATCTAATTGTCCCAGACAAAAATAGGAAGTGCCTTTGAAAGATTTTATCGGGATTTATATACCTTTGCAGAAGAACTATTCGTTAGGGAAAAAGAGAAAATCTTTGAAAGCATAATTATGCCAAAAATCCTGCCTGACCAATTAGAGCTGATAAACCAGTCCATAACAGAAGAGGTTAGTAAATCTATAGATAAGCTTAAAATAAAGAATGCTTCAGGCCCAGATGGCTTTACAAACAAATTCTACAAACTATTGAAAGATCAATTAAAATGGGAACTAACTACGATCTAAAACTACATAATGAAAACTGGATGTTGCCCTGGAGAGCTGTTGAGAGTGAATATTGTCCCCATCCCCAAAAGCAGACAAAGACCTAGAACTAATTAGCAATTACAGACCCATTTCATTAATCAATACCGATATCAAAATACTATCCTCTATTCTTGCTGACAGATGAAAATAATGGTAATACCACAGTTAATCAATAATAATCAAGTAGGTTTTATACCAGGGAGGTCCTCAATCAATAATCTTAGAAAAATAATAAACATACTAGAAGAAACAGAACAATGGAACCCCTCTAATGTTACTGTCAATAGACGGAGAGAAAGCGTTTGACAGGGTTGGATGGGGTTTCATGTTCGCCACCTTAAAAGAATTTGGAATGGTGGGGGGCGTGTCTGGCTTCCGGTGCGCTCAGTCGCATGGATTAGGAATTTCGGCGTTAAACCGTCCTGAACGGCTACAAATCAAGCTACTTTAAGCGGTAACTCAAATACCTACCTTCCCCTAAATCTGTGGCAGGTCAGGCTCAGTAAAATGTCTCCTTCCAAGCAGCCGAGGACTCATGAACCGGCCAAAACAAAGAAAGAAGAGCGCCACGCACTTACCCAAGATGGCGGCGAGGAGCTGTAAAATATGTCGGACGGCGTCTCTGATCAGGATTCGACCTCCTCCAAGTATTCAGACTCCCCAGTAATGGAGAAGAGCCTCCATAAAATGCTACAAGAGCTGAGAGCTACTATAAAAGCTGATTTCCAGCGTATTGATGGAGACCTAAGGAAGGAAATTACAAGTCTGGGTGACCGGACCAGCCATTTGGAAAATAAAACAGGAGACCTATGCAATGCCCATAATGAAGTTGTGGACAAACTTCAATCCTTAACAGATGAAAATGAAGCATTGAAGTTAAAATTGGCAGACCTGGAGGACAGGACAAGACGACAAAACATAAGATTCCGGGGTATTCCTGACGATATTTCCCACGACGCTCTCCCTGCATATGTTCTTTCTATATGTAAGGCCTTGGTCCCGGACTTACCAGACTCTGCTTGGGCCTATGACCGTATGCACAGATTCTCTCGGCCGTCTCGGCTGCCTCCTGAATCGCCCAGAGACGTAATCGTCAAATTTCATTATTATGTGCACAAGGAATCCTTATTAGCAGCAGCAAGAAAAATGGCAACCCTTCCTGAACCGCATGCTACAATTGCTTTATTTGCGGATTTATCAGCCGCCACCATGGCGAAACGCAGAGAATTTATCACCATTACCAAAACGCTGCGGAATAACAATGTAAATTACAAGTGGGGTTACCCAACAAAATTGATTATCTGGAGACAAGGATCAACCCGTGTTATAAGCGATCCTAAAGAAGGTATGAAGACACTCTCAGAATGGGGACTTTGGCGAGCTGCAGGAGAACGTCAAGTTGCACCCGGGGAGATTTCTCCGAAGAAGATCCAAACTGACTGGCATATGGCAGGAGCACAGCCTACAGCAAAATAAACTTTTGAAGACATCATAATCTAAATATATCAAGCAATATTGGTATAGTATTTTACTGTATGCTCAGGCGGGGTATAGTGGGTTTCATCCTCGCCTAACGGCACCCACCTGTTAACTTATTGTTTTATGGCGATGATAGGCCTTGTCGGGGAGAAATAGCAGTACAAGTAAGAGCAACTGTTCCCGTTTTTGCCCCGACCATCTGGCCAAAGTTTCATTCATTTACTAGTCAGGGTTGTTTTGTGCTCTGGCGGCCATGGGGTTAAAGCTACCATTTCATGTTATAATATTATGTTGTTTCTGTAACGGGCATGCTGACCGCATAAGTCTGCCTGAGCCCATTGCTTCGATGAAGGCTCAATTTCATGCACAGATGTAATGTTTTATTTTTACAATGTTGTGGGTTATTTAACAAGGGTTCTCTCAAGTATGATCCCCATATGCAAATGATAATTCACATTCATGTGCTTTACCCTAAAGGTTTCGCCTGATATCCAGGCTTCCCATTTAAGATTAGTCGAGTTGCCACTTTGACCAATGTAATCCAATTGATCGTAAGTGCTCCTAGATCAGAACATGACTATTATGTTGTAATTCACTCCAGGTTTACTAGCTGGGTACAATTCTACTGCTAATATTATATCATTGTGTTCCTAAAAGGCAGATTACACATCTGGTCACCGAATGCAATCTATTTAATCTATTTAATTTACTTGTTATGTTGATGTTCAAGGGTTGTTGTTTCCAACCATGAGTTGGGCACGGCTTATCTGACACGCAGTTACCCCTTTATGGGTGTACATTCTCTTCCATCCTACATTTGAGTTACGCACCACCAGGGCGTTAGGAGCTCCACGTTCCCACCCTTTATATTATTTAGGTCACCTCTTGAGATCATCATTCGGTGTTCTCTATATGACCTTATCTCATCTCCTTCAGTGTGGAGATAATTGTACATACTTTTGTTTGTTGTTTCCCCTTATCTTTTCCCTTTTTCTACAGTTCCCCACAATTTCTATATTATTACACATGAAACCAGAGGAAGTAATATACATTGCCATCGGATTAAAAGGGACGGACGTGCACATTATGGCCCCTTTGGAGGGTAGTGTAATACAGGGCATGCACTCAACCCGGTCGCAGGTCAGTGATCTAAATTATCCATCTTTCGCTATGGCCATGTCACTAGCACTTTTTCTTTAAAGACATCGCTATGACTCGTAATACAATGAAAATTATGTCTCTCAACGTCAAAAGTCTAAATAGTCCAAACAAAAGGCGTCAAGTGTTAAGAGACATGCATGCCTCTAATGCAGCAATCGTTTGCTTGCAAGAAACTCATTTTCATAAAAAGGGCCCACCCAGACTACATTCGTCACGTTACCCAACTGGATTCCATGCATATGCACCTAACAAAACCAAAGGTATAGCCATATTCTTCCATTCAGACTGGGCTTTCTCATTAAATAAACAATATGCAGACCCAGCGGATAGATTACTGATTTTAGTGGGAGACTTGAATGGTATACAAATAACATTAGTATCCCTATATGCACCAAACGAAGCTCAATACCCAATTCTAAAGAAAGCCTTTAATAAAATCTCCCGGATTAAACAAGGCCTTTTAATAATTTGTGGCGATTTCAACTGCACTTTAGACCCCCAGTTGGACACCCAACGCACTCACAATAAACCTCCTACTAAGACGTCTGTACATATTGGCAAACTATTCACCCACCTTCTTTATTCATCTGACTTATATGATGTTTGGAGAAATTTATATCCTACGGGTAGAGATTACTCTTATTTCTCGCATGTTCACACAACATATTCGCGAATAGACCTTTGTATCATAGATCAGTCTACACTACCACATCTGGTCAGCCAAACAATAGGACAGCGCACCTGGTCAGACCATGCCCCGATTGAAACTATCATTGAGGTCCCTTACCCCGCCAAGGGTCGGGGAAAATGGAGGTTGAACGAATCCATTTTAGACTGCCCGGGAAACCACAAAGCAATAGCTGTGGAATTAGACCACTATTTCAATATTAACTCAACCGATCATACCTCCATTGAAACACAATGGCTCGCCCATAAGGCAGTCATCAGGGGCGAATTCATAAAACTGGGCTCCTTGAACAAAAAACGCATCCAGAACTCCACTATTGCGCTTACTCAAAAGTTGGAGTTATTTGAAAAATCCAACAAATCCTCCCCCTCAAAGTCTATATCTAAGCAGATAGCTAAAACGCAAGAGGCCATTCACCAACTAAACGCGAATGAATATATTAGACACGCACGAAAACTGCAACAACACTTTTACCATATGGGTAATAAAGCCGGTAAATTGTTGGCGCACAAATTAAAAACCAGATATATCCAAACCAAAATTCCCTATATCATATCCAGGGATAACACGAAAATTTATAACCCTAATGACATTGTTAACGAATTATCTTGTTACTATAAAGACCTATATAATCTAGGAAAACACGTTGATACACACACACCCACTCTAGACGAAATTCAGCACTTTTTAAAACAAATAAATCTCCCACATGTCACGCCACAGCAGAACGAAATGTTGAGCGCACCATTCACGGTTGAGGAAGTCGAATCAGCTATACGCTCCCTCCCCAAACATAAAGCCCCAGGTCCCGACGGTCTCTCCAACTATTACTATATCAAAATGGCACCACACTTATCCCCTCACATCACAAACATGTTTAATGCAGTCCAAAAATCTGGGTCTTTCCCGCGAGAAATGTTGGAGGCGTTCATTATAACCCTACCCAAACCAAACAAGTCCCCTACGATTTGCAGTAACCTTCGGCCGATCTCACTCTTAAATACAGATGTTAAACTGTATGCAAAGATCATCGCCAACAGATTAAAACCTTTACTGTCTAAACTAGTCTCTGAAGAACAAGCAGGATTTGTTTCGGGTAAACAGGTGCGGGACAACACTAGATACTGCATGGATATAATGGAGTGGGCTATAAAGAACAAAAAACAAGGCATTTTTATGGCATTGGACGCTGAAAAAGCTTTTGATCGCCTTAATTGGTCATATATGGAAAACACACTATTGGCGTTCCAATTCTCCAGCCCCTTCATTAATAGTATAAAAGCTCTATATTCAGCGCCCTCTGCTAAGGTTTTCAATACAGGCTTTCTCTCTCGCAGCTTTCCTATAACTAATGGAACCAGGCAAGGTTGCCCCCTATCATCCCACATTTTGATCTTATGCCTGGAACCATTGATCAGAATGATCAAACACGACCCCTTAATCCCAGGCCTACTTACACCCGCAGGAGAAAAAAAGGTAGCACTCTTTGTAGATGATATCATGCTATTTCTTACCAATCCGTCTCATTCGATTCCGCATGTTATAAATACCCTGTTAGCGTACGGCAAAATATCATATTATAAAAATAACATTGTTAAGACACAAATTCTTCCTTTTAACCTAGACTCACAGATGTTAACTACTCTAAAGGCCCAATACTCATTCGAATGGCGCAAAACCTCTATCTCCTACCTGGGTGTCAAGATAGCTCAATCCAGGAAACAAACTATTCTGGAAAATCACGAATCGGTTCTAGCAAAAATTTCAAAACAAATCGCATCCTGGGACGAGGCAAATGTCTCTTGGCTAGGTAGGATTGCCTCCCTTAAAATGATGGCTATACCGCATATCTTATATTATTATTATTATTATTATTATTGCCATTTATATAGCGCCAACAGATTCCGTAGCGCTTTACAATATTTTGAGAGGGGGGGATGTAGCAATAAATAAGACAATTACAAGAAAACTTACAGGAATGATAGGTTGAAGAGGACCCTGCTCAAATGAGCTTACAGTCTATAGGAGGTGGGGTATTAGAAACATTAGGATAGGAAATATCAAGTAGGAGTGAAGCAGAGCTGGAGGAGAGAGCAAAGCACTATCCCATAGGAGAGCAAGCGACAGGTATGTAAGGGAGAGATTACTCTGGAACATTACCCATCGCCCTTCCTAATGCCCTTTTAAAACGTTTTCAAATGATTTTGAACGCTCATGTATGGAAAAAAAAAACTCCAAGGGTGTCCTTTCGCTCCATGTGGTACCCCATCAAACAGGGTGGTCTCCAAATTCCTAACATCAAAAATTACTATATAGCGTCTGTTCTAGCACAAGGTATAGATATAATGACGCTCAAAGCTACTCCGGTGTGGTTGAGTTTGGAAGAAAAATGTGGCGCTTTACTACCCTTATGCTATAATTTATGGTCAGTAACACTTCCAACATCGCCAACCATGCTGTCTACCACAACATTTTTACTAAAATCATGGCTGTCTTGGAGCTCACTGCTGGGGCCCTGTTCGGAACTGTTATTCGCGGCTCCATTGCAGGCACTCACGGCTGTCTCCCCAGACTTGCCATTATCACATTGGATCTCCAGTGGTATTACACATGTGTCCTCATTGTACTCAAATACGGGTCTCATGTCATTTCCTACTTTACAAGAACGTTTCCAGTTGCCACTAAAAGACCTTTTTGTGTACTTACGGATGAAACACATTTTGCAATCCAGGTCCATCAAATACATCAACCCATTAGAAAGGAGCAAACTAGGGCATTTATGCTCTCTGACTCGTCAAAGCCCATCCTCCATAAAATCTTTATCCTTTTGCTACTCCAACCTGTCATCGAATACAGGTAATAACAAACTGCCCTATATGATCCGATGGGAACACGACCTTGACGAAATATTTCCCTTATCTGTTTGGGAAACCGCTATTATGTATACTAAAAAATCTTCACAATGTGTTACCCATTGGGAAGCATATTTTAAAATATTAATGAGGTGGTACATGACTCCTTCCAGGCTAGGCTCAATCTATCCGGGATCGATTTAAAATTGTTGGAGGTGTGCTAATCCCAATGGTACACTGAAACACATATTCTGGGATTGCAAAGCCCTTCATACATTTTGGTCAACAATACAACACTTGATCAAATCAGTTAGTGGCCATAATATCCCACTTAGGCCAGCCAGCTACCTCCTTCACTTAATACCGGATTTGGGCGATCTCTCCTCAAGGGCGGCAGTATTAAATATTCTTGTAACAGCGAAAACTAGCATAGCCGCTCATTGGAGGAGCGTAAAATGCCCCACAGTTCAGGAGGTAATAAATAAAGTCAACACCACCTATATCTTTGAAAAAAAGTGGACATTTGGAAGGAACATAAAATCCTTCAATGCATTATGGCACAACTGGGAAATTATTGGGAACCCGACCAAGGAATTACTTTGATCTCTGGTATTCCAGCATCCATTCTTTCCCCCTCCCCCCCTCCTTTCCCTGTTTATCTCCATTTAAAAAAAAATAAAAACCTTTAAAGTTTTTCGTTAAGTTTCTGCAACAATGCTCTGGAGAACTAATGTCGTAAACTGACAGGGCATAACCGGTCCATTAACAGCAAGTCCGTATGGAAGGGAAGCAGGTAGACAGCGTCACTGCTGTAGCTCACATTACAAGGAATGATCTACAAGTAGGTCTCGTGTGCTGGCCACTTTACTCTGTAGTCTATAGACCCATCATACATATACTGGTAGAACTCAGTCGATCTTCGTATTGCACTTCAACGTGCAAGGTTATCACAGCTCTGACTTGCGTCAGATATGCAATTATGGTTAGCTTACGCACTGTTCAGGGGTGCCCCTTCAACATGTACATTGTTACCTGCTTTTCCCGCACCCTGGGCCCCGATAATTCACTATTTTAAAGGTTGAAAGTGGGAATTTAGTCCCGGCTGCGATTCCATGTGATGCAGTGTATCTAATATATAGGTATCATTACATTATGTTTATTGATATTAATCAGGCATCATCATTAGATCTAGGATGGCCCACACAGACCGTGCTTTCCAACATTAGGCGGCATCGAGTTGCACAAGGTCAACATTGTGATGTATTTGCTGTACTAATATGTATTTGCTGTACTATTATGAGTTTGATTTGTTGTAATGTTATACATTTGCTGCAATCACTATGCATACTCGATGTATATTATGTACCTTGTATCGTGCATTACATACCTCTTTTCCATTTCAAAATGTAAATGTCTCTCAGTGCATTACTGTCTCTCAATGTATTACTAATGTATTACTATTGTGACTGTTCTTCCTTTGCATACCTAATTTCAATAAAAATATACATTGAAAAAAAAAAAAGAATTTGCAATCACTGGATCAATATTACAAGCCATATCCACTGTCTACAGCTCTCCTATGGCAAAGGTAACAGAATCAGGTTTTACATCACAACATTTCAATATTAAAAACGGGACTAGACAAGGGTGCCCTCTCCCCCTTATTGTATATAATGGTGTTAGAACCCCTTGCGTTTTCAATAAGACAAAATAAAAAATCTAATGTTTTAAGAATCAAATTAAATATCTACGCAGACAAAATCCTACTATCATTAGAAGAACCACAAATTTCGGTCCCAGAGCTTTTAAATGAGATGTAAATACTCTACAGTCTCAGGTTATAAAATGAACCTGGAGAAATCAACATTTATAGCTAAAAATATGAACAGGTTAACTGACTTTTTTTGTACAAAATATCGGGCTCCCTGAAAATAAAGATAGACTAAAGTATTTAGGTATAACCCTAACTTCAGATCTGAAAGATCTAATAGAAGCCAACTTTTTTTTTTTTTTGTGTTTGAATATTTTTATTGGTGTCGCAAAAAAGCATGAGCAGGCATAGTACAGGGTATTAGATGAAGTATATGTTGCCTGCGCAGAGGCATATGGGTCAGAATAAACAAGCATTTAAGATAATTTAGTAAACCGTATAGCACGGTATACATATATGACAATATTATTATATGAGGCAGGCGTGTCGATGCGTCGAGAAATCCTATTTATTGACATTATGACATCGGGCAATTATTCGCAAAATAAGCATGCCACGAAGTGAGTGCATAATCATAGCTTATATATATTATGCATAGTGGCATACGTCGTATAACGCAATCGCCTGACTATTTAGATTAGCACTAATGGATATCATAGTCATTCTGAAGCTGATGCGAACAGTCACTTAAGTATATGTCAAATAGGCAGTGACGGAAAAAGCCTTTTAACTTTTATACAGCTGATATATGTATGTTATGACCCATTGTTAAGGTATGTAGCCGGTATAATACGTGCATTATTTCAGCAGACCATTTGTGGTATGCCATCTCAGGGCTTGGTCCCCAGGACTGAAAAAGAATGAGTCCCTTCTCTGCAGGTGATTTATCAGCTCCGCTGCAGGGGGGATCCCTCATCCCATGGTGTATAGCTTCTCGGGCGGTCCTTTGCGCTTCAAGCTGGTTGCTCACTGCTTGGGCCCCCAGCGCCCCACATATATCTCCTGTGTCTGTCTCCCTCCAAGTCAATGGTGCTACCATCAGCTCCACCATGCAGGCTCGCTGCCTAGGTGTTCTCTTTGACTCCGATCTCTCCTTCAAGCCTCATGTTCACTCTATCGCCAAATCCTGTCATTTCCATCTCAAAAACATTGCGCGCATCCGCCCCTACTTAACGCCAGATGCGACTAAGGTGTTGGTCCATTACACTGTACTTTCTCGCCTTGACTACTGTAATACGCTTCTCAGTGGTCTTACGTGCTCCCAACTTGCGCCGTTACAGTCCATAATGAATGCGGCGGCGAGGCTCATCTTCCTGTCCGCCCGCACCTCCCATGCCTCACCCTTCTGTCAGTCCCTACATTGGCTTCCTATAAAATATAGAGCTCAATTTAAAATTCTGGTTCTTTCTTTCAAATCTCTACATAATGCTGCTCCCACCTATCTATCCTCCCTTATACACAAGTATGTCCCGTCTAGGCCCTTACGATCTGCTGAAGACTTACGGCTATCTTCTGTCCGTACTCCCACCTCTGATGCTCGCCTTCAAGACTTCTCGAGGGCTGCACCGTTCCTGTGGAACTCGCTTCCCTCCTCCGTTAGATGCTCACCCAGTCTCCACTCCTTCAAAAAATCATTAAAAACCCACTTCTTCATAAAAGCATATCAATTAAACTCTTAATAGCTCCCAACTGATTCCTCTTCTGCAACTGTCACTAGTATAATACTATCCTTACCTTTTGTGTAATTTTACCCCACTCCCTCTAGCATGTAAGCTCATTGAGCAGGGCCCTCAACCCCTCTGTTCCTGTGTGTCCAACTTGTCTGGTTACAACTACATGTCTGTTCGTCCACCCATTGTAAAGCGCTGCGGAATTTGATGGCGCTCTATAAATAATATAATAATAATAATAATAATAATAATAATATCCAGGACTTGCCCCTGCTGTGCATCAGAGAGTCTTTCAGCGTTGTGGGCACTCAGGGCCAGAAGCGGTCCGGCGGCCTCCCACCCCTGAAAAGTCCGCGGGTCCCCTGTCCCCTGCACCTCCCCAACTCCTGCTCTCCTTTGACGCCTCACCCTTCTCCGGCCACATGCTCAGCGTCGGTGCGCGCCGGTCCGCCAGGTGTCAGCACACCCCAGTGCCGCAGGACTCACAGAGTTGGGGGCGTCTGCCCCTGGACCACCACCAAATCCTGGGGCCCAGACCGGCTCCTTGCCATGCAGGTTTCCGTCTTGAGCGGTCCCGCTAGGTGATCCGGTATCCTGGGGGTCCAGGTGATCCAGCGTGGCTCTCAGCCGCATGTGTGTTTCCGCCATCTTGGTTTCCCGTTAGGATGGGGCCCCGCGCCACGCGGGTCTTCGCCTCCAGCCTTTGAAGGTCTGACTTATGGGCTGGGATTACCCCCTCTGGCCGGGGGGGGAAAGCGGGACCGGGCCGGCGCCCCTCTCTCTCCCTCATGCGCCTTACAAGCCCCGCAGCCTCCACATGTGTGTAGGCCTTGTGCCAGTTATTCGGGCTTCACGGTTGCGGCGGTTGCTTATTCGTCGCTTGGGCTCTTCTTATATGCTGCTCTGGCTCTCAGTGCTCTTAAAAGATAATATTTCCTTTGGCTTTTTTGAGCTTTTTCGGCTTTTTTACAGCTTTTGTGCCGTTTAATGTTGGAGCTAGCGTGGATGGCTGCCGCTCAGCTTGGTGGCCCCGCCCCGCCCCCCCAGAAGCTAACTTTTTACCTCTACTAAAACAAACAAACAAAAGCTTAAGGGATTGGATATGTTTGGCCTTTTTCTGGTCAGGCAGGATCAGCATCTCAAAAGCATACATTTTACCAAAATGGCTGTATTTTTGGAGAATTATCCCTCTAAATGTCCCCAAAAATTGGCTATCTTTATTATCTTTATTACTCATCTTTTTGTAAGCTCCTATGGGGAGGTAAGAAAGCAAGGATTAAAATGAAAGTTTTGGCTAGGTCAAGGCGGAATGGAGGAGATTCGGGTGCCCAGAAATTTCACAATGCAACCAGGCCAGCAGGTTATTTCATAAACTGCTTTCACAAAACAAGGTGGAAACATGGTACAAAATGGAAAAGGATAAAACTTGGGTAGGTCTTAAATAAGAATAAAATATTTATTAAAGAGGCACAAACTAAATCACAGATACTCGAAGAATTAACAAGTTGGTTGGACAAATTTACAACTAACCTAGAAATAGAATAATCGATATGCTCCCAATCTCTATCCTTCTAGATATGTTGGATAATATTAAAATAGATACTTGGACAATCAGGGTGGGTAAGTGAATTCAAAAACATACTAGTGGAACATAGAATCAAGCCCTTCAATCAAATTATGGAGGAATATAATATTCCCCCAAAGAAACCTTTAATTATCTGTGAATTAAAGGCTTCATAGCAAAATACCTCCTTAAAAACAAGGGGGAGAAAAATATAAATCTTATACAGCTACTTGAACAAAATTTTTTTTTTAAAAATCTGTTGGCAAAATGCGCCAAGGTTATATATAGTTGGAGACACGACAAACCGATAGAACTGATTAATAAATGGGAAAAAGAATTGCAAGTACACCTAGCAGAAAAAGAGTGGATAGGTTCCCTAAACAAATTATGTAAACATATACATTGCCTAAACCTCACTGAAACACAATTCAAACTCTCAAACAGACTGTACCTAACACCGAAACGTTTAAAAAAAAAATTCCCTGAATCATCAGATGCTGGAAATGCAAAGTTAATGAAGTATTCAATGCAATATATCAAATAACGGAAATGAAATTTAGTTTTAAAACCTGAAGTGGTCCTGTTAAACCTGAACTGGCTAAAAATGAAAAAAAAACAAAAAAAAACACTAATGTTAACACAACATATTATCACGGCAGCTGAATTACTTTTAGCAAGAAACTGGAAAAGAGGGACAATCCCATGCACCCAAGAATTAATCACACAAGTCATATGTCAGGCAAAAATGGAAAGGGGTATCTTGGTGAACCTAGGAAACAGATATAGTCAAATAGAAGACTATGATACATGGGTAAACAAAATGGAAATGTCTACCTAATAAACAGCACTATATTATCAAAGTTCTTCTCGAGACCCCCCTCCTTTCCCGAGACCTTCTTTATTTACTTTTTTTTTTTCTTTCCAAATATTGTATTGGAACACAGGGAGTTTAACATGGAAAAAAAAAATATTTTCTGGGCTGCCATACCGTCTCAAAGACAACATAGCCAATACACAAAAATAGAAATAGGCAAATCTTATGTTTGTTGTAACTTACCAAATCATCATAAAACCTATATTTGAAGGGTACTGTTGTACTTGTGAGACATTACTCTACATATAGTATATATATATATATATATATTAAAATAAACAATTGCAAACCACCAATAATTAAATGATTAATGCAAACACAAATTATATATAAAAATGACTTAACTTATAGGTGCAACAGCATCCCACGGTTTCCTCCCAGTTGGTAACCATGTAATATAGGTACGTTTAATGAAGTGAAAGCCTGGTATAAAGGTAAAGTATCAGGGCAGTGACGGGGTTAACCCTAAATACACGTGTGGTTGAAGAGAAAGGAGAAATAACACTGCCTAAACAAATATACTCTAAAATATAACTTTTAACCCCTTAAGGACACATGACATGTCTGACACGTCATGATTCCCTTTTATTCCAGAAGTTTGGTCCTTAAGGGGTTAAAGGACCACTCTAGGCACCCAGACCACTTCAGCTTAATGAAGTGGTCTGGGTGCCAGGTCCAGCTAGGGTTAACCCATTTTTTTTATAAACATAGCAGTTTCAGAGAAACTGCTATGTTTATTAATGGGTTAAGCCTTCCCCCTAATCCTCTAGTGGCTGTCTCATTGACAGCCGCAAGAGGCGCTTGCGTGATTCTCACTGTGAAAATCACAATGAGAGCACGCAAGCGTCCATAGGAAAGCATTGTAAATGCTTTCTTAAGCGACCGGCTGTGCGCGCAGCT